>NC_139006.1:9497835-9805335 GCF_964374135.1 Grampus griseus | reverse complement strand
TTAAGAAAAGGAAGTGGACTCAAAGAAAATATTAAGTGGTTAACACAACAGGTGATAGGTATATATGTCAAAAATAACTTCAAACACTAATATTAGAAATAGTGAAAATAACTTTCCTAAGCAAGAGAAAAGGCAGCTTATTCTAAGTGAATGAACAAGAGGCTGGGTCAAAACACCTGAGTTCCAAAGCCTTTTCTGCCACTAACTAGCTATGCAAGCTGATTTCAGGCAGGTTTCTTAGCCTCTGTGCCTCAAATTTCTTCATCTGGAAAATGGAGATAAGAACGCCTGCCTCCTTACCTCAGAGTGTTATTATGAGAATTCATCGCCATGATAGATATGATTGCCCCTGGAGGGAAATTCTAAGTGCTCTCCAAAGCATTGTTCTTAGATATTGTGAATCTCAGGCGTTTGTTAAATATCCTGGACCCTCGCAAAAAATAAACACTGATGGACACCAGATTCCACCTGTCATTTTTCCCAGATGTCCGTCACGAGCCAGCACTTGTCCCAGGAGGACATGAATCAGGAACACCAGTTCTCAGCACACAGAGATCCTGGCATCATTCCAGTATATGGGATCCTGATTTCTGTTTCTCACACCTTGTTTTTTGTTTGTTTGTATTTGAGTCCCTGATCTTCTACCCAGATCAAATGAAGTGTTGCTGAGAGGCAGAATAAAAATGGTTTTAAGAAAGCCTGTTTACCACGGTGTATACATTGTATTTTCTTGGGGTTCCCAACCTTCTAGAGACTCCCATAATCGAAACGGGCTCATTCGTCCCAGCCTCAGCCTATAGAGAGGACCATAGAGAGGCCCAGGGTGGGGCTAGAGAGGTGTCAACTCAGATCTAACTCATGGCCTGAAATGCCCTTCTGGGAGGCATTAAAAGTGTTGGTCCCACTAAAGCCACTGAGATTTCTGGGATCAAGATGAGGGTCTGATTTTTTTTCTGGGCCCCTGGGGCCTGGCAGCGAGCTTTAATACTGACAAAGTGAGATGACGGTCTTCTCTGGGACCTCCTGCAAGGCTGAGATCGCCCCTGCTCCACTCCAAAAAGCACAGTTGGCCAAGACCAGGGGACTCTTGCAGCAGAAACAGATTGGCCAAGACCAGGGGACTCTTGCAGCAGCCAATGACAAAAAAAAAAAAAAAAAAAAGCTACAGAAAGAAGAGTTTACTTGATCATATAATTGAAAATTCCAGGGATAGCTTCAGGTATAGCTGGGTCTTGGTGTTCAGCATCATTAAGAACGTCTCCCTTATCTATTTCTCAGCCTCAACTTCCTGAGTGCATTTTGGTTTCACAGTGGCACAGTGGCTGCCGGCATCTTCAGGTTTCTTCCTACCAGCTAAGCAATGCCTGTGGAAATAAAGTAACTCTTCCCTAATTGCTACAAGGGGGAAAAAGAAAGTTTCCATTTGAAATAATGCACAATTGATTTGGAGCAGGAACCAAGCCATCAGAATGGATACCAGCCATTAACAGACAGTTGTGGCCACCCTTTCCAACACAAAGGGAAGCTGTGTCCAGGGCTGTGTGGTACCCTCTTTGGGCAGAACTGGGTCACGATTCAGCCAGTAAAACTGAGGGTGAAGTCAGCTCCACCCAAACTTTATGGATTGAGAGTGTGGGAAGGGTGGTTTCCCAAAGGAAAACTAAAATGCTTTTACCAGAAGGAGAGACAGATGCTGAGCAGGGGAAAACAAAACAAAACAAAACACAACCAGTCTGCATTAAGCAGGCTGCTTCTTACAGTGCCTGTCACAAGCAGGGTAAAAGTCATCTACTAGCTTTTCAAACAATTGACCCCCTCTGCTGTCACTCTCCTCCATTTCCTCATCCGACCAGTATTGACAGAGCACCTGTTCAGCCATAGAAACTGGGCTAGGCTTTGCAGGTTCCAATAGGATGACAAGAGACCCTTGGGAAGAGTTATCAGGCTAGTGGGGAACAAGCACATATAGAAACAATTAGAAGGAAATGTGAGAGTGCTAAGACAGGCAAGGAACAGTGTCATGCGGTCCCTTTGCAGGAGGGGGCACTGGCTGTATCCAAGGGGCAAAGCCTCAGGGAGGGAATGTCCCTGTCCCACTGCTCTGTGCATTGCTAAGGCTGATAGGGCTACAGCCTTTGAAGTGGCTCTGTCTTTGCCCGCAAGTTATGGGCAGAAGCAGATGCAGACATAAAATCGCTGGTCTCAGCTCCTGGATCAGCAAATGATCTTTGGCCCATACGAGACAGCTGCATTCAGCAGAACAGCATTATGCGTGTATCTTGATACGTAACCCTAGATCCAGGCTTCTAAATATAAGAAACTGTCTTGGGCTGCTGATTAAAAAAAAAAAAAAAAAAAAAAAGGAAAAGTATTCTAAGTGTCCACATTCATTGGTTACTACCAATCCTTAAAAAAATACTCATGGATGTTGAATATTTGAGCCTGGGGAATTACCCTATAATAGGCCCCTGGGGGCTTCCCTGGTGGCGCAGTGGTTGAGAGTCTGCCTGCCGATCCAGGGGACACGGGTTCGAGCCCTGGTCTGGGAGGATCCCACATGCCGCGGAGCAGCTGGGCCCGTGAGCCACAACTACTGAGCCTGCGCATCTGGAGCCTGTGCTCCACGATGAGAGGCTGCGACAGTGAGAGGCCCGCGCACCACGATGAAGAGTGGCTCCTGCTCACCGCAACTAGAGAAAGCCCTTGCACAGAAGTGAAGACCCAACACAGCCAAAAATACATAAATAAATAAATTTATATTAAAAAAATAGGCCCCTGGACCAAGATACTTTGAATTCCGATTTGGCAAATACAAAGATGCCTGATACCCAGGCATCACCCATCATCCCTAGAGAAACCACAGAAAGAACGAATCCCCTTTCCAATAGATTGATTGATTGATTATTTGTTCCAACAGAGATTTATTTATCAGGGGTCAGGAGAGGGAAGCACAAAGTTGCCTTTGTGTGTTTTGTTGTGTCAGGCATCTGAGTTTCATCTGTGTACCTGTCTGTTCCAAACCTCAGATGAGCAGCCAGGTCAAATCTGCGATAGTCCAGTCAAAACTTTTATCCCTCTTCCAGTTCAAGTGCGCGTTTGCCCAGTTCACAGTCATAGACTGGTTCACCGAGGTGCCCTGCCATTTAGTTTTCCCAAGCTGTCTGCTCCTGGCACTACCACCAAGCGTTGATTCCACTGGGTGACATGGAATCCCACGTATGGGGACTGCTTGTGCTTTGGAGTGAGTATATTGACAGGAATTCGTGAAAGGACAAGTCCTGCCTCTGTAAAGGTGACAAATGGCCTGACGGCCAGGGTGAAAGAGGACCTAATACAGGTCCCAATATTTAGTAGGTAAGGTAAATATTTCTTGAGCCATCTCTAGAAATCTAAACAATTACAATGGTTTTCTTGTAGGTCTCCCTGTGTATTGGTTTCTGATCGATGCTGTAACAAAGACTACAGACATGGTGACTTGAAAACAGTCCACATTTATTATCTTCCTGTTTTGGAGGCCAAAAATCTGAAACAGGTCTCACTGGGCCAAAATCAACATGCCGGCAAGGTTGCATTCCTTTCTGCAGGCTCTCAGGGAGAATCCCTTCGCTTGATTTTTCTACCCTCTGGAGGCCGCCCACACAAGCCGGGCTTCATTTGGGTCCATAGCTTCGTGAAATAACTTTTGGGCGTACGTGGATTTTCATAACTTCTGTTTTCTAAACCATCATGATGAGTGATCAAGGAGTATGTGAGAATGTTTGGGGACAGGAATTTGAACCAACTCCTTGTATGGGTGGCTTGTGAGGCCTCCGAGGCTGGGCTGCCCCCTCGTGGAAGAAGTGGAGAAAGGCAAGTCAGGGTGTTGCCCTTTAATGAATGGCATGGTTCTATTGCCTTTTATAACCCTCTGTGTCTGTGTAATGGGCTCCAGAAACAAGCTGGAGGGAAATTGCACAGCTTTGACAGAGAAAAGAAGCAACAGGGTCTGGAATAACCAGCTTTCAACAAAATGGAAATGGAGCTGATGCTTTTTAAGGGCTTACATTATGTCAGACGCTACTCTAAGCACTTTGTACCATGTAATTGTCACAAGAACCAACTGAGGAAGCTACTGGTTTTTATTTATTTATTTATTTATATTTTTGGCTGCGTTGGGTCTTCGTTGCTGCGCGTGGGCTTTCTCTAGTTGAGGCGAGCGGGGGCTACTCTTCGTTGCGGTGTGCAGGCTTCTCATTGCGGTGACTTCTCTTGTCGTGGAGCACGGGCTCCAGGCACGCGGGCTTCAGTAGTTGTGACTCGCAGGCTCTAGAGTACAGGCTCAGTAGTTGTGGCACACGGGCTTAGCTGCTCCGCAGCATGTGAGATCTTCCCGGACCAGGGCTCGAACCTGTATCCCCTGCATTGGCAGGCGGATTCTTAACCACTGCGCCACCAGGGAAGTCCAGAAGCTACTATTTATTTTCCACTTTTGACCAACAAGGAAACCGAGGCATGGGAAGGTTAAGTAACTTGCCCAAGGACCCATAAGTAGAAGTAGGATTTGAACCTGTGTAGTCTAGCTCCAGAGTCTTAGGTTCCAACATGACCATACTTGCCACTAGTTCAAAGAACAAAAGTACAGTCTGCTGCTTTTGAAACAGATTTATTGTCTGATTTCCATGGTGATTTTCAGGATAACTCACTCTAGGACTTAGTTCTGGCCTCAAAGTTCTCAAAAGCAGTGTAACATCTCTGTTCCTTGGAAACACAAAAAGTAGAGAAGGTAGCAAAACCTCCGTGACGGAGGAAGACAGAGTCGGGCTAAATCAGGCTTGTTCTTCAGTCTCTATTCTGCAATTCTAAAAATAGCTCTTTTGCCCCCAAAGAAGTTGTTTAACCGTTAAAAGAAAAAAGTGGGTAACTATAATAATATTATGGCTCGCTATCTGCCAGGTATTGTGCTAAGCCCTTAAAATGTACTTTCACTCAATTGCCATTAACTACCCTAAACATAAGTACTACTATTAATTCATCTTTGTCTTTGAGGAAACTGAGGCACAGAGAAGTTAAGTAACTTGTTCAAGGTCACACGACTGCAAAGTGTTAGGATTTGAGCCCAGGCAGTTTGATTCTAATATCCATGTTCTTAATCACTACATTAACTCCCATAAATCATAAAATGACTCTAATCTTTTAATTCATAACTAAGAAAAAATAACAGAACTACTTTTTACACATAACAGAATGAAATGACTTAATTGCCTGTTGCCCATTTTCCCTAATTAGTTGCAAGCTTGACATAAATTTGTGCGGGCTGAACTTTGGGGACAGATTTGCGGTAACTACAACGTATTTTCTTTCTGGGATCTTATCAGATATTTAAGAAGCTCTGAGGTCTCACCTTTATGTCTAAAATTTATTTTCTATGTACAATAATTGATATGCACAGAAGAAAAAACTACTACATTCCTATTGTTATATTCTTTTTTTTTTTTTTTTTTGCCATCTTTTTTTTTTCCCCCTGCAGCATCTTAGTTCCCCAGCCAGGGATTGAACCCAGACCCTCGGCAGTGAAAGCGAGGAGTCCTAACCACTGGACCGCCAGGGAATTCCCCATTCCTATTGTTTAACAATAGGAGCTACTCTGAGTGTATGATTTAGAATGCTTTTGGTTGTAAGCAACAGAAAATCCAATCAGACAGAGGACAAACTTCAAGGTTGATTTGATCCAGCAGATCATAAAGTCAGCACTATGGCTCTGATTCTCTTTGATTTTCTCAGGTCTGTTCTCTTTTGTGTATAATTCATTGTTCTCATCTGGCATCCCTCATGAGAGGAGCATCTCAAGCTAAAAAATTCCTCATCAATGTCCTGAGAGAAGGAAGACCTCTCTACCCCAAACCATCAGACAAAAGCTCCGCTATTCCTTCTCACTGTAACATGTCATTGGACCATGTCTGAATCCAGGTTCATAGGTCTGGCTTACAAGCCCATCACTGAAATAAATACTTTAGCAAGAGGGGTGAGATAAGCCATAGGACCTGCCTCTGGAGTTGTTCAGTAAATACGAGCTCTTATATTTTATTATTTTAAAAAATGAGATTCTTTTCTACCCAGGTGAAGTATAAGTAGAATGACCAATAATGAAAAGTTGGTCCACCTAACTCATGAATCAGCAAATATGTAGCAAAACAATAAAATACTACTTTTACTAAGGCTGCCAAAAAATTTAATGTGATAATATTAAGTTTTGAAAAGGGTGTGATAAACAGTCATCCCAAACATAATTCCTAGAACATTTTTAGAGGTAAATTTGACAAATTCTAGCAAAATTTTAAAGGTATGTACTCTTAGGTTCAGTGATCCTATTGTTAGGAATTAGTCCCACCATTTTGCTCGCAAAACTACACTAGATATGTGAATTGGTTGAGTTGTACGGGTATACAACAGCAGTGTTATTTGTGAAAGTCCAAGATGAAGAACAAAAATGTTAGAACAATTAGGCACCCATGTGCCGAAAAATGAACCTCAACCCATACCCCGTACCACACATATAAATTGACTGAAAATGGATTAGATCTAGATGTAAAACCTAAAATGATAAAACTTCTGAAGAATATATATGAGGATGTGGAGAAATTAGAGCCATTGTGCACTGTGGTAGGAGCATAAACTGGTGCAACCGTTATGAAAACAGTATGGCAGTTCCTCAAAAAATTAAAAGTGGAATTACCACACGATCCAGCAATTCCACTTCTGAGTATATACCGAAAAGAATTGAAATCAGCATCCCAAAGAGATATTTGTACACCGATGTTCACAGTAGCATGATTTACAATAGCCAAAAGGTGGAAGCAACCCAAGTGTCCATCAACAGATAAATGGATAATCAAAACTGAGTATACACCTAATGGAATATTATTCAGCCTTAAAAAGGAAGCAAATTCTGGCATGTGCTGCAACATGGATGAACCTTGAAGACATTATGTTTAAGTGAAATAAGCCAGTCACAAAAGGACAGATACTGTGATTCCACTCATATGAGGACCCTAGAGTAGTCAGATTCATAGAGACAGACAGTAGAATAGTCGTTGCCAGGGGCTTCAGGGAAAAGGGAACAGGGAGTTATCACTTACTAGGTACAGAGTTTCAGTTTTGCCAGATGAAGAGTTTTGGAGATGGATGGTTGTGATGGTCGTAAAACAGTGCGAATGTATTTAATGCCACTTATAAATGGTTAAAATTGTAAATTTTATGTTCTGTATATGCGTTAATCATGTTTTTTATTTTCTATATTATATGATGCTTTGATATCTTGGGGCCAGTGACTGGGGAGAGACTTCCCCTCCCAAGGTTAACTAATTCCTAGGGATAGTAGATGACTTGCCTAGAATATGCGAACCAACAGCTCCAAAGCCCATACTCTGAACTACCCCCTTTCTCTGGCTTTTCCACTCCAGGAGGCAAAATTCCTCGGCCCTGACCATCCCAGGGCCAGGTAACAGACAACTGGGGACCAGCCCTATAGCCCAGAGCCCACTGAAACTATTCAAACTATCCAATCTTAGACCTGCTCAGCTGCTTACCCTGCCTCCCCTGTTCCTTCTCTCAGAAATCACAGTAAGGACTCTACACATGCTTTCCCCTCACTCTCTCTGCTTGTGACCAACCTCAGGGTTCCCTCTTGAGGCCATGTGTGGCATGGCGCACCTCCCACCCCCTCCTCTTGGGAACTGAGAGTAACAAACTATCTTTCTTTTTTTTTTTGGTTGTACCGGGTCCTAGCTGCGGCAGGCGGGCTCCCTAGTTGCGGCTCCTGGGCTTCTTAGTTGCGGCATGAAGCTCCTTAGTTGTGGCATACAAACTCTTAGTTGCGGCATGCATGTGGGATCTAGTTCCCTGACCAGGGATCGAACCCAGGCCCCCTGCATTGGGAGCATGGAGTCCCATCCACTGTGACACCAGGGAAGTTCCCAAACTATCTTTTTTTGTTGTTGTTGTTGTTTTTTGCGGTACGCGGGCCTCTCACTGTTGTGGCCTCTCCCGTTGCGGAGCACAGGCTCCGGACGCGCAGGCCCAGCGGCCATGGCTCACGGGCCCAGCTACTCCGCGGCATGTGGGATCTTCCCGGACTGGGGCACGAACCCGCGTCCTCTGCATCGGCAGGCGGACTCTCAACCACTGCGCCACCAGGGAAGCCCCCCAAACTATCTTTTTGATGGCAATCATATCCTGATCTGTTGGCCTCACCATACACGAATAAAACGAAAATCCCAGGTACATTTTACAACCATATATTTTAGCACAGTTTTCAAAAAATAGATAATTTTTTAAGAGTCTTGAGAAAACGATTAAGTCAATTATGGTACGTTTATGCTGTAGTAGTTTAGCATGGTCATTAAGAGTGTACACTTGGGAGTCGAATTTCTTGCATCTAAGTCCTGGCTCTCCTGCTTACTAGCTTTGTGATGTTGGGAAGTGACTTATCTACTTGTGTCTTAGTTTTCTCATATTTAAAGTGGGGGTAATAGGGACTTCCCTGGTGGCCCAGTGGTTGAGAATCTGCCTGCTAATGCGGGGGACACGGGTTCGAGCCCTGGTCTGGGAGGATCCCACATGCCGCGGAGCAACTGGGCCCGTGAGCCACAACCACTGAGCCTGCGCGTCTGGAGCCTGTGCTCCGCAACAAGAGGAGCCGTGATAGTGAGAGGCCCGCACACCGCGATGAAGAGTGGCCCCCGCTTGCCACAACTGGAGAAAGCCCTCGCACAGAAACGAAGACCCAACACAGCAAAAATAAATAAATAAACAAATGTGGGGTTTGAAAAAAAACAGTATAAACCGGGGATAATAATAGAATGTACCTCCGAGGGCTTTGTGAGGATTAAATGGGTTAAAGCAAGGACAGTGCCAGCTATATAGTAAGCACTCTGCAATTGTTAACTATTATTGTTATGGAATCTGCAGCCCTTTAAAAAAGGAGGGAGCTCTGTATGTGCTGACATGGAAAGATACACTAAGGGGGGAAAAGTTCCAATTGTGTCAATATTTTAAAGGAGAGAGATATAAGCAAATACATTTTCTGCAAAAAATATTACACAATCATAAGAAAATATGCCCCCTAAAAGTAGACAAGAGGTTATTTTGGGAGGAAAAACATAGGGATATAGGGGGAAGGTGTAAGGAGGACTTTTGTTTTTTTATTCAATACCTCCTATACTACTTGAAATTTTTATCATGTTCATTCATACTTAAAAATACATTTAATTTTTGGAAGACTGTGGGAACATTTTTCGTTGCTCTTTCTTGTCACCTAGCGGTTGCTGGAGGCATTGCCTGGAACGATCACTGTCACTGGTGTTCTCCTTATTCACTATTTCACAAGCGATCCACCTTCTTGATTTAGTATCTTATGCCAAGCAATTCATAGCCTCCAACTTTCAGATGTTAATGAGTTTGGTAACAGTAAGAAACATGCACCCATAGTTACAGAAGTCAAAAGATGTTAAAAAAACACAACAAAAACAAAAAAGCCTCTAGTTTGGTATCCTTCACTGAATGACCATTTCAGTTTTATATTTATAATCTTGATCAGCCTGACCCATTGGTCCACCTCAAATGATCTCTTACCGATCGGCCCTTACCCAATGATCTGTCCACTATGCCTAAATTTCTACATCAGTCTGGCTGCTGGAGTTTGATTGAATATTGGTTCCATGATTTCCTTGCTGTGTGAACTTAAGTAAGTCACTTCACCTCTCTGAGCTTCAGTTCCTTCAGCTGTAAAATACAGGTGATAACAACAGTAGATCCCTCAGAGGACTGTTGGGGTGTTATGAGTTGATATATCAAGCACAATGACAGGCACATAATAGGGCTTGATAAACAACTTTCGCTATTAATACCTACAGGCTTCAGATTGCAACTTAACTGTCACTTCCTCCAGGAAGCCTTCCTTGACCTCCTGGCTAGGTCACATCCCTCTCACTAGGGCACAGTTGTCCTTCCTAGCATTTGTCACGGACAACTACTGGATGATTATTTTATTAATGTTTCTCTTGCCTACTAGATCATAAGCTCTATGAGCATGGAGCCTGGGTCTGGTTTTGCCCATCATTCTATCCCCAGCATCTACCCCAGTGCCTGGCAGATAGTAGTTGTGCCATAGGTAATTATTGATAAAGAAATGAATTAATGAAGTTAGAAAACTGAAGGCCTCCAAAAAAATTGATGTTAACTAGAATGAGTGCCATGATTAGGTTCTGATGGACTGAGCCATCTGTGTCATGAGACACAGTAGCAGACCTGGGGTCGACAGGTTGTCCTGCAAGATGGTTTGCATATGGTGAATTGGAAAACAGATAAACTGTACACCTCTACCATTTATCCTAGGACCAATCCTAGTTTTTTTTTAATTGAGGTGAAATTCACATAACGTAAAATTAACCATTTTAAAGTATACAACTCAGTGGCATTTAGTACATTTTCAGTGTCATGCAACCACCATCTACACTGAGGAAAAAACATTTTCATCACCCCCAAAGGAAAATGCTGTGCTCAGTAAGCAGTCACTCCCCATTCCCTCTTCCATCCAGCCGCTGGCAACCACCAATCTGCCTTCTTTTTCTATGGATTTGCCTATTCTGAACATTTCCTACAAATGGAATCATACAACATGTGATCTTTTGTCTCTAGCTTCCTGCACTTAGCATGATGTTTTCATCGTCGAACGCGGAATCTTAACCACTGGACTAACAGGGAAGTCCTGACTCCTGAAATTTATAAATCTGTGTTTTTATAATTGGCTGAATTCTAAGATTTAGCCCTACCCTCAATTTCTGTGATATTGTAAAGTGTATATTCATCATCACATGAATCAGATAGTATTAATCCCATATACAAACCCTCCTGTGAAATCCCACTGACTTGGAATAATATCCAGAATGTTCACTGTGACCAATGAAGTTCGAAAGGATCAAGCTTTTCCTCCTGCTTCCCAATAAACTCCAGCCACCATACAAATTGCCTCTATGTTTCTCTAGCATGGGAAGCTCATACCTACCCCAGGGCCTTTGCACTTGCATTTTTCCTCTGCCTGAAATGCTCCTCCCAAACTCTTCTCCCACCTGACTCTTTCTTGTCATTGAGGTCTCAGCTCAACTCTCACCTCCTTAGGGAGGCCCTCCGCGACCATCTCATTTAAAGTAGTACCCTTGTCACACATAATTCCATTTTGTTTCCTTCATAGTAGTAGGTCACTCTGAAATTATCTGGCTTTTTTGTTTGCTTGTTTATATATCTGCCTGCCACGAGGGGCCCTTCAACTTTGCAGAGGGATAAACAGTGTCTGTCCTGTTATTCCTTTATCCCCAGAACCCAAAACAAAGCCTAGCATATATTGGTTCTCCATAAACATTTGTGGACTGAATACTATAGAATGAACTCCATTTACTTCTCTGCCAGTGACTATTTCTCCGTCACAATGACAGTTGCATCTCAGTGGGGAGAGAACACAGGGATGCCTAGCAAGAAAAGATGGGCACATCTGCCAAAAATTGTCAGTGTTATTTACATTGGCTAGATAAATTTCAGAAAGCCTGGTGGAAATCCAAGTAGGCCAACTGAAAGCAAGCTTATAATTCTTTCCCAACAGCTCATACACATCGTGGTCTGTCTTAGCTCGGGCTGCCATAAAAAAGTATCACAGATTGGGTGGCTTAAACAACAGAAATTTATTTTTCCACAGTTCTGGAAGCTGGAAAGTCCAAGATCAAAGTTCTGGCAGGGTTTGGTTTCTGGTGAGAGCTCTCTTCCTGGCTTGCAGATGGTGACTTTATCCTCACATGGCCTTTCCTCTGAGTGGGCATGAAGAGAAGGAATGAGAGAGAGGGAGAGAGAGATCTGGTATCTTTCCCACTTCTTTGAAGGACGCTAATCATATCAGATCAGGGCCCCACCTTTATGACCTCACCTAACCTTAGTCACCTCCTAGAGGTCCTGTCTCCCGATACAGTCACATTGAGGGTTAGGGTTATGAATTTGGGGGGAATACAAATATTTGGTCCATAACAAAAGGTGCTTTTCTCCCCCAGGTCTCTTCAGCAGCTCTAAACTCAACTAGCTAACTAAGTCCAGAACCTCAGACTCCAAATGGCCAATAGTTGAGAGATTGCACTGGAAGCTTCCATAGTTACTAAAGAAATGCCCCTGCCCAGGAGTCCTTGGAAAGTGATCATCTGGCAGGCATGGCTTGAGCCAGATGTATTTTTCTAGAAAGGGTTGTGAGGAAAGAGGGTCAAGATATTATTCTCACAATCAAAGGGTTACAGTGCTGGGCAGTGTATAGTCCAGAAATGAGGCAGGGTTCCCTTTTCCAGAGCTGGGCACCTCTCTTTTCTTTTTTTTCTTAAAATTATATTTATTTCTTAAATAGTTAACATTCACATGGTACTAAATTCAAAAAGTGTAAAATGGAATAAAGTGAAAAGTCTGCCAGCAGCCGAGCTGCCTTCCTTAGAAGCAAACAACATTTTCAGTTTCCTATGTATTCTTCAGGTTTTCTATACTTTTTCCAGCAGATACATGTGTATCTTTTTTTTTCTCTCTCCCCTTAACTGCTAGCATACGTTGATAACCTGTTCTGCACCTTTCTTTTTTTTTCCTCCTTGTTGATATACCTTGGATATTGATCGATGTCAGCATATAGTGTTTCCTCATTTTTTAAGTCTGTATAGCTTGCCATTGCATAGCTATGTTATGATTTTTTTATTATTTATTTATTTATGGTTTATTTTTTAATTTTTGAATTTTATTTTTTTATACAGCAGGTTCTTATTAGTCATCCATTTTATACACATCAATGTATATCTGTCAATCCCAATTGCCCAATTCATCACACACACCCCAACCCCCCACCGCTTTCCCCTCTTGGTGTCCATACATTTGTCCTCTACATCTGTGTCTCAGTTTCTGCCCTGCAAACCGGTTCATATGTACCATTTTTCTAGGTTCCACATATATACGTTAATATACGATATTTGTTTTTCTCTTTCTGACTTACTTCACTCTGTATGACAGTATCTAGATCCATCCACGTCTCAACAAATGACCCAGTTTCATTCCTTTTTATGGCTGAGTAATATTCCATTGTATATATGTACCACATCTTCTTTATCCATTCGTCTGTCGATGGGTATTTAGGTAGCTTCCATGACCTGGCTATTGTAAATACTGCTGCAGTGAATATTGGGGTGCATGTGTCTTTCTGAATTATGGTTTTCTCTGGGTATATGCCCAGAAGTGGGATTGGTGGGTCATATGGTAATTCTATTTTTAGTTTTCTAAGGAACCTCCATACTGTTCTCCAGTACAGTGGCTGTATCAATTTACATTCCCACCAACAGTGCAAGAGGGTTCCCTTTTCTCCACACCCTCTCCAGCATTTGTTGTTTGTAGATTTTCTGATGATGCCCATTCTAACTGGTGTGAGGTGATACCTCATTGTAGTTTTTTTTTTTTTTTTTGCGGTACGCGGGCCTCTCACTGTTGTGGCCTCTCCCATTGCAGAGCACAGGCTCCGGACGAGCAGGCTCAGCGGCCATGGTTCACAGGCCCAGCCGCTCCGCGGCATGTGGGATCTTCCCGGACCGGGGCACGAACCTGTGTCCCGTGCATCGGCAGGCGGACTCTCAACCACTGCGCCACCAGGGAAGCTCTCATTGTAGTTTTGATTTGCATTTCTCTAATAATTACTGATGTTGAGCAGCTTTTCGTGTGCTTCTTGGCCATCTGTATGTCTTTTTTGGAGAAATGTCTGTTTAGGTCTTCTGCGCATTTTTGGATTGGGTTATTTGTTTTTTTTAATATCGAGCTGCATGAGCTGTTTATATATTTTGGAGATTAATCCTTTGTCCGTTGATTCATTTGCGAATATTTTCTCCTGTTCTGAGGGTTGTCTTTTTGTCTTGTTTATGGTTTCCTTTGCTGAGCAAAAGCTTTGTAGTTTCATTAGGTCCCATTTGTTTATTTTTGTTTTTATTTCCATTACTCTAGGAGGTGGATCAAAAAAGATCTTGCTGTGATTTATGTCAAAGAGTGTTCTTCCTATGTTTTCCTCTAAGAGTTTTCTAGTGTCTGGTCTTACATTTAGGTCTCAAATCCATTTTGAGTTTATTTGTATGTATAGTGTTAGGGAGTGTTCTAATTTCATTCTTTTACATGTAGCTGTCCAGTTTTCCCAGCACCACTTATTGAAGAGACTGTCTTTTCTCCATTATATATCTTTGCCTCCTTTGTCATAGATTAGTTGATCATAGGTGCATGGGTTTATCTCTGGGCTTTCTATCTTGTTCCATTGATCTATGTTTCTGTTTTTGTGCCAGTACCATATTGTGTTGATTACTGTAGCTTTGTAGTATATTCGAAGTCAGGGAGTCTGATTCCCCCAGCTCCATTTTTTTCCCTCAAAACTCCTTTGGCTATTTGGGGTCTTGTGGTCTCCATACAAATTTTAAGATTCTTTGTTCTAGTTCTGTAAAAAATGCCATTGGTAATTTGATAGGGATTGCATTGAATCTGTAGATTGCTTTGGGTAGTATAGTCATTTTCATAATATTGATTCTTCCAATCCAAGAACATGGTATATCTCTCCATCTGTTGGTATCATCTTTCATTTCTTTCATCAGTGTCTTATAGTTTTCTGCATACAGGTCTTTTGTCTCCCTAGGTAGGTTTATTCCTAAGTATTTTATTATTTTTGTTGCAATGGTAAATGGGAATGTTTCCTTAATTTCTCTTTCAGATTTTTCATCATTAGTGTATAGGAATGCAAGGGATTTCTGTGCATTAATTTTGTATCCTGCAACTTTACCAAATTCATTGATTAGCTCTAGTAGTTTTCTGGTGGCATCTTTAGGATTCTCTATGTATAGTATCATGTCATCTGCAAACAGTGACAGTTTGACTGCTGATGGGTGGGGCTGGGTTCCCTCCCTGTTGGTTGTTTGGCCTGAGGCAACCCAACACTGGAAGCCTACCTGGGCTCTTTGGTGGGGCTAATGGCAGACTCTGGGAAGGCTCATGCCAAGGAACACCCCCCAGAACCTCCGCCACCTGTGTCCTTGTCCTCAGGGTGAGCCACAGCCGCCCCCCGCCTCTACAGGAGACCCTCCATCCCTAGCAGGTAGGTCTGGTTGAGTCTCCCCTGGGGTCACTGCTCCTTCCCCTGGGTCCTGAGGCGCACACTACTTTGTATGTGCCCTCCAAGAGTGGAGTCTCTGTTTCCCCCAGTCCTGTCCAAGTCCTGCAATCAAATCCCACTAACCTTCAAAGTCTGATTCTCTAGGAATTCCTCTTCCCATTGCCGGACACCCAGGTTGGGAAGCCTGACGTGGGGCTCAGAACCTTCACTCCAGTGGGTAGGCTTCTGTGGTATAAATGTTCTCCAGTTTGTGAGTCACCCACCCAGCGGTTATGGGATTTGATTTTGCTGTGATTGCACCCCTCCTACTGTCTCATTGTGGCTTCTCCTTTGTCTTTGGATGTGGGGTATCTTTTTTGGTGAGTTCCAGTGTCTTCCTGTCGATGATTGTCCAGCAGCTAGTTGCGATTCTGGTGTTCTCGCAGGAGGAGTGAGCGCACGTCCTTCTACTCTGCCATCTTGGTTCAGGGCTATCTATCCATCTATCTGTCTATCTATCTATTTATTTATTTATTTATGGCTGTGTTGGATCTTCGTTGCTGCGTGTGGGGTTTCTCTAGTTGTGGCGAGCAGGGACTGCTCTTCATTGCAGTGCGCGGGCTTCTCAGTGCAGTGGCTTCTCTTGTTTCCTATGTCATGATTTATTTAACCAGTCCTCTACTGATGGATGCGTAGTTTTCCTCTTGCAAACATGCAAATATTGCAATGGATGACTTTGTCCATCGTTTCGCATGTGCATGAGTATATCTATAGGATAAATTCCTAGAAGTGTTTGCATTAAATGTCATGGACCTTTTAAATTTTGCTAGAAATTGTCAAACTTTCCTTCATTATCTTTCGACCAAATACACTCCCAGCAGCCCTGGATGAGAGTCATTGTAGGATTCTAATTCAGCCTGAGACGTGGCATCATGTGGAAGGAGCATGAGTGATTGGGGGACCATGAGCCAGGCTATCCAGCATCCAGCTATCCCAGCACAAGCTGCGATCATCTGAGTGGCCTCTGCACATGGTTTGACCTCTGGGCCTCAGACCACCCTCCCTTATATAAAACCAACAGGTTGGTGGGTCCATAAGTGCCTTGCTGATTCCAATCTGTTCTCAGGAAGGAGGCCCCAAAATATTAACCTCAGGCTTTTTAGTCATGGGTAAAAGGATTAATGAGATTTTTCTCTGACTCTGGATGAGACTTCTGAGGACTTGAACACCTGTTTCTCTCTGGGCTTAAATCTGGTTGAGCTGGGCTCCTGGCAATGGCCCTGGTTTGTTTGGGGGTAATTTATGAAATCATCCATCTTTACCCTGACTCCAGACTGAGACCAGTGAGCAGATGATGCCCCTGACACATGATGCCCTACCATTTATACCTCCTGGGACACCCCTGCCTTCCCCCCTCCCTGCCCCCTGCCCCTGCAACAGAGTAGTCTGACACCCATGCCAGCAGAGGGTCAGGGAAAGAAGAGGCATTTCTGATGCTTGGGAGAATCATGAACTATTGTTGAGTGAAGATAAATAACACAGAGTAACCCGTGAGAGATGCAGCTGAAGTCCAAGTTGACACTTGTAATTGGAGAGTCTACCCTATCTGTGATGTTCAATATGGGGCCAAAAGCTGATACCAATGTTAGTTTCTCTGTCCATGAAGTCTTAACACAGTATGGCAAGACTCCCTCATCAGCAGTTACACAGACTCCTTGTTGTACTCATCTTTATCTCTTTGAGATCTCCCTGAATGTGTCCCAAAGTCAGTTTTTTAAAATTTTTTATTTGGCCACACCGGAACCCCAACCAGCGATCAAACCCATGCCCCCTGCAGGGGAAGCACGGAGTCCTAACCATTGGACCACCAGGGAATGCCCAGTTTTGGGAATACAACGTAGCATTGTAAGTCAGACTGTCCCAAACATATCCTCCAAATTTGGTGTAAATCTATCTATCTGCTTTCACCTGATACAATTACAAATAGACACAAACTTAAAAAAGAAAATGAGCTCAATGAAGGCAAAAGTGGTCCTTTCTGAAATGTCAGTGTGTCCTAGAATTCAATTGTACATCCCTATTGTGTTGTGTGGCGGACACTCTGTAAGTAAGAAAAGACTTTACACAACTACTTCTGGTTCTCATGGTCAAATGTTTCTGTTGGAGAGAGGCCAGGACCACGGCTAGTCCATATGGCTGTATTTGTACAAATTAGAAAAAGGCACCCGTTCCTCCAGGCAGGTGGAACCTTGGGACCTACTTGTGTCCTCGGGTAGGCACCCCTGTGCAGGGTGCACCTGTACAATCCCAGTTACCGGGCTGTCTCAGCAGTTGAAAACTTCAGGATATCACTTATCTTATCCGAGCCAGAGTAGAAGTCTTGAAACTTTCTTCATGCATAGAAGTATCTGGATTAGGGGTCCATAACTCATGTGTTTTTCCTTATCTCTCAAGTTGTTTGGGGAAGAACCAAAGATCAACATCTTTATATCCATGGCTTCTTCATTGCCTATTGTGAGCAATAAAAACAGGTCAAGGAATGTGTTCTGGGTTATCCGTTGGCCTGGCTTTAGTGCTTTCAGGGCTTCTCTAGAACCCCTTGCCTCCTGTATTGCTGCCTTTCTGTGAGTGTGTTTTCACCTCTATTCTATAGATTCCTTTAGGGCTGGAACCACGTCTTATTTACTTTTGTCTTTAAAAAAAATGTTTTTAAATTACAAAAGTAGTACATCCTTGCAGTAGAAATATTTTAAAACAGTAAACTAAAAAGTGAAAATCCCCTATCTGTTCCTGTTTCCAATTTGAGTCCTCTCCCAAGAGGGGACCACTGTTAACAGCGTGTTGTACATCTTCCCAGAACTTTCCATTTGTAAGCATAACGATGCTCATAAAAGTGCTAGTGTTTATTGGATGCTTACTAGGTGTCAGGTGCTATGCTAAGCACTTTTCCTGTGTGTTCTCAATTAATTCACAAAACAAGCCTATGAGGTCGGTGTTTTTTTATTCCCCATTTCACAAAAGAGGAAACCAGGTGATACTACTAAGTGGTAAAGCCAGAATTTGAACCGAGGCAGGCTGACTTCAGAGCTCATGCTGTTAAAACCTCTATTGTTCTGCCACTTGCTTTGGGGATTTGGAATGTCATAGACATTTCTCTATAGTTGCCCACATAATTCTATTTCCTCCTTTTTAAAAGTTGCTCATTATTCTATAAAATGAATGTATTTAATTCATTTAGCCATTCTCCTACTGACAAACTTTTTAGGATTCTGCAGTTTTCCATTTCCTTATTTCATCAAATCTAAGATTCCATTGATTGTAAGATGCACCGTTTCAGAGATTAAAATGTGAAATAAAATGTGCATCTTACAATTAATGTATTATGGCATTAGAAACAATGCTGCAAATGAACATTGCATATAATTTTCACATGTGTATTTCTGTAGACATTTTCTAGAAGTAAATTTGTGCACCAAAATGAAGGTGCATTTTTAAAAATTTTATAGATACTGCCAAATTCCCCATATCTTAATCATCTGTGTCTCCCATTTACGTCACACAATGTCTGGCATTATGTAGGTACTAAATAAATGTTTGTTCAGTGGACAAAATGCATGACCAGGCCCAGCAAATGCAAAGCATTTTGGCATACTCGCATGCAAACACACAGGCCACTACCACACACACCACCACCAACAAAAATCCTAACAGTGACCAACAAGGAGATTAGAATATTTTAGCACCACATGTGTACACACTTCTTGCTGAAGCACTGGCCACAGTAAATGACAAACGCTAATAAATGCATTTTATGCAGAATTATGTGTTCGAAGTGATTTTAAAATAGCTTGCAAAGTTACCTGTCAAAAGGCTGTGCACTCAATTTTTTGAAAATACACGAATAATTCCAGCATTTTACAACCCCCAAGCTACTAGACGTGAGAAGTTTCCAGAGAGTTTAATGGTCTGTCATTTTCTCAAACACCTGCAAGACTGTCTGCATAAGAATCACCTGGAGTGCTTATTAAACTGCAGACCCCACGCCAGAGCTTTGGAATCATAATTTCTGGGGATTAGGGGCAGGTGAATCTGCATTTTAAACAGGCACTCCACGTGATTCTAAGGCACTCAAAGGCGTGAAAGCTAGCGCATTAAAGGGCTTTAAGGAGTCTTAATTAGATTTGCCCTTTAGAACGACCCCTTTGGCTGTAAAGTGTAGAATCAACTGGAAGTGGGCAAAAGTAACCGAGATAACTAACACCATAGCTCATCCCAGAGCGAGGAGGGCGGCCCAGATGGCCTGCGCGCTTCTGCGTCCCCTGCTGGCCCTCAGCAGCCACGTCCTGGACCGGCCGGAGCGGCCAACTGCGACTGCGCCTTCCGGAGCCCGCCGGGACCATCTGGGTGCTTGCCAACGCGCTGACCTGGACCGGAAGCGGAAGTGAGGTCAAGTTCGCCTCGCGCGCTTCTCCCGCCGCAACCACTCCCAACCCTGTGGGTTGGGTCGCTTTGCGCAAGTGTCGGAAGCGGAAGTTGTTAAGACGTGGGGGAGTTCTTGGGAGAGAGTCGAGTTTTCCTAGCGCTCGGTGTGTTCGGTCTGCGGCGGCCTGAGCAGCAGGTAAAGCGCATTTGTGAGACCTCGGCAGCCCTGCTACCCGGCCCAAGCCGGATCCCGACCCCGTATCCTAGCCTGAGGGGTGTGGTGCCCGGTGCTCCGACTCCTTCCTAGGGTCCTGGTGGAGGTACCGGGAGTCACTTGTTCCTCCCTTGGAGTGAGGCCCCCTGTCCGGCTACCTCCGCCATGGGCAACACGAGCAGCGAGCGCGCTGCGCTGGACCGGCAGGGCGGCCACAAGACGCCCCGAGGGGACAGCTCGGGGGGCTCCAAGGATGGGGACAGGCCCAAGATCCTGATGGACAGCCCCGAGGACGCTGACCTCTTCCACTCCGAGGAAATCAAGGTAATGGGGGTGTGGGAATCTGATTCCCCTTGACTAATGTTGAAATCTCCTAGAGCCTTCCCCTCGTATCCCCTCTAATCATCAGAAGTGGGAGAATCCTCTTAGCAGCTCAGGAACCTGTGTCTAATTACCGATATGAGAAAGTCACCCTGAGGGAGGAGGAATTCACTTCGTTTAACATCATTAAGGAAGAGGCAGCTCTGAGACAGGTTCAAATTCTTAATTAATTAAGATCGTGGCTCTAGCAGTAATTGAGTCCCAGTCTCTGCTTTTCTCTTAGGTATGATTAATTTCACAGCTCTGAGAAATCTTCCACCACCTTTACGCAGACTGGCGCTTTTTGTAATAGTTTTGCAGTTAACTTTCAGTTTTGGAGATAAACCAGAACATGTGTAAGGTGAACGTAGAGTCGAACAGCTGACTGCAGCTGCCAGAGGTCTTTAGTTCTGCTGAAAAGTTGTGGTTCACCCTTTAGAGCAAGCATAGAAAAGTAATTTGACTTCCGGAGGTCAGTGAGTAAGTGAAACATCAGTCTGAAGGAGGCAGCCAGCTGCTCGGCTTCTCTCTCCTATTGTTTATATATGACTTAATATTTTAAACAGGCCAAAGCAAACATTTTTGCAGGCCAGATTTGGCCGGCCTGCTGCGGTCTGCTTTAACTCATTAAAAACTCTAAAGACAGGTTCTCCATTCCTGCTTCAGCCACTTTTCCTGCTAACCACCTGCTGTGGTCAGTTTCTAGGGGCAGAGCCCGGTCCAAGAATACTTAGTGATTCTGCCAGCTGATACGTATGTGGTATATCCTAAAGAAATGAACAACTAAATACTTAAAGGGCACTGCAACAAGTAGGTTTAGGAAAGATGACAAGCACCTCTTCCCCCTCCGACACACATTCTGTTAGTATCTAGTTGCCTATTAATCATCATTGCCCATTAGGCTAATTGGCAACTCATCCCAGCTGTACTCATTTTCCCTCAGATGCTGGCTTCGGTGATCGCATTATTATCTTATATCCTCACCTGAATCTTGGCTTTGAGGCTAACCTATAAAGAGTCTGCCTTTTTTTTTTTTTTTTGGGTAGTGCGCGGGCCTCTCACTGCTGTGGCCTCTCCCACTGCTGTGGCCTCTCCCACTGCTGTGGCCTCTCCCGTTGCGGAGCACAGGCTCCGGACGCGCAGGCTCAGCGGCCATCGCTCACGGGCCCAGCCGCTCCGTGGCATGTGGGATCTTCCCGGACCGGGGCACGAACCCGCGTCCCCTGCATCAGCAGGCGGACCCTCAACCACTGCGCCACCAGGGAAACCCCTAAAGAGTCTGCTTTTACTTGGCCCTCCAGCCTGTGATTTCATCTTGCTTTCTGAATTCGTTGCATTCCTGAAGCTGTGTGCAAAGTGAACTTTGGAATCCTGTTTATCCAATGATTTGACATCTCTTCCCCTAGAAATAATTTTGGCCCAAGGGCAGCCATTTAAGATACCCTAATAATCAAGCTACTTTCTTTAAGAAATATTCTTTTGTTTTAAAACTCTTATAAGAAATGTTTAGCATACAGATGATCTGTAGAGAATGATTTAAATAATTTCCATTATCATTTCCACAGAAGTTACTGAAATGATGTAGCAGACACACTGGATTGAATGCTCGGATACAAAAAACAAGTCGTGAATTCTTTTAACTACACTTGCTCACCATTTTGCCTGAGGCTAGTTATCACACCCTCAGTGGAAAGAGATTGCAGTCTGTTGTTCTTTAATCTGTAAATTTTGTTAAAGGTCACAGAAATGCAGGTATCTTTTAAATGAGCTCAGGTCAGTATTTGAATTGAAGGTGCTCGAAACCTGCTCCAGACCTTTTAAGAGTCTATCACAGCCTAGAACTCCTGCTCTTTGGCTTCTGACCAGGAAAAATGTAAGAGATCCAAAACCACACCCAGAGTCAGATGTGTTTTTTGTCTCTCGTCCCGGAACACCTCCTTTATACAGCGCTGCCCACATAAGTTACTGTTTACTGTAATGAACGTCAGTCTTTGTCTTATCTTTTTCTCCCTGGTGCCTGGACAGCACTCAGTGATTAGCTTTTGCCTTCCTCAGCACCTGGGCTTGCCAGTTTTCAAGTTGACAGCTCTGGAATTGTCCCTAGTAATTTTTCATGTACTTCAAATCTTGCTTAATTAAGGGAGGAGAATGACATTTATTAAGCTAATCTCAAATTCATTCACTGCCTTCTTGCAAGTGAGCTTTATAACTTCTAGAATTTTGACGACGACCTCCTAAATAACAGCAGTAACAGTAGCTAATAATTACGAAGCGCCTACTCTGGGTCCGACACTATGCAGAGCTTTCTACATGGGCTGTCTTGCCTCACTCAGCCTGCACAATAACCTTAAGAAATAGGTGCTTTTATCATCTCCATTTTGCAAGTGAGTTAACGAGCTGGAATATGAACCTGGGTAGCGACAGCTGCGTCTTTAGAATGAATTGTCAGTATGAGGGTAATTGTCTCTTGCAGGGAGCTCACTAATGGCTTCCTGTTCCTGAGTCAAGCGCTCTGCTTCCAGGCTCCGGAGAAGGAGGAGTTCCTGGCCTGGCAGCACGATCTGGAAGTGAACGACAAAGCTCCTGCCCAGGCTCGGCCAACTGTGTTTCGATGGACGGGGGGCGGAAAGGAAGTTTACTTATCTGGGTCCTTCAACAATTGGAGTAAACTTCCCCTCACGAGAAGGTAATCGCCTGGGTGTGTTCATCGACTTGTCTTAACCCAGGGCTACTCTGGTTACTCCTGTGGGTGAATAGAAGAGGATGTTTTTATAAAGTTGATGCTGAATGGAAAAATAGTTGTGCTTAATTATTCACAGGGTTCAAGTCTCACACACCAAGGAGTCGTGCTAGGTTTAGAGCACACTTAGAAGAAAACGTTGCACAGTTATGAGCATTTCCGTTTCACAGACACCTTGCACTTCAGATATTCTAGCTTTGCGTCTGTTCAGCAGGACTGTTTTCAGAAAGAGAACTCTATTCCTAGCGCTGTGGACAGAGCGGGGTTTGAGTCCTTGTTGGCTGAGCTGAGCCTCTGTGTTCCTCTCTGTGAGAAGGGAACGTTGGACCAGATGATCTCCGAGCTTCCTTCTAACTTGGACTCTGTATCACTTTTGTTTGAAAGGTACACATTATGTAGGCGCCATTAGCACGACTATAGCCAAACACTTGCTCAGACACCCTAGCATGGACGGCTGTCTCAGATTGTCAGTGGAAAAGCATCTTCACGAGTAAGTCCTCTTGATGAAACAAAGGAAGAAATCGTGCCCTGCTGGGCCAGGGCTGGTTCTTGATAAGGAGCTGCCTGCTTTTCCAGGGGTCCAGTTGGTGTAGGAGGGAGCCACTCAGCCCAGTTACAAGGCATGCTGGTCGGAAAAACAAAACAATCAAATGAGAGAGGTTTCGTGGAACCCTTTTCTTTAGTAGTTATACGAGTTGCTTTAGGGAACTGTTGGTACATCCTGTGAAATTGATCCCCTGTCCTGAGCTAGGCAAGCTAGCAAAGGGTAAAACTTGGCGGGCGGCTTGCTGTTTATCTTGTGCTGCCATCCTCCTTGGCATCCAGGCTGCCAGGTGTTATTTTGCACACAAGTTGAGGACGAATGACTGTTCGTTGACCTTTTGATGGTAGGAATGTGGACTCCTGGGGTTTGAGCAAAGCGAGTTTTCCAGGAAACCTCTTACGATGCCGCTTCCTGGTAGCCTTTCTAGATTGAGATCATTATACTGAATTGTCTAAATTGGTGAAAAATGTTTATTTCTCGTGCAGCTGAACCCTTGATTTTACGTGGAAGTTTTGTTTTGTTCCGTGGCTGGTTTTGCAAGTCAGCTAAGAGGGCAGCCCACCCCGCTAACATCGTCTGCTTCCCTTTTTCTTGCAGCCACAATAACTTTGTAGCCATCCTGGACCTGCCGGAAGGAGAGCATCAGTACAAGTTCTTCGTGGATGGTCAGTGGACACACGACCCTTCTGAGGTACCCTTCCTCCCGCCCTTGGTCCTCTGGCCGCCCCCACAATCCAGACAAGTTGCCAGGTCCCTTTGTCCTGCTGGTCGAAGTCCCTGTGCGTGGCCGAGCTAGATAGCAGCGCTCCTTGTCGGCCTACTGGCATCCTTGACTGAGATGAGCAGGTGGGCCAGCCAGGAGATGAGACCTTCCAGCAGGGCTGCTGGATCCTCTAAAGACACCTCTAGAGACCGTCCACATTGTGATTTCTGCCTGTCTGTCTCTTCCCAGCCGATAGTGACCAGCCAGCTTGGCACAGTAAACAACATCATTCAAGTGAAGAAAACTGACTTTGAAGTATTTGATGCTTTAATGGTGGATTCCCAAAAGTGCTCCGACGTGTCTGGTATGAGCAGTTATTTTTACCACGTGTGTGCCGGTGGGGGCTGTATAGATTAGAAATACCTTGTTTCTCTTGCCTCTCGCTCTTGAGTGGGAGCCGCCCAATCGGTGGGTGTCCGTATCTCCCCAAAGAGCCACAAAACTAATTCCTAACTCTGTGTCAGGTCAGGTTGCTAAAATCTAGCTCTGAGGGACCCGTAAGTCACTTTTTGGGTCATCTCCAGGATTCCATAGGTCTGCTTGGCCACAGAGAGCAGACACTGGAAACGGAACCAGAGCTTGGTCTTGTGCCAAGGCAGGCCCAAGAGGCCCTAGAGAGTTGCATTGGGTCGGTGAGGGGCCAGCACTGGGGAAGCCAGCCTGCTCGGGGCACCTGGAGAGTTTCAGCCCGACAGGTGATAAACTGACCCCTCAGTGACCTTGGCATCATTTGCGTGGTCCATGAGCACCTTGTCAGAATCCCTTCTTGGCGGGGGGGGGGGGGGGGGGGGGGTAAGGCTCACCACAGAACAGGCTACACAGCACAACCTGCTCAGTATGGTCCTAGTAAAACTCTCCCATCTTCCAAGAGTCATCCGATCATCGAACTTTCAGTAAATTGCCTTGCATCCAAACCCACAGGAAGAAACTGCTTGGAAACAGTATGTGCTACGCAGGGAGAAGGATGCGTTGGCATGGACAGTGTTCACACCAGCTGCACTGCCCCTTCTTGCAGGGCCTCAAACCGTCCCAGGACCCCTATGGGAAGCAGTGAAGGTTCCCCGGGACTGTGCCTGACCGTCTAGGAAAACGGGTTCAGTTCACAGGATGATTCTTCATTGTCGCCTGCCTGGGCCTGGAGGTCCTGCCCCCAGGATCTCTTAACTCTTTATCAGCTCAGAACTCACACTGGCAGGTGGACCACGCGGCTGGCAAGACATGTTATTGAGCAGGAATTGGAAATCCAAAAATAGCATTCTCTGCTCTGGATAGCTAACTGGTCTTTTAGAGAAGTCATTTCTGTTTTATTCAGACAGGTGGGAATTGGGGGGTGGGGGAAATGCCCAGATAGCCCTTACTTGCTGATAAGTGAAATTTTACGCCACAGTCCAAAGCTTTTAGTCAAGATTGTGCAGCAGAGGTTGCCTGGGGAAAGGAGGCTGACGCCTCACTGCTGGCAAACCAACTTCAGGCTCTCCATACTCTTCTCATACGTAGACACTCCCTTTCTCAAAATACATATTGACTCCTAAAGGCTCAGTTTTCTGCACTGAATGCCTTTCTCAGTTTCCTGCTGTGGTAGGGCTGGGTTGTGTGAAGGGAGTCTGTCCCCTAGAGAATGACGTGGAAGGAATTGGCGGAGCCAAGCCATCTCAGCTTTACGGGGACAGCACGAGTCTCGGCGGCCAGACACATCCCAGGTGTCCTTTGGATCACAGCTCAGTCCCCGCCAGCTGGCCAGATGTCACTGAGTGAGCAGCTTTGAAGCTTACGGAGCACTGCACTTCTAGAAGCTTCTTACTGTATCTGTATAACGGGGAAACTCCAGCATGAGTTTAAGAGGAACCGGAGAGCGCTGGAGGCAGAGAGCCTCTAGAGGTCAGGTCTTCAACTTCTCGTTGTTTTAGTTTTGAAACGCGCCGGCGCCTCTGTGTGAACAGGCTGCTTTATCTTCGCTTTTATTCTGGCTGCCGGCGCGCCTCACTTGGGCCCAGCCGCATAAGCCTCACTGGAAGCCTTGAGCTTCTGTGCTGTTCTTGCCAGCCCGGCCTGCAGCAAGGAGGCCGCATCGGCCTGCGGTTTCTGTAGGGTCAGGTCACTGTGAGCAGCTTCCCACGACTCGGTCCCAGACTCACTGCTTTGCCACGACTGCTGTCTGCCACCAGAGCGTCAGAATTCACTACTTGAGTTTTATGCCTGTCACTCAAATTCCAGAAGTGTTTTCTCATTGCCTCTGCTCTTCCCCCTTGGGGCCAGTATATCCTTCAAGAGAATATAAATCTGTACTGAGGGAACAGGAGACATGGAAAACTAAATGTCACCAGAAATTGAGACTATTCCCAGGACTCCTAATTTTCCAAGTAAATGTCCTGTCACCATCTCCCAACAGAGCTGTCCAGTTCCCCACCAGGACCCTACCATCAGGAGCCTTACGTCTGGAAACCAGAGGAGCGGTTTAAAGCACCACCCATCCTCCCGCCACATCTTCTCCAGGTCATCCTGAACAAGGACACAGGGATTTCTGTGAGTAACCAGACATCTGCCCAGACCGTCCTCCACGGTCACGTTCAGCTGCTCCCCTCGGTGCACATCTTGCAAGGCAGATGCACTGAAAATGTTCAGTGTCACCCATCGGTGTTAACTGCCGGGGTCCCCCTCTGACGTGGGAACGGGCTACTCACAAGATGTTCCCAGAGTGGGCCTCCCCATCCCACAAAGCCTTTCTGAGCCCTTCCTCTTGTGTTCCACTCCCACCTCAAATTTCAGGACAAAATACATAACCGCCTCTTCTCAGTAAGCTGCATGGTGGAATTCCTCCTCTGGCCCCCAGATTTTAGCATCTTGTTTGTTTGTTTTGCCGTGCTCGGAATGTGGGATCTTAGTTCCCAACCAGGGATCGAACCCACACCCACTGCAGTGGAAGCGCGAAGTCTTAACCACTGAACTGCCAGGGAAGTTCCAGAATCTAGTTTTAATCCCCAAATTGCTTTCAGAAACCTCAGGGCTCATGGATCAAAATTTGGGGTATGTGGGTAACACACATTGCCTCTGGGAAATTGATATTACTTATAAAAAGAAGTGTGCTTCCTGCTGAATCCTGAAGAGCACCCCATTATTCCCCGCGTTTGATTTTCCATCCTGTTTGACCTGAGCTGCCTGGTTCCCCGGCTCTGGACTGTGCAGCGTAGCCATAATTCTTGGGAGTCCAGGTGTTCTTCAGCCTTGTCCAGGCCACCACCTAACAGGCAGACGCTCCAGGGTGATCAGGTAACTGCTGCTGCTCTAGACGCCACACAGAAGTGGGTGCACGTGTGCTGAGCAGGGGGCTGGAGGTGTACACGTGCAGGCATCCCCGCAGCAGTCACGGTGTGTCCCCCAGGAACTCGCTGTTATTGGGGCCGCCCCGCCCCAAGCACACATCTGACAGCTGAGCCGGCTTTTACTGGATGCTTTTTCTGTTTTGAATTAGCATTTATAAAATTGGGGAGTGTACGTTGGGGGAAAAATAAAGAAAAACCTGGATTTCTGGCTTCTCTGAAAAAATAGGAAGGTGTGGCAACATTGCCTCGTATGTGAGCTCTTACGGAGTCAGAGCGCCTCTCCCCTCCCCCAGTCATCCAGTGCATTCTTCAGGCTCCCCGTCTGAGTCTCAGAGACATGAGTTTGCAACACACTGCTCAGGAGCGTTGAGTATTGATCATTTCTTCCCGCTTTTTCTGAAAGCCCCTTCACTGCACGGCTTTCTTCCTGCCCCTCCTCCAAAGAGAGGACAGAGCCACGGCCCACAATCTAGATGAAGCCTGGCCAGAGATGCACACCAGTGCGCCCAGCAGACCCCGAGAGCGCCCCTTAGTTGGAGCACCAGGCATGACCCCTCGCCCACCCAGTCATCGTGCACAAGCCCTTTCACTGCCTGACAAGGAAGAAAGGGGCCTGAGAGCCTGCCTCCTTCCCTCTGAAATCCAGTGCCGTGAGACACGGGAGAATCTTGACTTCCAAATCTGAAGTGCACACGTCTGCTTTTGCTCCCCCGCAGTGTGATCCAGCTTTGCTCCCTGAGCCCAACCACGTCATGCTGAACCACCTCTATGCACTTTCCATTAAGGTAAGGACGTGTTTGTTACTTACTGTGTTTCTCCAAGTGTGCTCTGAGGCCCCCTAGCGACGGCACTACCTGCAGTATCGAGACTTACCTGAAGGGCGGCTTCCGGGACCTGACCCAGACCCGTAGGCTCCTCTTCCGAAGGGAGGCCCAGGAACCTGCTTTACTCAGGCCTCCTGATGATTCTCACGCTCCCTAAACTTTGAGCCTCCTGACTTAGTCCTGCCTTTGGTGATTTCCGCCTCTTCCTCAGGACGGAGTGATGGTGCTCAGCGCGACCCACCGGTACAAGAAAAAATACGTCACCACCTTGTTATACAAGCCCATATGAAGAGCTGGGGCCAGCCGTGGGCCCCAGGGGGCAGTGTGCACCACCGGGCTCCACGCGTGCATGCTTTTCACTAGACAGGATGGACTGTAAATTTCCCATTTCACGCTCTTTAGAAGACATTTCGTACCCGCTCTACTCCTACTTGAAGGTTTGTTCCAGACACAGCAGCTCCTGGAGCGCCTCGGTCTGTAACAGTCCTCTTAGCACCCGGTGGCTGTGAGCCCTGGGGCTCATCAAGGCTGAGGGGGGAGAGGGAGCAGACGGTCTGCACCCCACACCACGGTGCAGGTCTAAATTTACATCCTCTGAACTGGTCACGGAGACTTTTCTTAAGCCAAAAAGGAACCCGAGCCACTTTGCTGGTGGAAATCCGGGAAGCAGGTACCGAGGCCGCACAGAATTTCTCATCTTGTGTGTGTGTCTTGACTTGTCCCTGCTGAGGCCTGGCTGTGGACCTAACGGCGAGTATGGTATGGTCTCTGCCTGTCCTCTGAATTCAGAGCAATAGATCGTCTTCCATTCCCTGCTCCAGGGAGGCATAATTTCTATAGAAATTAGAACCTGTCTAATTTCCAGATGAAGTTTTACAATTCTTTCTTACACTTACGTGCACTAAGTATTTTTTTTTAACCAGAGGTGGCTGACTGTACAGCCTTAGGGCAATTTTTAAATCACCCCAACTAGACTATAGATCATGTGACCTGTGCTGAGCAATAATCTGTTCTCAGAACAGACTTGGAAAACCATGGCCAGATATCTCCGTTAAGCTGGAGGATCCTGCGGACTGACCACCGCTAGCTGGAAGGTTGTCCAGCTTTTTATTCGATTCGTAATGAGGTGACAGTGTTAGCACGCAAATTTTGGAGAGGCACCCTACCCTAGCCTGTGCCACCTTGCTTGGGACCTCTGGTCCCTCCTTTAGCAAAGAAGGCTGTAGCAATTGCTGTTGCTTCTTCTGGAAGGAAATTAGAACTTGCGGCAGCCTTCTGAATTTGTGTGAGGAAATCATCCTTTGGACCAAAGCGAACCTCTCCACACGGCTTGGAGATGCCGGAGACATGCCCGTTAGCAAGGTTCCTGTCCCCAGGTCGGTGGAAGCTGTCGTCCTGCGCTTTGTTCCTGCTGGGAGACGGAGGAACCATATCCCTGGTGTCTCATATTTATTTGGCGAACCTGGGTCTGGGATACCCTTTTTTGTTACTGTTTCTAAAACACTGAATTACTGTCACCTTGATGTACAGGTTTCAATAAAGCTTTGTAAAGATAACAGACGTGCACTTGGAGGAAGGTTTGATTTCGTGCAGTCATTTGGAGAAGAGACTGGAGCTCTCCCCGAGCTTTATTCAGTGCAGTGCTTTTCCGTCTTTTTCCCGCCTTGGCACACATTGAAAATGGTACCATCCTTGTGGCACTCTGGGGTGAGTGGACGGGGCAGCTCGGCTCCCTCCCGGGCTGAGGGCCTTTCTCTGACCCACCTATTCCGCACGCAGATTAGAAGGCCGTTAAGAGGCTGTAAAATCGAGCCCCGTGGAACCGCTCGACCACAGGGGAAGCCGAGGAAAAGCAGCAGTGAAGGCCCCTGGCTTGCGCAAGTTGGCAGCATCCCCGCTCCGAGGTCCTGCTGCTTCTTGCTCATTGACAAGCACCACAGGGGAGCCTGGGATCATGACGCCCTCTTGGAAGACACCAGGATGTTCTGGAGTCAGCTGTTCTCACCAGCTAAAAGGGCCTCTGTCCCTTCTACCAAAAAGATGGAAGGTTACAGTGTCCCTTTAGTAATAAGCCTTTTCTTCCCAGGCATCAGGAAACGTAAATAAATTTGGGAGAAAGGGGAACCCCTCAGGTCATCTGGTCCACTTGAGGTGGAGAAAGCTTAGAAGGCATTCCTAGCTGGGTAATTAGCCGTCTCACTCTGAAAACCCAAGTGATGTGGGAACCCTAGATTTAGGAATTGGAGGGATTATTTAAGTAGACTAAGGAAATACATAAAAATCCTCTATCCAAAACTGAATCAAAACTTTTCTATTTTTTAAAAATTATTGAAGTATAGTTGATTTTACAGTATTGTGTTAGGTTCAGGTCTACAGCATAGTGAGTCACTATTTTTTGTAGCTTGTGTGTCATTGTAGGTTATTATAAGATACTGGGTATGATTCCCTGTACTATGCAGTAAATCCCTGTTGCTTATCTATTTTATGTATAGTAGTTTATATCTGTTAATCCTGTGCCCCTAATTTGTCCCTCCCCTCCCTTTCCCCTTTGGTAACCATAATTTTATTTTCTGTATCTGTCTGTTTCTGTTTTGTGTATACATTTGTATTATTTTTAGATTCCACAGATGAGTGATAGCGTATAGTATTTATGTTCTCTGACTTAATTTCACTAAGCATAATATTTTCTAGGTCCATCCACGGTGCTGCAAATGACAACATTTATTTTTATGGCTGAGTAATATTCCAGTGTGTGTGTGTGTGTGTGTGTATGTGTATACACACCACATCTTAAGTCAGTCGTCTGTTGATGGACACCTGGGTTGCTTTCATGTCTTGGCTATTGTAAGTAGGGCTGCTGTGAACATGGGGTACGTGTATCTTTTCAAATTAGTGTTTTCATTTTTTTCTGGATATATACCCAGGAGTGAAATTGCTGGATCATGTGGTAGTTCTATTCTTAGGTGTTTTTGAGGAGCCTCCATACTGTTCTCCACAGTGGCTGCACCAATTTACCTTCCCACCAGCCGTGCAGGAGGGTTCCCTTTGTTCCACACCCTCTCTAGCATTTGTTATTTGTAGACTCTGATGATAGCCAGTCTGACCTGTGTGAGGTATTACCTCATTGTGGTTTGGATTTGCATTTCTCTGATAATTAGCGATGTTGAGCATCTTTGCTTGTGTCATCTTTGGAAAAAATGTCTGTTCAAGTCCTCTGCCTAGTTTTTGATTGGGTTGTTTTTTTGGTATTGGGTTGTATGAGTTGTTTGTATATTTTGGAAATTAACTCCTTGTTGGTTGCATCATTTGCAAATATTTTCTCCCATTTTGTAGGTTGTCTTCATTTTGTTGATGGTTTCCTTTGCTGGGCAAAAAGTTTACGTTTAATGAGGTCCCATTTGTTTATTTTTGCTTTTATTTCTTTTGCCTTGGGAGACTGAAAATACTGCTGTGATTTCTGTCAGCGCGTCCCGCCTGTGTTCTCTCCTAGGCGTTTTACGGTGTCGTGTCTTACATGGGTCTTTAAGCCATTTTGAGTTTATTTTTGTGGATCAAATATTTTTGAAGTATAATTGAAAATACATAGCTAAGCTCAAAAGTATAAAAGGGATATATTGAAGTACCAGAATTGAAGAAACCGTTGCTGTGTTGGTGAGCTGTGAGCGTGGCCCCTGGCCCCATGGTGGCGACTCAGAGGGTGGGGTGGGGGGGTAGGACCCAGTCATAGGCCTCCAGGACCAGGGTTTGACACCCTCACCTGGATAGGAAGCCCGCTTCATGAGTTGGCCCAGAAAAGCACTGCCTTTTCTGTAAGAGGAGTTAGAGAATCTGGCTGCTGGCCTGAGTCAGGGCTCAGAGGGAGTCATCAGCCCCAGGCTGCAGGGGGAAACATCATGTTGGAAAATCTCACCTGCAGATCAGCTCTGCTCACAAAGTTCAGATAAAGCCAAGCCAAAAATCCAGTGTAAAAACTAATTTGGAGCCAGTAAACCCAGTAAGAGTCCTCTGCAGCCCTGGGGCCACGGGGGACGCCCTGGGGCCACGGGGGACTCCCAGTGCAGTAACTGCTAGGGTGGGGAAATGTAGCCAAAACCACAGAACCCTGGGATGTGGGTGTCAGCATTCTCCACAGCTGTTCGTGTGTCTAAAAGACTTCATTTTCTTTAAAAAGCAACACAAAAGGAAGTCCCCCGTGGTCCAGAAGACTGCTAACAGACCTAGGTGAAAGTCTCTATACCCAAGAAGCTAAAAGTAATGGAGATTATTTCATGGATATGGAACAGGAGACCCTGTTTGGTCCAAATCACAGGAGCAAAGCCACACTGAGGTGTCCTATGACCCAGGTAATGCTTTCTCTATTATGGGTGAGGACTGGTTACATGGTTGGTTAAAGTGTAACTGAAATTGCTTTTGAATGAAGATATTTTTTTCCTCCAGAAATGTATATACAAATGAATTTATGGAGCCAAAGGTAAGGTCTTTAAATTACTAGTGGGTAAAGTAGTATTGCAAGGTAAACAACCATATGTCAGCATGTTGAAACCAAAGATCAAAGGACCCAGGCAAGGTCTTTTCCTTCCCTCTGGTCAAAGCCTGGCTTCATGTTAGAGTTGGCCGTTCCCCCCCACCATCCGCTGTCCCGGAGTGTGGACACTGGACTGAGATTAGGGATGTCATCCAGTTCAGTGCCTGAGTAGCTGTGTGACCTTGGGCAAATCACATGACCTCTCTTAGCCCAGTTTCCTCTCCTGAAAAATGGAAGGGGTTGGATTAGCACTAAATGATTCCTAGGGCTCCTTTCATTTCACATTGGGAGCCACAAAGCTTTTACACCATGAATGGGATATGGCCACAGACAGGAAGTCAAGGGCCAGAAAAGGAAAAAGTGCCACTGTAAGCTCAGTTAGGAAACCTCCAAGATGCCAAGGGCCAAGATGGGAAAACACAGAACACCAAAGTGATGCCATGCATGGCTAACGTCAGAGACTCAACCATTTTAGGGAAAAGCAACATTTCATTTTGGTTAACTCAGTTACTTCTAGATGAGCATGATTTCATTTCTGAGCGTGAACTCAATTCTCCTGATACATGACCCTCCACCAGTGTTTACAAACAGTTTGAGTGCACTGATGAAGACCCAAGTCTCTGGGCCACTCAACCCTCCATCCAGCTTTTTAGCACCTCACCTGATCAGCAAATTAGTGGAGAAAAGAAGCTAGAGCCTTCTACCCTGGGATGCCAATTATAATTGTCTTCAGGAGAAAACAGTAAGCTACAAACGTATGTACAGGTCATTCCAATTAATTGTAAAAACATCGACAAGGGCCTTCCTAAGAGTGACCACTGCTGTGAGTCAGACCCTTGGAGAACCAGTGCTCTGCCTCTGGGATCAGCCACTGAGCTCAGCTCCCACAACTGCCTCGTCTTTTTTTGTCCTAAAGACAGCCAGAGGGCCTGAGCCTGGGTGAGGATGCCAGCCTTCTTTACCTGCCAGGAGTGCATTCACCCATTTCATCTGCAAGACTCAACAGCAAGTGAGAACAAGAGACAGCTCCAGTTGTGTGTACCCTGGATCGACTTTATTTTCCCTTTTTGTGGTTCTCTGAAAGGACAGGCTGAGTTGTGTATAGCAGTAAAGTCATTTCCAGAGTTCTTTACCTCTAACGACCCCTCCAGGGCAAACAGGAGTTCCGTTACTCGGGAGAAAGCCAGGCCATCTGTGCAGTTCCAGGTGTCCACGGCCCTGCCCTCCCGGCTTCGGAAGATAAAAGCCTCAGCGTTTGACTAGGCGACTGATGAAACACTTCTCATATAAACACTGTGCCTAGAGCCACGTCTCCATGCTTTTGGCATCATGAGCAATATTTAAACTGCCAAGAAAGAAATCGGACTGGAACAGGCCGAGCTTCCTCAGCCTCAGCACTATTGACACTTGGGGCCTGGTAGCTTTTTGTGGAGGGTGGGCATGTGGGCCACCCTGTGCCTTGCAGGGTGTTCAGCAGCAGCCCTGGCCTCTACCCATGAGGTGCCAGTAGTACCATCAGTTGTGACAACCAAAAATGTCTCCAGATATTGTCAAGTGTCCTCAAGGGAAGGGAGCCAAGTCACCCCTAGTTTAGAACCACTGGAGCAGGCCAGTCTGTTGTATTGTGAGACCAAAAGCTTAGCTGGTCCCACCCCTGTGGGCCTAGCATTATTGCTTTAGACTTAAACCTGCATGAATATTTTCCAAAGCAAATCACGTTCAAGAGGCCCAATTCTGAAGACAAACTAGCTGGTCGGTCCTGTTAAGCACATCATCCCTTTTTGGCCTAAGTCTCCAAATCCTAATTTCAGTTATGAATTTGCTTTGCAAGCTGCTGCTTCAGTCTCGTGAAAATTAAGTTGTAAGAGCAGAAAATGTGATGGCTAATTTTGTGCTTAAGAGGTAGGGATAGCATGGACGGCTGGGCCTCAGTTTATGGTGTGGCTGAGTAATTTGTTGTTTCTTTGAGGTCCTTGCTTAGGGTCCAGAGAACCTTTCTGGCACATTCCTCTCGGAACCAAACCACATTTACTTATGCTTTTGAAGTGTTACGTGGCTGCCAAGATTCCTCAGGACAGTAACTGAAGCGGTATTCAGTGGACTTTTTCTAATTTTATAAGGAAAGAAAGGTTCCAACATTTGACTTGTTCATCTTCCAAATTATTTTCTTTCTTAGAGTTGGCAGATTTTTATCCCCAGCGGTAAAAGAGAAAGGAGGAACAGAATAGAATCGCAAGTACGACTCCTGTCACAGGGCAAGTCGGCTGCGACCCTGCAAGTCAGAATTTGACTGTGGTCAGATTACTTCATTGGAAAATAAAAATTGAAAGCAACAGGAACCATGAGAAAATTACCATTTGCCAAAACCAGTGTTTGTCTAGCTCAACAAAGTTTATACTGACAAAACTAAAGCATCTTAGAAAAATTTACCTTGCAGACTACAAAAATTCATTTAGTTAAAAAGACAAGTGTCTACATTTTAAATTACCTTGATCTCCGAATTCCTCCTTCCAGAAATCTACATCATTAAAACCGGTGGCGTTATCCTAATGGATGAGAGGAATTGAAAGGTGACCTGTTTTTTTGGTTGGTTTGTTATGAACTGCATTATAGGAGAGCTGGGTAGTCCATTCTCCAGTAATCCTTTCAAAGTGGCCTGACTGCCGTGAGGAGCCTTCCAGTTCTGCAGTCCTATAAAGTGACCTTAACAGCCAGTTCATGGTTCATTGGAAGGAATGACCAAACTTCGACAACATTGCACTTCTGGAAGAGAACGTCGCTGGTCTCTTGATTCCAGGAGAGCAGCTTGCTCTAAGCCCTGTGTGGCTCTCCACCCCTCACCCCCAGAAGAAGCCTCCCCTGAAAGGAAGGATGGTCCCAATGCCACGCTCCCAAGCTTAGGCTGACAGTGGCGATACTTTGGGTTTTTATGGGCTCCCTTAAGAAAAGAAGAGGTCTTGCACTAAGGCAAACATTTTAGATCATTGCTTTATTTGACTATTTGTTCAACAGAGTTCATTCCTCTCAAGGTGGATCTTGAACCGTTCCTTGTGATCTTTTCCTCGTTCTGAATAAAAAAGGTAATGAAGCAAAAGCCTGTACTTTTGGACCTAGAATCTTATTTATGCTAGTAAGCTTTGACTGCGGTTTCGTGTTACGATATTTCCTGCTGGCATCTCCGTAGTCACACGGAGCTCCCCGCACTCCAGTGAAGATGGCTGTCCACAACTGCCACCGTTGAAACCAAAAGTAAGAGTTGAAAAATGCACCTTTTACAATAAAAAAGTAGAAACCAATTCAATTTCCTTTTTTTTTTACGAATATAAAGTTTCTTGTAAATATGTACAGTCTTTGAGCTAGTTCTATAGCAGGAAGCATTTCACAAATGAGACACACGATATACACTTTGAGGGCTAAGAAGCCCATTTCTCGTGGAGATCCTAAATGAGATGCCAAAACTGAAACACCAATTTCCAGTGACCTCTCCAAATACTTGTGGACCAAGAGACAGAAACTTCAGCAAACATTCAGTCAGATCTGCCCTGGAGAAGGGAGGGGATGCAGTGTGACCCCAAAGACGAAGCAACACTTAGAACACGACAGCATGACACTGGCCAAGGATGCGACAACGTGGAGGAAGGGCCGTGGGCGTTTCAAACAAGAAAGCACTTCGGTTAAGAGACGAGCAGGAAGGAGCTGGGACTCAGGCCAGGTTGCAATCTGGAAAGTGAGCTGAACCGTGGACACGGGGGTTAAAACGCGGTCACGTTCGCCAGCTGCGGTGGGAACAGGTCTACCTGTCAGCTTACCTACGATGTGCCCTGGTGGTTTGAGGTGTGGAGAAGCAAGAGAGGCCTGGTGGGAGATTAAAGGCAGAAATAAGGCCGCTAGTTAGCTTGCCAACTGCGAAGCCTCTAGTTGGTTCTTTACCGGTTGCCAGGAACCTCGCACCGCCGGAGGGGAGAGAGAAACTGGGTGAGCCGCACGGCACCTAAGGAGGGCTTCCCCACCCGGCTGGGATGGGAGAGTTGAGCTGCGGCTTCCTTCTCGAACTTCCTGGTCTTAGTCTAGCCCTAGGGAGAGGCTCATTTGGGAAGTCACAGTTTTCATGGGGTAGAACCTGGTGGATCGTGTGTGAGCAGAGTTGTCCGCGCGGGCGTCGGCAGGGAGCTGTGGAAGTGTGAGGTGTGGTTGCTGAAATCCCTCTCTGGTCGTAAGGCTTGAGCGTTTGGCTTTTGTTTGTTCAGTGCTACAGACTGCAGCTTGTGGCCGGTGAGTTGGCAAGTCCCAGAGGGTGTTGGTTCGGCGGGAGCTGTGGGATGGAACTAGTGCATTGGCAGAGCAACCCAAGGGGGCAGCCAGGTCGGGGGGCAGCGCATGCAGTGAACCGCCATGCAGAACTCCTGGGGCGCTCTTCCCAGCCCGGGGAGCCAGGGAGAGTGCGCCATCAGGACAGGAGGTGAGTGCCCCCGGCCCCCTCCTGGACCCCCATTGGTGCCGGGCTCAGAGCAGGTCTGTCGCATGCTTTCCTGGCCAGAGCTACATGGAAAGTGGAGACAGCAGGCCGGTGGGTGACGCTGAGGGGCAGGGAGGGAAGAGCTCCTCGTGGCCCCTTGGCCCCAAGTCACTGCCTGTGAGCCGGGCCCGATGGCCTCCGTACATTCGCAGCTGGTGGGAGGGGAAGTCGTCAAGGCCATCAAAGGCAATGAGAACGGTAAACATTTGGCTAAGATGTCACCCTGGGTAAGACAGGGCCATCTGTGAGGATGGACTGGAAGGAGAGTGGACCTAGGTGAGCGTGGGAGGTTAGCCAGTGGCAGGGGCTCTTCTACGATACATGTCGGTAGTAAAGACCTGATTGTGTGACCTGCTACAAATGACTACAACAGGAAATACGGTGCTATTCAAATCTATTAAGAAGTCTGTTGTCTTTAAAAAATAAATAAATAAAAATAAAACAGGAAAACAAAAACCCAACCAACCTTAGGATCTTAAAGTAGCTATTAGGATTCTAACCACATCGTAGTTAGCCCCCGGTTGGTTTCCTGTGATGAACGGGTACAGGCTAGAGCTAGGTACAAAAGTTTATGAATGCTTTGAAAGAGTAACAAAGTGCAAAGAGGGTAGACTGCAGGAGGGTGCCGGCAGCTCCCAGGAGCCCCACGCCCCTCCTGGCTGCAGGGTGTCCGTGCTGAGGCGGGTCTGGGTCCAGCTGCGCCGTGGGCACTGGGGTCCCCCCTTCAGCAGCGTTCCATAGTGCGGTTGGTGTTTTCCTGCAGTTCAAGAGGAGTTGGGTTTTCTGGCTGAGATTTATACTGAAGACTGGTCCCAGACCTAGGAGGAGGAGGGGGTTTTGCCATCAGAGGTCAGAAATCGCTGTGCTCACTTTGCAAACAGGAAGCCTAGACTGGGGTGTGCAGGAGCACGAGGCCTCGCCTTCCTGCCGTGAGCCGAGCTTGCGGAACTCACCGCAGAGTCCCCAACACTACGTAAGTACTTCTGTTATGCACCCCATTTTATCCATAAATCAGAGGAGATAAGGAAAAGCATTTAAACGGCTTTTCCCCCCTCCCTGTAGCGGCAGGGGTGCCAACAGTGAGCTGCGGATGGCAGCAGGAGAGTGCAATCCAGAAAACTGGCCCCTGGAACCGGCTGGCCTGCTGAGGAGACACCATGCTCTGGAGCCTCCCCGTGCACTTGGGGGGCCCCTAGTCTTCGGCACATCCCTCCATCTTCTCAGTTGCTAACCTAAAAATTACAAGGTAATAAATACATGCACGTGATTTAAAAATTTTGAAAGGTTTGGAGTTCTTCTAGAAGGCAACCACTGTTACCAGTTCGGTGTAGCCTTCCAGAGAAACTGTTGATGTATATGTGTTTGTTTGAAAAAGTAAGGCATCAAACCTTTTGAATAGCATGTTATCATATCACCTGTGTTTAAGAAGGGTGACTACACATCTGTATTTGTTTGTATGCAGAGAGGCTCTCTAGAAACTGCGCGCTGGCTGCCTCCGGAAAGGGAACGCCATAGCCCTGGCAGCTGTTACGGTTTGAGGCGCACACATTATCCATCTGTGCAGCAGGAAGCCCCTTCTTAAGACGTTCTCTTCCTAAGCTTAAGTCCCGCAGACTCCGAAGTACAGTAGCGGTGCCCCTTCCCTACAACAGTGGCCCCTCGGGGATGAGGAGGGCACCTCACTCACCTTGTTGACCTGGGACAGCGGGGTCCTCACGGCTCCCACGGGCAGCCGGCCCCTGCTGCCGTCCTCAAACAGCCTCCCAGGGGAGCGCTCCCTGCGCGTGCTGAGCATCCGGCCGGGGGACTTCTCCCGCTCCAGGGGGCGGCCCGGAGACTTGTCCCTGCGCAGCTCTGTCCGCCCCTCGCGGTAGCGGTGGGGCGTGCCGGGCTCTCGCGGGTGGCTGGGGCCTTCAGGGGGCGCCGGGCTGGAGGCCACGCGCTTAGTGATGTGCTCGTTGTACGTCGGCGGGCCTCGCTTGTTGGGGCTGCGATAATGGGAGAGGAAGGTGGGGAGCTGAGCCGTCACAACCCAACGGAGCAGCTTCCTCCTCCTCTGAGCCATGCTGTGCCCCCATCTCACCACGCGTTATTAGAAGAAGACCCCACCGGGAATTCTTCGAGACGCTTATATCGACAGTGAGGCCAGGGAAAGAAGGCAGCGGTGACAGCAGAGGGGAATCAGGCTGCCCGGTCTCGACACAGGCTTTCTGCTGAGCGCCCACAGCATGTCGGGCCCTGTGCTAAGCTCTTCAGGTACCTTAACTCGCCAGATCACCCTAACAGCAGCTCTGCAAGCTAGGAACGGCCGTGACCCCCGTCGTACAGACAAGCAGCTGGAGACACAGAGAGGCTGCGATCCCAGTGCAGGTCAGTGCGACGTCGTACTCCCCATGTTCTAACCCCGCTGACCCTAGTATTTTCCAGAGCCTAGAGGGCGCAGAAGGAAGTCTTCCGTGAGGGGTTAAGCCTGTACTCATCGCTGTCAAGCTGCCAAAGCTGCCCCACTCCTGGGCCTTTGTTGGGTCACCTCTCCTTCCAAGTGGCTTTCCAGGAGTCTTTGGGGCATCCGACACCAGAGGTGTAGGGATCGGGCCTGATATAATTAGGAGACTGAGGAGGGCAGACGAAAACAGTAGAGCTGGCTCAGAAAATGTCTGAACAATTTGTATGACCACTCTAACCCTCCACCCTGGGTATGTCAGATGAAGATCTGACCAGACACGGCCCTAACCACCTCTCTGAAGCAGCAAGATCCAGAAACACAGGCAGACAGGACTGACAGCCTTCGGCGTCGGTTCCTTCCCACCCCTGACGAGCAGCCAAGGTACTCAGGCCCTTGTTATCTGAGCATAATTAGTGCGGGGAAAAGGCAGACTATTATTTCACAGAGAAGGTTGCTTGAAGACATCTGATTGATTGGGGCTTTATCTTGAAAAAGTAGAAGTAGAAATCAGGGAAATATATTTTAACCTAGATATTTTTAAATCTAAATTACAACTGGTTACATGCTAAGAATGAACCAAGGATGAATCCCACACTGATTTATTCTGCTCTAATTTTCTCAACAAAATTCTGTGCTAACATGCTGGGTGACATCCTTCACCAGCAGTGTTGTAATTTTTGCAGCAAAATCGTAAAGTCGTTTGTTAAATATTAGTGCCACTGGTTTTCCCAGAGGCCTCTCTTAATCCTTGATATTTAAATCCTTCGCCTTTGGAAGGGACCAAACTTGTTTTTTTAATTATTGGTCTAACTGTAAGGAATCTTTTGTCAATGCCCATAATGGAAAGCAACTGAGCAGCGAAGACACTGCCCCAGTGGGGGAGGGGAGACTCTAGAGCAAGTTTGAGGGCCAAATCCAGACAGACGCCTGCTTTTATTTAAGTTTTACTGGAGCATGGCCAGCAAATTTGAAAATATTTACTATCTGGACCTTTACAGGAAAAGTGTGCCAGTTCCTTCTCTACGGTAAAATAGATTGGTGGACAGAGCAGAATAACTGTCTTAAATGGTCAGTCCATTATAAATAATTTCATTCTCTTGTTTCCCTATGCAGCTCAAAATGTGGAAATTCCAACAACCCACGCTCAGAAAGCCAGAACTTTCTTGTGTGTGCAGCAGTAAAATTTGAGATAAACCTTGATTTCAAGATGTCGAAATCTGAGCTATCTTCATCTCTTGTCCTGTGGCTTTGTGATATAGAAGACAATAAAAGAAATTTCCAGTAAGAGTATCTGATTTGTAATGGAAGAGAAATTATAAAGCATGTCAGGGGCCCATCGTAAAGCAAGCTCACTGCCCAGAGGAAGAAAAGTGGCTCAAGGAAGGCCATTCGAGAAGTCAGCCTAGGTTGATGGGCTAAAGGAAGACACTCGTCATTCTGGGCGGAGCAGGCCATTTTCCATCTCCAAATCCCTTAATAACCAATGCTCTACTTGCAAAGAGTTACATTTCCTGCTCTGCTAAACAGACCTGGGGGCAGTGCAGCCTGCAGTGAATCACATTCTCCCAAGCTGGCCTTCTCCATTCTGGACCTGCCCAAAGCAGACAGCAGCAAAAAGACGGTTTTATAAGCCGAGAGGCAACTAAAGGAAACTGCTGGTTCTCCAGACATGCCCGGCAGCAGCAGGAACAGCAGCAGCATTATTTCTGCCCCTTGTTCACAGGAACTAGAACCATTTTCCACGACAGAGGAAGTTAACTCCTTACAGAGACACCATATCATCTCAAAAGGAAGGTGCCTGGCCATCTAACTAACTAACTAGTGAGGCAGTGGAGAAAAGAAGAAAAATCTAATTACAGTACTTGGGTTGGCTCTTCGCATGACTGACTTGGAAACTAAATAAAATCTAGACATTGTCAGGAGAGGACTACAGCCCTTTGAGCAGTCTCTCCTGAGGCACGATCAAGCCACAAAGAGTGAGAAGCAGCTGCTTATTCAGCACTTCTGGTTTTCCAGCAAGTTCCTGGGACTAAAATCACACTGACCAAACATTTCTGACCAACAGTTACATTTCAACAAAAGAAACAGACACTAGTCGTCAGGACATAGTCTCAGAACATTAAATTGACGACTCTCTAAGATCTAAGCAGCATTTCATAACATTAAAGGTGGTTGCTCCACCAAACTGAGTCCCTTGAGAATAAAAATCATCTTGTCTTCAGCTGTGTAGCCCCAGACATTGCGTCTGGCACATGGTAGGGGGTCCACATAACTCTCTATAATAGGGTAGACATGTGGGGTTTGTAAACCAGTCCACAAAATTAAAACCCTAGGTCAATTCCCCTGGGTTAAATAAGCTTATCTCCTTTGTGGACCAGGATCTTAAAATTACACATCTCAAACCTACACATCGAACCGAATCTGGCTCCGAGCCCTGGGTGTCAAGACAAAGCCAGTTCCACTTCCACACACTGCTGGTGGGATAACTAAAGGGTACAGCCCCTAAGGAGGAAGACTCACCAACATCTATCAAAACTACCAGCGCCCATCAATTTCTTTTCTAGGAATTCATCCTCCAGGTAGATTCCTAAGCATGCAAAATGAATGTACAAAGTCATTTACTACAGCAACAGACTGGAAACAACCCAAACATCCAGTGATAAAGGAGCAGTTAAATAAGGTACAGGCAGGTGAACGAATGCTATGCAGGTGTAAAAAAAAAAGAATGAAGAAATACTTCGGATACTGACATGGAGCAATCTCTCTCTAAGACACAGAAGAGTGTGCACAGTATGCTATCGCCTGTATTGAGAAGGGGAAGAGCACTTCCAGAATGGCCGAGCAAGGACTCCCGAAAACCTGTTTCTCCATAGAAACAACAAGAACACTGGCAAAATTGTCAAAATCAACTTTTTGGAACTCTGGAAATTAACCAAAGTCTTGCAACAATTCAGAGAGTGTTTATGCAAGAAAATGTGCAATATTCACCACCCCTGTCTCCCCAGATCTGCAGTAGTTTTGAAAGCAACAGCCTTGTAACCAGCTGTGAAAACCAGCACCCTGGTGACCACTGGAGGGAGTACATTAGGACTGGAGCTTCCCAAAAGCCCCAGCCTTGGAAAACTGTCACTATCTGACTTATCTGGCTCCTCCCTGGAAAAAGACCATCCTCAGGGCTTGTTTTTAATTGAGCTGATTCAGGTCTTCCTCTCTAGAAATGCCCTATCTCTAGACGTTTACCAAAAAAAAACAAAAACAAAAACAATGGCTACTGTAAGACCAGTTGGGAAAAACAAGAGGCCAGCTACACACTCAAAAGGAAGTCCTGCATATTCCTGGGGATCTGTAAGGCCAGACACACACAGGTAAGCCTGTCACATACCCAGGAAGAACCTTCCAAGGCCTCGTCTGTCAGCCACAGCTGACTCAGTGCTGCAGGTGTGCCCCAGCACAAATACACACAGTCGCTCAGCAAAGGGTGGGTTCAGTGATTTAAGGAAATCTCTTTCCAGTCATGCAGCTGACCACCCCTAACCAAGCAAAACTTCAACGGCTGCACGTAACAAAGGACACCGACTACAGCTTTAGTACCAGAGACACTAAACCAACAGCAGCGACAACACACCCAGGGAGGGGAAGGGGGAGCCGATTTGCCACGTTGTATTATTTGAAATGTTCAGTTTTCAACAAGAAAAAACTTACAAGACATTCCAAGCAAGAGTAAATAAATAAAGTATATAGCCCATACTCAAGGCCTCATTTCTTCTTTTACCAAGGAGGGGCAGTAAAAATTTTCCTGATGCTTATAAAGGACTCATTTCAGTGCCGCAGATCCCAAAGAAATGAGTGGCTTGAGCTTTGAAGATTGGGAAACTTTCAGCCAGTTTGGCAAGATACCCTTCTGCTTTGCAGGAAAGCACTTTTCCCCCTGTGATGAGGAAGAGAGGGGCGTTACCTGCGGGAGGTGGACGGGCCCCGGTGCTGGTCAGTGCCGGTCTCCTTCACGAGGTTTCCTTTGCAGCAGATGACCCTTAATTTATCCTGATACGAGGACGCCAGGTAAATCGCTCCCGAGGAAATTGCAGGGCCCAGGTAGCGTGGGTTCGGGATTTCCAAGTACGCTCGGGCAGGGGTCCTGTGGAGTTCCAGGAGAGTCTGCATGGCCCGCCAACCTCCACTGCTAGGCAGGATGAGAGGGAGCACGGCCCCGCCTGACACCCACACCCAACTGCGAGCTTTTCAAAGCCTGGGGGGCAGTGCTTACCCTAGAGAGGAGCGGGCCTGGATCTCAATTACTTCGAGTGAGTTGAAGTGGGTCACAAACAGATAAGGTTCTCTGTAGGCTGCGTGGCCACCACCGAGCAAGAGCGTGGGGCAAGGGAGGGTTAAGAGACAGAAAGTCAAAACCTGGCTGCCATGCCATCCCTGAAGCAATTTACCCTACACGTGCACCCACATGCCTGCATAATGAGACATGTTCAAGTGTACCCCCTGCCACGCTGTTAGAGTGGAAGATGGGAACCGACTTAAGGCTACACGGTCGGGATCAGTTACGTAAATCATGGCGCATCCCTGGAATTCCGCACAGGCGTAAAAATGCGTAAGGCAGCTCTCTATGCACTGATGGGGAAAAAACCCAAGGTGTAGTTTTACTTAGTTTGTAAAGCAGGGTTCAGAATACTGTGTAAAGTGTGCTACCACACTGACTTTTTAAAAAGGGAGGGGGATGAGAATATATTTTTTAATGTGCCCGTTATTTGCATAAAGCGCTGGAAGGATAAGAAACTCAAAAAAAAGTTTTCCATTCGGGGAGTGGGGAGGGAGGATTTGGGAGACAAGTGATACGGGTGAGACTTCATTGTAGACCTTTTTAAACTGTTTAATTGAATACATTTTTCTAAAAAATTTAAAAAGACTAGGTTCATAGATTAAATATTTCTGGTCTTAGTACTATATTTCTATATCACAGTGTCACTCAAACTCTAGGATATAATGAGAGCTGTTTTTGGTCTTAAAGGGAAAAAGAAGATTATCACTATTACTCCTTGCGGTGAACTGTTACTTCGGCATCAGTCGTGCCTCCTAGTACTCAGGCCCTTGTGGCCTCTCCTTGCCTGGCATCGGGCTGAACCAGCAGAATGTGGTGGAAGTGAGAAGCCCTGCCAGCCCCCACTTTTGCACTCTTAGGAGAAGCCCATGTGGAGAGAAATGAGGCCTCCAGCCACCGGCCCCTGCTAAGCTCCCACCTGACGGCCAGCTCCAATTGCCAGCCACTTTGTGAAGCCATTTCCGACTTTCTAGGTGTCCCGGTGCCCCTGCTGACACCGTAAGAAGCAAAACTGTCCAGTCAGGCCACAGAGGCTCAGGCAATGATAAGTAGTTGTTTTAAGTCACTAGGTTTTGGAACTTGTCATGAAGCAACAGATAAACGAAATAGCCTTGAAGGGTATTTCAGAACATTCACACAGTCACATATGTACGTTGTGTGTGTGTGTGTGTTCACCCTTTGACCCAGTAGCTCCACTTTTAGAATTTCTGAGCTGGGGATATTTAACAAGTGTGCAAATTTTAGGGTAAGTTTTTCATCACAGCATTGTTCACACTTACAAAAAGAATGGGCCTAATTAGAATTGGCTAAATTGACAGGTGTTCAGCGGTGCTATGGGATGCTGTGCAGTCTTTGACATGATTTAAATGAACTCACAGGGAATGGTCTCCCTCTCTGGCATGAGAGGCCGGTGGGTTTGCCTTCCGTGGTTCGGCGTCAGGCCTCGGGGCCTCTGCCCTAGATGCTTAACGCGGGTGATGCTTCACGTGGTGCCTGGCGCCTAAGGGGGCCCCAAGCACAGTGCTTAAGCCTAAAGGAATTCCACCTGAGGTTTTTTCCCAGGACACCAACTACTGGCAGAAAAGAGCCCCACACCTCGCCTCACCTACCGAAGGCCAAAGGTAAGCGACTCCACTTGAGATCATCTGTGCGGCTGCGTCTTCCGTAAGAATCCACGAACACCCCAAACTCTGCAAGGAGGTAGAGCCCGGGGCATGAGCACGGCCGGAGGCAGGGGTATCAATGACACACACTTTGATGGAAGAGTAAGGAATCCAGCGCAGCGGGCTTGGATTGTGAAAAACCTCAGGAGCTCTGCTGAGCCACGTCTCTCGGGGATTTATTAAAGAAAGAGGGTTCGAGTGAAAGGGGGGAGATAGGAAAAGAAGGGGAAGACGGAAGGAGGAAGAGTCAGGGAGTGAGGAAGGGGGAGAAACAGGCCCAGAGATCTGAGGGGGGAAAAGAAGGAAAGGGAGAGAAGGGAGTGAGGGGCAGAGAAGGACAGAGCAGGCCGCTCTTGGAGAGACCGACAGCGCGGGACCTGGCTGGAGCCTGGGAGTGGGGCGGGGGCACCCCGGGGGCCCTGGCGGTGTAGGACCGTACTCCCCAGGACTGTGTACTCCCCGCAGCAGGACCGGCCCCGCCCCAGGCACACTGGCCACGCCCGGCCCCGAGGACCCTGCCCCGGGGCTGTGGTGCCGTGAGCGCCCCCATCAGCAGCAGGCAGCTGCCGCACTCACCATGGAAGCAGAGCAGGAACTCCTCCCGCTGCCCCGCGCCGTTCACCTGCATAATGGACACGGGGAAACTGTGGGAAGAGGAGGCAAACACGGCAGGCGCCAAGGAATGGTCGTTCTTATCCAGGAATTCTGTAAAGGCAGGCAAGAGGCGGAGCCTCAGGACCCAGAAGGAGCCTGAGGTGGCAGCGGAGCGTGGGCAGGGGGCGCGCCCGGGCCCTACCCTCCAGCGTGTACTGCTTCATGTCAATCTCGTAGAATTTATTGGTTCCGATGAGGATACTGTAGTTGGTGAAGTGGACACAGCTGCAGGGCTCCGAGGTCTCGATCTCCTGAGACGGGGCAGAAAGGAGGATGTGAGCGTAGACTTGGGGTGGCCCGGGCTCTCCTCGGGCATCTAACCAAGCCGTGCAGGCGTTGCCGCACAACTTCTTCCTTCTGTCTTCACACCAAGCACATTCAGTCTCTTCACGTCCCTCACAAGGACCCCCCCATCCTTTTGCTACCTCTGGGTTCTATGCAACCTGAGACTAAGAAGGTCAAGTTGCACCCCAAAAAAGGGTCAGAAACGCCATTTCAATGAAAAGGTAGCATTCAAAAAGAGAGCTTTAAAACTACGACATTCTGATCAGAAGAAAAAGCCTGGAGGAATACACAAACAGTGGTGGTTAGAGGGAGTGGTTTTAGTTTCCTTTTCCAAGCTTCTAGGTTTCTATTCTGAACCTATATTACCTATATCATTGTTATCATTACTGAGTTATCTCATCTATCTGAATTATCTGCTTCCTAATTACTTACACTTGTTTTCAGGTCAATCCTAATGGCTTCAAAAACCTAGGCATGCTTATTCCAAATGATGGCCAGGAATTATAAAGAAGAAGTGATTTCTGGGAATTTTCCTGAAGTTAACAGTTCAAGCTCTAATCAGCATTATCATCACCACTAAATATTTATTGATCACCTACTAAGTATGAGGAAACTAGTATAACACAGTAAAACGTTAGGGAAAGTCAAACTTCAGTTTGGGTCTCAACTTTGTAACATAGGATCTTGGCCAGCCTCAGTCATCTTACCTGAAAATTAGGGATGATCACCCCTGTTTCTCACAACTGTTGTGAAAAGTGTGTGAAACAGCCAGCTCAGTCGCTGGTAGTAGTAGGTGCTCAATAAAAATGCAAACTAAACAAGAGCCCACCCCAGATGAAACAGTTTCTCTAACAGGTAACAACCCTTATATATTCATCCCTCCTTTTACTTTTGAGACTAATCACGAAAGCACCTGAAATACATCAGGCTTAGGATGGCTGGAACATGCCTAGTCTAGGGACAAGAGACAGCCTTCTCCAGAAGCGAGGCAAGTGCAGTGATCTCACGGATAGCTGTCCACACCGCAGGCAACATCACAACCCACTGTGCTCCGAGGAGAGCCAGCTCCCGCACTGGGTATCAAAACACAGCCAGCACTGGTTTTTTTGAAGGTCATTAATAGAAACTTTTACAATCTGAGAAGGATTCTGGTAGGTGCCACCAGGGCTTCTAGCTCCTCAGAGAGATCTTCCTTTCTTCTACTGGTTCAAAAGAGGTGTCTCCTCCATCAGCCACCTTCCTTTCTCCCTTCACAAAAGGCTGAATTCACTGGGCTGGCCAGAGAGGCAGCTCACACATGCAGGGGAGGAGAGCGAGAGGGAAAAGTGTAAGGATGGGCCGCTCTGGAGCTTTCTCCAGGGAGCAAGACACCCTCCCGCTCTCTCTAAGCCACCCAGGCCGAAGGGCCCAGGCACACACTACGCCCCGAGACAGCCCCTTCCCCACCTGCTCGCTGGGAGAGCAGGCCCGGCCAGGCCCGGGACTTACTTTCCGAATGCAGTACTTGCTGAGGTTTTCGTTGTAGCGGAGAATGACAACTTTGTTGGGCATGGCCGCACAGATGCAGAGCCCGCTCTCAATCTGAAAAGCAGTTGATGGGGGAGGGGGGACGGAGAAAGAAGGAAAAAGCGCGTCACCAGTGTGTACACTGGCTCTGTGGCAAAACTAGGAAAGGAACATCAGTTGAGAGCAGGGTCTCTCAAGCCGGCACTATGGACACTTTGGACCAGGTCATTCTCTGTGGTGAGGGGCCATTCTGGGCACTGTAGGATGTTTAGGAGAAACCCCAGGCCCTGCCCACTAGATGCCGACAGTGCAACCACCAGTTGTGTCGAAAAGCAACAGAAACTTAACCCAGTTTGAGGACACAATTTTCAAGGTCAAACCACTCAGCCCACAATTTCAAGAGCCCTTGCCGGCTGAGGCCCGCAGGGGCGCTTACCTTGCCGGCAGCAAACAAATGGCAGCCCTTGACGGCTTCGAAGATGTTGGGTGAGATGTCCGGCTGGGCGGGAAGGTGAGACTGTGCGAGGGACTGTTTCACTTTCTTCACGTCCACGAGACACAGGGCCCGCTCTTCTCCTGAGGGGACGGGACAGCAGAGCCACAGTGGCGGTTCTCGTCCTCCCCCGAATAAAAGCCACACGAGGCCATGTGGAGGCACTGCTTTCCACAAATTCCCATAAACACAGTTTAGGTCCAACTTTTAGATCTAAAAGGAAAATATCTGGCCTCTTGGTCAAGACTTTGGAAGGAAAACAAAAAATTCTGCAGACACAAAATTGGAGAACGTGAACTGAATATTCAAACGTGCTCCCCACCAAAGTCAAGGAATGGGTAGGGGACAACAAAACAGTAAACGTGGACTAATCCAGTATGTGTCACGGTGTCACGAGGGACCACAGAAAGGCTGAGGATGGTTCCACGTTCAAGGAGACGAGGGAGACCTGTGTGAGTGCAGTGCGTGGTCCTGGGCTGGATCACAAGCCGGGAAAAAAATAAAGGACATTACTGGAGCCACAGGTAAAAGCCAGCTATGGGCAGTACATGAGAAAATGGGAGAAGCAACGATTAAATTCCCCGAATTAAAAAGTGAAACTATTCTATAGGATGCTGTAATGGCGGATACATTGTCACCCATTTGTCCAAACCCGCAGAATGTATAAGAGTGAGCCTGAATGTAAACTGTGGACCTGGGGTGATAATGACGAGTCCACGTAGGTGCACTCCGGTGGGGGACGCTGATGGAGGCGGCGGCCTGCGCGTGCGCATGCGGGGCAGAGATATAGGGGAATTCTCCCTACCTTCTGCTCAGTTTTGCTGTGAACCTAAAACTGCTCCCAAGAATAATGTCAAGAAGGAAGGGAGGAAAGAAAGGAAAGGAAGGAAAGCAAGAAAAAAGAAACCAGGGGCTTCCCTGGTGGCTCAGTGGTTGAGAGTCCGCCTGCCGGTGCAGGGGACGTGGTTCGTGTCCTGGTCCGGGAAGATCCCACATGCCGCAGAGGGGCTGGGCCCGTGAGCCATGGCCGCTGAGCCTGCGCGTCCGGAGCCTGTGCTCCGCAACGGGAGAGGCCATAGCAGTGAGAGGCCCGCATACCGCAAAACAAAACAAAACAAAAAAATAAGGCCTTGAGAGCAGCGACTTGGGCTGTACCATACCGCAAAAAAAAAAAAAAAAAAAAAAAAAAACGAACAAAACAAGCCAGCCGCGGAAAAGAGCTGAGAGACCAAAGAAAGCCAGTTCCTGACCATATTACGTCAGGATTTGGCCCCTGGATCCAGCCGGCCAGGCCTGAATGAGACCTGACTGTGGATGTTTTGAACATGGAGCAAATGCATTATTGTTTTCCCCTTAAAAAAAAAAAAATACACACACACACACCACAGACATATATATAGTACTACCGATAAAGAGAGGGAAAAAGAACCTTCCTGGCATGGGTATGTGAGAGAAAGCCCCTTGTTCTTAGGTGACTGGCTGAAGGATCCAGTCACAGCTGCCACTGACTCTCAGGTGGTTCAAAATAAGTGAGAGAGAGAGGGAGGGAGAGAGAGAGAGACAGAGAGAGAGAGAGTGTGTGTGTGTGTGTGTGTGTGTGTGAGAGAGAGAGAGAGAGAGAGAGAGAGAGAGAGAGAGAGAGAGAGAGAGAGAGAGAGAGAGGGAGAGAGAGAGAGAGAGAGAAGGGCGGGGGAAATGTGGCAAACTGCTAATGAGTCGTGCACGCAGATGAAGGGTGTGTGAGAGCAGGGAGAAATGGGAGGCGGGCAGCAGGGCGGGCAGGCGCTCAGAGAGGGGCCGCGTGTGAGCAGAGCGCCGGGGGCGCGGGCACCTACAGGACGCAGAGGGAAGAGCCGCTTCCGCTCCAGCCTGCCCCCAGGAGGGCCTGTCTCTGCGTTCGACAAGCATATGGCGAATCATCTCCCTTACAAGTGAAGGAAAAGCGCCGTGTCCTTGGCCTCCCACCTGCAATCATGAGGAGCTTCTCCAGGTCCTTGATGATGTAAATCTGGAAGACCGCTCCGATCCCTGGGACGTGGGTGAGGGAGTTCTTCAAGACATTCAGCGCGTACAGCCCTTCCTCAGTGCCCACCAGCACCACCTGCCGGGGTGCAAGTCCCCAGGCAGAGCGTGAGGGGGGTCACGTCCCCATAACCAGCCCCGACACAGCCAACGGTGCCCAAAAAAACATGGTCACCTGGTCGCTGAAGGGCAGCGTGCAGTTCATGTCGAGCCGGTCATCGCCTTCCAGTTTCAGCAGGGAGTTTCCAAGCAATTTCTTTTCACACAAGAAAGAAAAAAAAGAGAGAGAAAAAAGAGGCCACGGTGAGCTGAACTGTTCATGACCGGACCGTCCAGACAGACAAAAGCAAGAACGGAGAAAAGTTTAATGCCAGGAAGAAGGGCAAGTTCCTCCCGAAGACGCTCAGAAGCACACGTCTACTCGTGGCTTGCCCCGTATTTTGATCTGACCTCAAAAGGCAGGACGTAAATGTTACCGGTATCTCTGGGGTGGCTGTTAATTAGTGCCGGAGTTGTAACTCAGTTCGGATGCAAAACTAAATGAGTGCAGGAGACGCAGAGAGAGAGTCTGTGATACGAAACAGACCGAAGCTGAAGGATGTCCCTGCCAAGGCTTAATAAGCCCCACGGACGCTCCTGCCCCTCCGGGTGGTGGCACAAGGGCAAAGCCCAGTGTTAGCAGCAAACCAACCCACTTCTGAGTCTCTTTACCTGAACCCACGCGGGCAGAAGCTCGTAGGAGGTACAGTCAGGGCCCTATTGTACACACATGGATGGGGCGTTCGGTAAAAGGCTCACACGTGGGACAAGGAGATGGGTCATTGAAACAGGTTCACCCCACGAGCAGGAGACTCGTGATTGAGGATTTTCCGATTGCTAACACTTAAAGTGTTTATTAGGAGCTAAGTGTTTGAAAAGAGCTGTTGGGTCTTTGGTGGAGCAAACGCCAGTGAGTGATGAGCGCTGTTTGTATCCTGGAATGTTCCAGGAGGAGTGATGCCAATCAAGGCCCACCCACATCTCTAACGTCTTCAGGAGAAGTAGGATTTCAGACCTGCCTTCAGAAGAGCAAATCACATAAAAGCAATTGAGCAGGTTATGAAAAGCCTTCCTGAAGGAGACACGGCTGTCGGCAGCCTTTCGTGCCGCTTCACGGCCAGCGTGCTCGTAAAACCACATAAACACTTCCGGGTAAACGAGAGAGAGGATTTCCTTGTAAGTACATTTGCCCTGTGCAGCCAGAACCGAGATGTAGTGCGCCCTGAGAGCTGGCTAAGGGGGTCGACTCCCCCATTCTAGAAGGCTCTGGGGTTTGGAGGGGGACCCACAATGCCGGCCAAGCCGCCTCGAAGCCTGGATCTCTGTCGGCACAGAATCCCGGTCGTGACAGTCTCAAGCCATCACCCCTCAGAGAGGGAGGGCAAGGGGAAACATGGCAGCCGACGGGACTCCCACCAAGTCTGCCCGCTTTACAGAGACAAGCTCCGGCGCCCGTGTGCATACTCACAGCATCGGCTTCTGCCTTTTCCCTAGACACTCTCCCACCTGCGACAACTGACTCTAAGGCGGTGACCCAGCGCTGCTTGTCGGGAAAGCTGGGAGCCAGCAAGTAGAGGGTTCTCCCGGGCCAGCAGGTGGTGTGCGGGTGAGATTCCATCTTCAGCACGTAGGGGACATCTAGGAGATTCGACAGAGCACAGGGTGGGGTTCGCCCACCCCCGCTGGGAACAATGGCCAAGCCACACCTGAGTCCCAGTTACTTAGCAGAAGGCGGGGCCGGGGAGCTTCGCAGGCTGATCCGCCACATGCCCCTCCTGCCCTTGCTGACGGATCCAGCCCAGCCAAGCCCAGCCCAGCCCACCTCCGGGGGCCCCGCTGCTCCCCACCTGCTTTGGCTGTGTTTGCGAGTCAGAAGCACCAACGGCGCCATGGAATAGACACGTCCCCGTCGGGAAGGCACAGCTCAAATTCTTCCGCCGGCCTCTGTCCAGCTGGTGCAAAGAGGAAGGGCAGAAAGGAAAACAAAAGAACAGGAACAAGAACAAGAGGAGACAAGAGGAAAGAGAGAGAGACGGAGTATGCGGTGGACAGACAGGCGCACGAGAACAGAGGAGGGAAGAGATGTGCGGAGAAGGCGGAGAGGGAAGATAAAACAAAAGTAAAGTGCGTCAGATGAGTGGCACAGTCAAATTTCGGATGACGATGCGGATTTATGGGTGATTGGCTGAGGCGGAAGTTCTCGGAAGGTGTATTAGCAGGTGGAATCTTCGGGCAGCACCCTGCAGGGTCTTCAGTGGGGAGACCTATAGAAGTGAGTATCGTACCAATAACCTTCAGCGCAGTCATTTGGGTTTTAATTTTCAAAAATGGAAACTTGTAGAAGGCTTGCAACGCAGTCCGGAAAACAGAGCCTTCACGCCAAGACTAGACAGCTGGGCCAACCGCGTGCAATGAGATTCCCTGAGCTATTAATTTACCTTCTCTGGCTTCACTGTCGTAAATGAGGACTTTCGGAGCCCTCCAGGACGATGTACTTCCTGTCCCAGCCTTGCTGTCCCGTTTGTTATTCCTGGGAAAACAGAGATGGGAAAGAACTGTTTGAACTCAGAAGACTCGGGCAGGGGGAAGGGTGGGGAAGGCGGGGAATCCCGGTGAAGATGCTTCCCTCGAAAACATCGGGAATGAAGTGCAGGGGCAGGGGAAAAAAAGCTTCCTTCTACCCTTCTGGGACGTAGGCTGGCCTCGGAATTCACCGATGTAAGACACATGAACAGGAGAAAAGCGTACACATTTTATTTTATGCGTACATGGGAGTCTCCACAAGAAAACAAGGCCCCAAAAGCAGATGGGCCCAAGTGCTTATATACTAAGTTGAACAAAGAGCAGCAACTGAGGAAAGGTAACAGGGTCTGTGTGCACAGACTTCTCTCAGCTGGCCTTGCCCGCCCCCGCTCCGGGGAGGAGAACGCTTCTTTCCTCCTGGTACAGGAAGAGCAGCTTTTACATGGGAGTTTTATCTCCTACTTTCCAGGAGAGAAAGGGGAGGTCAGAGTGTCGCTCTCGCATCTGCTGTTTTCCAAATGCCTTTAGCTCAGAAGTATCCTTACCCCAAAGCGGCCCATTCTGGGCCGGCACATCCTGCCGCCCTTCACCAGACCCCACCCCAGCCCGAACGGCCTTGCAGCAATACCTGGGCACCTTCATCCACCCTTCCAGGTGCAAGCCGCTGCTGGGCTCCTTGGTCTGGAGACCCGGGGAGTTCATTTTGTCACGGCAGAAGGCCTCAGTGAAGTGCGTGGCATATTCGGCTGGCAGGCCACAGGTGGCCGGCAAGCACGTGGAGCACTTGGGATGACACATGACCTGACATTCTAGGGAAAAGCAGTGAACAACCTGAACACACACTCGGCCGATGCTGGACCGTTCCCTGCCTCTGCCAGCCAACCCCCCGCCTGGCCCGTCCATCTGGCCCCGCCATCCAGGGCATCCCTAACCTTTCCCAGGAGCCAGGCCCCTACGGAGAAGAGGAAACGAGACAGCCAGGCACTCTCGACCCAGTTTTCCTGGCTTCTCCCAGGCTGCCACAGACAGGTGTGTAAAACACATCTGCACGTTTCCCTTGGAGCCAGCACACAGCCTAAAGGCAGGGAGAGACCAGCCTGACAGAAAGGGGGCTGGAAGTTCACAAAGCCCAAGGCATTTTGCACAGGGAATTGGAGACGTGAGCTGACAACACGTATAAACTCCCTCTTGAACAGGGGAAAAATAGTGTCCTCCCACTAAGACTAAAAGCTTGAAAATGAATGCACTCATGATGAGGAATTTAAAAAGGAAAAAAAACCCCCACCCCCATCGGACAGAATCTTAGGTGGAGATGCACAGGCACCCTCCCCCCACGCACAGCAGCTGCTCTTACCAAGACACTTGGATGCCTGGCGCCCAAAGTGCACGGTATCCAGACACACAGCACACTGCGTGGCTCGCATGTTCAGTCCTACATTGAACCGGTGAGGAATGTTGTGGTGCATGCGCTCCTTAAGACGTCGGTTGAATTCTGGAGGAAAATTTTTTCAAAAAAATCATTAAAGTGCTGCAAATTATACCACCAAGAAGGTGAAAAGATGCCCCACAGAATAGGAAAAGTGTTCGCAAATCATCCCTCTGACAAGGAGTTTAGAGAATACAGGAAGAACTATAGGAAGAACAGAATATAGAAAGAACAAGAATATAGGAAGAACTCTTATGAAGCAATAGGAAAAAGACAACCCAATTAAAAAATAGGCAAAAGATCTGAAAAGACATCTCTCCAAAGAAGATAAATAAATGGCCGAGAAGCACAGGAAAACATGCTCAACGTCATTCATCATTAGGGAAATGCAAATAAACACCACAGTGAGATACTAGTTGACGCTCGCTGGGTTATCCAGACTCAAAAATATGGAAAATGCATGTTGGTAAAGATGTGCAGAAATGAAGGTCCTCATACGCTGCTGGTGGGAAAGCAAATGGTGCAGCCATTTTGGAATCCAGTTTGGTCGTTCCCCATAAAGTTAAACACAGAGTTACCAGATGACCCAGCAATTCCACTCCTAGGTCTACACACCCAAGAGAAATGAAAACATTATGTAGCCACAAAATTTGTGCACAGATGTTCACCGTAGCATTATTTATGATAGCCAAAAAATGGAAACAATCTAAATGTCCATTGATGGATTAATACAGAAACAAGATGTGATAACCACACAATAGAATATTATTCAGCAATTAAAAAAATGAAGTACTGATAAATACTACAAGATGAATGAATCTCAAAAACATTATGCTCTATGAAAGAAGCTAGACACAAAAAGTCATACGTGGTATGATTCATTTATAGGAAACGTCCAGGATAGCAAATCCATGGAGACAGAAAGCAGACTGGTGGTTGTCAGAGGCTCCATGAAGGGGGAAATGGGAAGCAACTGCCAATGGGTATAGGGTTGTTTTGTTTTTTGGGGGTTTTTTTTGGGGGAGGGTTGGACCAAAAATGTTTAAAAATTAGAATGTGATAGTTGCACAGCCTTGTGAACTTACTAATAAACAATGAATTATACATTTCAAACAAATAAATTGTATAGTATGTGAATTATATCTCAATAAAGCTGTTAAAAACATTAGAGCACGTTAGTGACGGATTGTAAAATTACTTTAACACTAATAGATGTGTCTAGATTTATATGAACCAAATTAAAATCACCATTATCTGGTTATTAGGAATTAGGTTTTATTTAAGAACGTATCACTGGCAGCAGATTGTTAATACAGTGGCATAGATATTTGTGAGCATAGAGAAACATATGCTCCTAAGTCAGTTGTTTATAAATATTTTAGTCATAAACGGTTTGTTTTCCACATGAGATCATGGATCTAGAGCTTTTCAGAATCGTTTAAAGATCACTATTCTGAATTACAGAACTTCTGATTATTCAATACCTAAACTGACTGAAGAATTCTCACTTCATGCCCAGCTCTTTCATGAATAACCTCCTTTTTTAAAAAAAACAACTTTTAAGCCTCAAACAACTGATTCTTACATTTATAGTCCAGTCAGTTAAAATTAACAAGATTGATTTTTTTCCATTTAGAAGGCCCCCTTCTCAACAGTGACCTAACTAGCTAACGGCAGCTTTAAATAGAAAAATTCAGGATCCATATTTCTGAATCCAAATTGATTTCTCCATATAATGCTATTCCTGTTCCTTTATCAGAAAGTCATGAGGAATAAATAACATAAATGCACTTTGAAACAGTGAACAAGCCACGCACACGAAGGAGATGCTTCGAGTATTCCAAACTACTCAGGGAGCTGCTCTACGCAGCCTCATCGAAGGACACGGGGGCCAGAAATGATTTTCCTCTGTGTTACCAGCTCCACTTTGATGACTGTAAGAGTGAAGCTCTTTGATTCAAAGTGTTATGTAAACATAGGAAATGAGATGACATCATCGCTGAAGAAAACAACGACAATAAAATCCCATCGAGACTGGCAGCTAAGGTGGGTTGATAGTGGGACTTCCCTGGCGGTCCAGTGGTTAAGAGTCCACGCTTCCACTGCAGGGGGCAAGGGTTCAATCCCTGGTAGGGGAACTAAAATCCCTCATGCTGCACAGCAGGGCCAAAAATAAGTAAATAAGATAAAGTGCATAGCTGGTGATACCGTGATATTAAACCACAGCTCTACTCCACTCTCTGTATGACTTTCCAAACCACCTTCCTTGGCTTTTTTTTTTTTTTTTAAGTCCTTTCCGTCTCTAGGTGAACAGAGTACTTTTAAGCCCACAAAGTAAAACTCCTCACACCACTGGTATAAATTGGCACAAATTACCAGCTTTCAAAATGAACATAACCTTTAACCTGATTCATTTCCCAAGGACTTATCCTACAGTCATAGCACCCACAGAGCTGCAGGGTGTTCACTGCAGGATACATATGGAAACAAGGAACAGGAAATAACCTAAATGCCCATCGACAGGGGTCTGCATTAATAGGTGAATCATATACCTCCCACCATGGAAGACCACACAGCCCTCTAGAAGGACGGGGTCGATCATATGTGTTAATACGAAACTGGCTAAGATAGCATTTTAACTAAAAGAAGAAAGATGTTCTGCAGTGTATTAGCAGCGGCCCCCAACCTTTTTGGCACCAGGGACCGGTTTCGTTGAAGACGATTTTTCCAGGGACCGGTGCGGGGGGCAGGGGGTGGGGGATGGTTCGGGTGGTAACACGAGCAATGGGGAGCGGGGATGACGCTTCGCTCGCTCGCCCGCCGCTCACCTCCTGCTGTGCGCCCAGTTCCTAACAGGCCACGGACCGGTACCGGTCCACAGCCCGGGGGTTGGAGACTCCTGGTGTAGAGCACAGTGGGCTGTGATATTTATGAAAGACAAAAGGACTGAGAAAAATATGTTATTTTCTCCTGACTCTTAAAGATGATTATATAAGACACCTGCATAATACAGACATGCAGTTACGTGCATGAACGATGGCTGGAAGAGCACAATGGTTGACTCTGGGTAAGGGAACCGGGGTGGGGAGAAGGCTTACTTCTTACTCTTTATCCTTTAGTGTTATTACTTGTCATTTTCACCTTAGGTCTGCATTTCTCAGTCCATTTAAAAAAATGTCGATGCATGTCCAGTGGCCCCTTTTGAGGACATACCCTCTGGAGTCGAAGACTCCTTCCTGCGGCTGGACGGCGGGGCGAGCAGGCTCAGGGCGCTGGGCTGGTGCTCGGGCGACCGCACGATGGCGGACATGGCGATCTGCTGCCTGGCGGTGGCCGGCGTGGACGGGTGCGGGTGGTCTGCGGCTTTCCGGTGGGCTGCTGGGGAGAGACGGGTCCAACGCCTTTCGGTTAGCAGGGCCCCCGAGAGGCCCCAACCAAGTGGACCGCCCCGGGGGCTGGCTATCAAAGGCCCGAGACCAAAAGGACACACAGGGTGCCCGATCGGCAATGCCGAGGATGCCGTGAATCGTTCAGACGTGGGATGTCTGGGCTGTCACCACGAGGCTGAACTAGTCTCGGCCAATCTCCTTGAGATCGGTCCTCTGCCTCGTCCACCGCACTTGGCTTCGAGGGCACCCGTACCTTCCTCCCGGGCGGAGCGGAGCTCGATGCGGGTCTTCTGCAGGGCTTCCTCGAGCTCCGCGCAGCGAGCTTTCTCCTTCTCCAGAGCCACCTTCAGCTCATTGTACTGCAGAGGAACCTGTGTGGGCAAAGCAGGGTCCTCTTTCCGTCGACTAAATAAACCCTAGCAATGGAAACAGAGATATCTCCTAACTCCTGGAAATTGGCACTGGGAACTAGTGAAAGGAACTCTGCCTCGGGAGGAGCAGACCACGGGAGTCGGGCACATACTCACTGCAAGCGGGTTTAGTAAAAATGGCATGTGAAGGGGGAGGGGGGGACCGAGCCACAGCCCCTCCCAGCCGGCTGGAAAAAAAATAGGGGCGTGGAAGTTTTCACCGAGAGGGTCAGAGATGCTTGAATTGCCACCACCTCTTCCTTTAGCATTCCCAAGAAGGAGAGCCATTTCCTGAGCCTTTACCCTCAAAAAATGGAAGTGGAGGATGGAAAGGAGACATGGTTCAGAAATCACTCTCGCCTTGAATTTGTCTCATGATGCTTCGTTACAAGACACAGAGATGAGTATTTTTTTTTTAAAGGAAGCAAAAAAAATTAAAAAATGGAATACTAAAATAATGTCACCACAAGGGGCTTATGCAAAAAACATGCAAATGGAACATGTATTGTACATGGGAAAGAAAAGTATAACGTAGGGTAATGGGAGTGAAAACGAACCAAAAAAATACACGGAAGCACCCTGACTACATCAAGTGATAAACTCAGATAACAGTCCACTGATAAAATAAACCAGATTCAGTATCATCAGCACCAACAGGCACGGTCACACAGCACAGAAGGAAACCCGCCTCCACAACCACCACTGCCGCTCTGGTGCCTTCCCGTAAAGAGAACAAAGGGACCAAGAGACCGGCCGCCTCCTTCAGCCCACTCCCCAGTATCCTGTCATCGGAGGCCTTCCCTGTACCACCGCCAGTGCTACTCTGGCATCTGGGTGCCTTGGGAAGAAGGTTCAGGCTCCTTAGAGACCTTCTGGAACTGAGAACACATGACCAAACCTTCAGTGGTTCAGGGAAGCATGCTTTGGGCTTATTAAAAATCTTCCCATGTGTGCCTATATATCACCCTGTCCATCTGTTTCTTTTGGTCATTGTTTTCAATTTATAGGTTACAATTTTAAAGAGATGGAGCCGCACCCGTGGAAGGGACAGCTATCCAGTCAGACATTTGGGGCAGGTTACGTCAGCTCTCTGGGTCCCAGTCTCTTCTTGAGCCAATCAGAAGGACTGAGCAGATGATGGCTAGTTTTTCTGGAGTCCCGTACACATGACCTGAGAATCCTTCTACGGCCCCATACAGATGACATATTAAAACCTCTGGAATCCTATCCCCATGACCTAAGAACCCCTCTCTGTCTAGAATCCCATACAAGTGACCTGTAATCTCTCCAGAGTCCTGTACATGTGAGCAGGGAACCCCTCTGGAGTCCAGGACGCTGACCTGAGTATAAAGCTTCCTCTCTGCTACCTCCCCCACCCCAGCTGCCTGGGAAAAAACTATCACTGCCTTCACAGAGGAAGGCATGACAACTTCAAAGGCCATGAACACAAAATGGTGTATTACAGACTCCAGAGTGATCGCTTCTCTTGAAGAGCTATTCTGATGATCCCAAAGCCTCTTTTTCAACCCCAAACAAAACAAGATGCATTTTGTTTTCTCTGATGTTCCTAGGATTATCTATCCCAGTGGGCTTTACAGAATCACCACGATTGAGCAAAACTGTCAGCTCCCCGCTTTTCAAACCCTCTGACCCACCTTTTTCTTTTTAGCAGGTTGGTCCATTTTGGCTTGCAGAAAATCGATGAGTTTGGTTTGTTGAGAAATAGTGCCTTCCATTTTCACCTTTTCATGAGAATAGAGAACCTAAAATTTGTGAAAACGAAAAGCACCTCAGACACCGAAAGAAGTATACTTTTAAACTCGGTACTTTAAGAAAATAAAAAATAAAGCTGTTACAATATTAACATACGAAAAATTCAACCCAAGCCGCACTGGGCCAATCTTTATTTACTTAGTTCTGATCTTACTGCCCACCATCCCCCCCAAAAAAGATGGACTGAAGTACGGACAGATATGTGAAAAAGCAAAAAATAGCAAATGGCAAGTAGGAGAATCTAGAGGGTGGTCATGATAGAAATTTCCCAGCTTCTCTGAACGTTAGAAAATCCTCATAATAAAATACTGGGGAAAACACACAACATGAAGATACTGCCCATTTGACCAGACAGATGGCTTTTAGCCATCATGCTTTGCTCCTGCAGACACTTTAAGTTCCCTTTGCCAGTTCTCACCTGAATGTTCTCTAGCTGATATTCCAGATCACTCCTTTCTGTCTTCAGCAGATCAGCCCGATCTAGAGCTTCCTGTAGCCCTTGAGTCAGACGGAAAATATGACTCTTTTGCATGTCCATCTGCTGCTGTAACTTGGCTTGCTGGTGGGAAGAGAGGCAGGAGAGGCTTCATACCACACACAAAGCAACGTGCTCCTTCACTGTCCCTATTACAAACTAATTTCAGACATGGCACCAAAAGCTCGGCTCATTCCGGAATGACCAACTGTCTGCTATTCCAAAATGATGCATGTGCAGTTAAAAAGAACTTGCACAGAAATCTCTGATGGCCAGCCACTCACAAGGTGCCCACCACAACAAGAAGTCCAGACTGGTGGGTCTGCCTTCCCAATCAGAGTTGCAGTTAAGGATATTTTGGTACTTCATAGTACGGGCCATCTGAGTTGACATCTAAGGCAGTATGACTTAATGCCATGACAGCCACGTTCTGATTTGTCGTTATTTTTTTTTTTTTTAAGATCTCAATTGCTGTTAAGAGAACTCACTTTGTGATTCTCCGTGTGGAATATACAAAGGGGAGTCAGGGCTTCCCTGGTGGCACGGTGGATAAGAATCCGCCTTCCAATTCAGGGGACATGGGTTCGATCCCTGGTCTGGGAACATCCCACATGCCGCGGAGCAACAAAGGCCGTGCGCCACAACTACTGAGCCCACGTGCCTAGAGCCCGTGCACTGCAACAAGAGAAGCCACCACAATGAGAAGCCCGCGCACGGCAACACAGTAGTCCCCGCTCGCCACAACTAGAGAAAGCCCACGCACAGCAACGAAGACCCAACGCAGCCAAAAATAAAAACAAATAAATTGATTTAAAAAAAAAACAAAGGGTCATAGCACCTGTAACTCAAACAGCACCTCGTCAGGGTGTGGGACCAACAAGCACCCCAACAGCCACAGTCGCAGGAGATATTTCTACCATGTGGGGAGGAAGGAAGATCCCAGGTTCAGTACAAGTGTCGGTAAAACCCAAGGAAAACAAAATTCTATTTAGGACATTGGAAATCGTTTTGTGCTGGAAATCTCTCTCCAATTTTTTTTACAATGGAAGTCAACCAGAAAACAGAGCAGGCTATAAAGATACTGGGTTTATGACTCTCTTTCCTAAAATGCTTCTGTTTCTAAAAAGCAGGAAAGAGCAGCTATCCTGACAAGATGCTGCTTGATTTCACCCAACCCCTTGGGTCTAATCTAACCACACCACCAGTGGCCCAAATACTCCCTTCCCTGGTGGCCTAGAGCCTCTGCGGCCTTAAGGACAGAGGGCTGGTAAAGAGCTATAACCATCAGCACGGGAGTTTCCCAGCAGGCGAGGGCAAACCTCGGTGGCCCACGCCCCAGCCAGCCAAAGGCCACTGACGACCTCGGAATCTGCTGAAACCTCGCTACCTTATTTCTCTTCCCTCCACCGATGCTTGTCTTTCCATTTCTACTCCTCACCTGCCCTTCCTCTTGAGAGGCAGCTGATTCCCTGAGGCATCACGGTGCCATGGAAAAGAACCTGGGCTTTAGAACGTTCCAGACCCTGGTTCAAATCCTGACTTTAACTCTTATTAGTCCTGTGACCAGGGGCAGCTCACTGCCTCTCAGACCCTCAGTCTCTTCGTCTGTAAGTGGGGGTAATAACTCCCTTCACTGGCTGACACACCAAGCACAGTGCCCAGCATACAGCACATGCTCGATGAATCTTAGCGCTGCCTCCTTCGTCTGTCTTTCTTCCCTCCATCCCGTTCAGGTGCGCCCCCCTCACCTTTCCATCTTCCTTTCCTGCCCGAACCTACTCCGACAGCCTCTCGCCATCAGTCCTCCGTAAAGCAGGATACTAGCTTATGATCACCTGCCCTGTGTACGTGACCTGGAATTTCTGAATCAAACCACAGAACCCCCTAAAATACAGGGAAAGAAAGAGAGAAAACAGCTAAGATAACCTCCTCCAGGGAGCTATCTGTCCCCTGTAGCACAAATGATTACTTCTTGCAAATTATCCACTTTAGTTTCTCTCCACTATTTTAGGACAACACTAATTACTAGGCAGGAAGCAGAGAAACAAGTGCTAGGGACAAGAATCTGTTTGGTGACAGCCAGGCCCAAAATATTTCTCTAGAATCAACACATCAACTGTCCATTAGCTTTCCAGGAAATAGACTACTTATTTACTACAATAGAAAACAAGAGTGACATTTGTGCTCAATGAAATGTTTTACAAAACCATTAACCTGCTTCCCAGAGAGAGGTAAATGGAGGCTGTTTCCAGTCAGTGTCAGAGTGAAAAGAGGGCTCTAGCCACGTGCTTAGATCTGTCCCCCAATTTTATGAGGGTGACAGGAAACTGGGAGGAAGCACAAAGGAACTAGATGACAGAACCAGAGCATGAAACAACTCTGGTGGCTGGGAAGATGGATCAAAACCAACAAGAGAAGGTTTAATAGGATGGTATTTTTTAAACACATCAACTGAATAAAGAAAGATGTTTAAAAAAAAAGAAAAAAACTTGTAGAAGGGCTGGTGGTGATTTAACAGATCGATGGGTGTCAGCGGTGTGCCAAAGCCACACAAAGAGCTGGGGTCCCTGGCAGAGATACTCAGAGCCCAGAATGGAAGTGGAGATAGCCCACTATTCTGTGCTGTTCAAACCACAGGCGCTTCTAGCAACTCTCTTCGGAAAGATAAATCTATCAGAAAAGAACATCCCAAACACGGAAGGACTTCAAGTGTTCCATTTAGAAGAGAAGGCAATATGGAGTGGAGATATCGAATCAGCCGTCACAGAGATGATACAATAAAAAGTAGTAGCTCTCTCACAGAAGTGTCACAAGGACTATAGGAGTTAATTCATGGAAAGTACTCAGAAAGGCACCTGGCACATAGTACGTGCTAATTAAACATTAGTTATTTTGATTACTAGTCAAGTGATTTGATCATTAATCAGTATTAACCTCCTACTTTGGTTGGAAATATGAGACTACACCCTGTTTTCATATGTTTCGATGTAATAGAACCAATGGTTGGAAGTTACAGGCTTTAGTTTACAATAAGAAAGCACTTTCCAAGAGTTACAGGTGCCAGAAAAATGAGCTGGGATGTCTAAAGTCACTCTAAATTTTGATAGAGGCCAAGGTTCACCGAGGCCCACCTATGAGGAGGGTTGGGGAAGGGACTCTCTACCTTGGAGGGGGATTAACTCGACAGGATTAGCAAGTGGACTCTGAGCTCTGGCATCACGTCCAAGAGACTAATCATGCCTGTAAAGGGCAGTGTCAGAAAAGCTTCTGAGGCCATTTCTGGCCCGAGAGAAAAGATCTGGGAGAAAGATCCGTTAGTGCCCAGGACAGGAATAATAAAGGGAACAGCGGTGCAAGTGCTGGGAATTTGCACTAAATGACACACAAAAATTCTTTCCAACTCTGAGGCACTGATTCTGACCCCATTTACAAGAATCTGCACCTGATGGAGGGGAGAGCCAGGCTGAGCCCCCGGTCTCCTGCTTACAGAAGGCCCACCACAAGCCAGCATGCCAGCTGCGTTCCGGACAATAAAGATTGTTCTTAGTTCCCTAATGGTTTCGGCTGTCAGTGAGATCTGCCTCCCATTCAATGGCAGCCAGACAGACATCTGCTCAAAAAGCCCTCTGTGAGGTGCAGAATGGAGAACTGGAAACGTTCCCAGGTAGTTTTAGAAGTGAGAACAAGGGAACTGCATCAGGATTCCAGCCTGCTCTTCCTAGCCCTGCCACTGACTCACCATGCAACCTCGGACCAAAGCACTGAGCTGTTGGGGCCAGCGCTCCTTCCTTGAAAGGAAAAGAGGACAGGCGAGAACACTGATTATTTCTGTTCCTCCTGTTTCCAACAGGTGCCTCAAGTGGGGTTGTTGCCTATTCATTCCAGATAAAAGACCACCATTCTCTATCTGACCACTGGGGTGATTTGTCAATTTCTATTATAATGTTCTTAGTGGCACCTTTGGTGAATTTCCCACCCACGTGTGTGTATGTTTGTGTGTGTGTGTAATTGATTTTATTTAAAAATTTTTCGTTGTGGTAAAATATACATAAAATTTACCACTTTAATCATTTTTAATTGCACAGTTCTGTGGCAGTAAGTACATTCACATGGTTGTACATCACCATCATCCATCTCCAGAACTTTCCAAAACTCCTACCCATAGTTTTTAAAGCCTCATTCTAGAAAACATTTTACATTCACCTGCAAAATTTTCACCACGCTTTTCGAACTTAATAACATAGTCATAATATTTCTACCAGCAGAGCCCCTCAGGGGCTACAGGTAGCACACAATAAAACCTCAATTCACCAGAATAGATAATCTGGCTAATTCAACCGTCAGGCTCACTATGGCTTAAACAGAACACTCTTGGAGTCCAACTTCTCGTGAAATATCTTTATAAAGTGCATTTGTCCCGATAGGTCAATTCTAATGAACAAAGCCGAATTATCAGTGATTCAACCAAACCAGGGCTTTGGTTGGGAGTGGGAAGTTGTCATCAGTTTAAACAGAGATTTTCAGAATTCTGTTAAAAGGTACAGGAAATAACATAAGGAATGGATTGGTTTAGGAGACCAATTTGAGCTTTTCGTTTTGTGTCTCAAAAGCAGGGCATCATTTTTTTTAAACTGAATTAACTGGGTGTTCAAAAGCCTTCATGAGATTTGGCACTCAGTGTAATCTGATCAGGTCTCTGCCCCGTGCACAAAGCTAATTACATGGTTGTCCTATCAGCCTGCAAACTTCATGTACTTTGGACATAAACTCTAAAGAAGAATTTAACTCAATATCCATGTGCCTGCATATTTAATAAACTTCCACTTGGCACAGACTCGCTGTGTACTAGACACACCATTAAGCACCATTTGGGAGGACACAAGGACAAAGAGGACCCCGGCCTTCGTGACACATTCTTTTAATGTGTTAAACACCTTTATGAAAGTATCCGGGACTTCCCTGGTGGCGCAGTGGTTAAGAATCTGCCTGCCAAGGCAGGGGACACGGGTTCCAGCCCTGGTCTGGCAAGATCCCACATGCCGCGGAGCAACTAAGCCCATGCACCACAATTACTGAGCCTGTGCTCTAGAGCCCACGAGCCACAACTACTGAAGCCAGCACACCTAGAGCCCATGCTCCGCTACAAGAGAAGCCACCGCAACGAGAAGCCTGCACACCACAACGAAGAGTAGCCCCCGCTCGCCGCAACTAGATAAAGCCTGCGCGCAGCAACGAAGACCCAACGCAGCCATAAATGAATAAATAAATAAATAATAAAAAGATATAATGAAATAAAATTTTAAAAAAAAAGAAAGAAAGAAAAAAAAAGGAAGTATCCGGTGACCACCTTACTCTTCCTTGAAAATTTCCACTTTGAAATCTGAACACCTTAATTTGGATCTGCCCACCTGAAGACAACAGATATTCACTTGAGAGTCCACCCGGCTCTATTTGCCCGGCGTTTTACACTCACCTCTTCCAGAAGCCTTTGTTTGAGCTCTCGTTCCGTCTCCAGCTTCTGTTGTAAACTTCGGGCATTCATTTCAAGCATGGCGTGTTTCTTCTCCAGGTCATTGAGCTGGACATTTGGAAAAAATTGGCCGTGACACCACATTTAGTAATGTCAGACGCTAACAACTTCTGCAAATATCCACAAACCTTCTCAGGTAAAGAATAATCAAGTTCTAAAGGTTGGAACATAAATACTGGTTTTTTTAAAGTATATCACAAATGTCCCTGTCATAGGTAAGTCTTATGTGCGTTATTCTGTGGGGAGAGAATATTATTTCTAAGGGATGGGTCATATGTAGGAGGATGACTTCTCAAGAATTTGTTTATCTGACATGCTTCGGCTGAATTAAATCATCACATTCTGAATGCTTACTACTCGCATAGGATAATATCAGGAGCTTTGGATGAAAGGACAGACAAGCTCTCTCCAGGATCTTACATCAGGTCACAAAGGCAGAGGGTGGCACCATAACTAGACACGTATACAAACAGTGACTGCTTTGTCAGGTGATGATTTCGATAAGAGGTACGGAGAAGAGAAATTCATCCTGAGAGACTAGTCGTCAAGAGAAGATGGGGTCAGAATGTCTAGAGTCTTAAAGGATGGGTAAGACTTTGCTATAGAATACTTCAAGAACAGTCAGGTAAAAAAAAATATCCTTCAAGCTAAACACAAAAGGGTTCATTTATCTCTAAATAATACATTTACTTTCCTCATGGTCAAATAATATATTTACTTTCCTTATGGTTAAAAAAAATAGTAAGTCAATACCAGGAGGGTTCCTGAGTAACAAGCTCTAGCCTTAAATCTGATCATATTATTTCTATGAAATTCTGCTAAGAAAATAATCACGGATGTCCATAAAGGTTTATGTTCATCACAGTGTTATTTATGATGGCAAAAACAAAAAAAAATGGAAGAAACTCAAATTTTCAACACAAGTGGAATCATTAAAATAGGTGCCTCGGGCTTCCCTGGTGGCGCAGTGGTTGGGAGTCCGCCTGCCGATGCAGGGGACACGGGTTCGTGCCCCAGTCCAGGAAAATCCCACATGCCACGGAGCAGCTAGGCCCGTGAGCCATGGCCGCTGAGCCTGCGCGACCGGAGCCTGTGCTCCACAGCGGGAGAGGCCGCAACAGTGAGAGGCCCGCGTACTGCCAAAAAAAATAAAAATAAAAAATAGGTGCCTCTGTGTAATTGATGTTTCTAGAACTACATGTTCAAAAAAGATTCACTAATTCAGGAAAAGACCCTAGTTATGTGATGTTTAAAAAAATATGTAAAGCTGTTTATATTGTAAGAACCTAAATTTATAAATAAATATTTATATGTATATACAAATTCGGTGATGACAGCTTACCAGTCATTTTTTTCTTGACTTTTCTGTGGTTTCTATATCTTCCACAATGACCCCAAATAATCACTTTTATAATCATGAAATTACAAAGTTACACAAAATTCAGAGGTTAGATTTCTACTTTATATTATGTGTGTGTGTGCATGTGTGTGTGTGCAAAAGAGCGTGTATGTATGAGGCTATGCGTATACATGAAATTCCTCGGACCTTTTATTATCTATAATATTGAAGCACCTATTCGAAATCTCTTTTAAGATTAGATAAAAATCTCCAAACACTGGTATGTCACTTTGTAAATACAGAATACAGAGTGCTAGGTGGACAGAACACGTGTATTTCCAACGTGAAATACTGAGAACCTGCACCATCCTCAGATCCTACCGTGTCCCTGGACTTAGAACCCAGAGAGGCTGAGGCTTCCTGTCATTGCAGCAATGGGATGAGCATGAGTCCTCAACACTCCCCGCTCCCCAAGGATGTTCGACATTAGACCCATGAAGGCGTCTAGAAATCAAATGCCAGAAAGCAAGAGTGTTGTGCACCCAGATCAAAATCTCGACCTCAGGGGCCCTGACAGGCAGATGTGAGGAAGTCACTGACCGACTCTGACACCCTAATACCTGCCCCCCTCACCCACGCTGCTGGCAACAGAGGGCGGCCCACGGGGAAGCATAATCGCGCGACTCTGTTTATGAAACATGCTGATCGTTGATCGCATGTGACTGTGTGTCAAGCATACCTGCTAAAAGGAGGTGCACACGTGTATCTAAAGGGCAGGAGGGACAGGGGCTGACCTTGTCGGAGAGACTCTCGGCCTTCAGCTTCTGTTCCTTGAGAGCCTGCTGCAGGGCCAGAATCTCAGCCTTGTGCTCCTTCACTGCTAGCTCGACCACCTGGCGCGACTCGGTGATCCGCTGATCGGCCCTCGCCCTGCGGGGAAACATGGGCACGTTCAGAGGCCCCACCATCGCCGCCCTGCAGGAAGGGAGCTGGTCCAGCTCGGGCCCTGCTAAGCAACCAAACAGACTGTGGGCTGGCGAGATGCCCAACCCGACCCCTTGTTCTGAATTATGTCTTGTTTTCTGACCACGTTCAGAGTGAAGATGTGACCCACTTTAGGTCCTGGGTAAAAATACTCTTCACAGGTAAAGTTCCTGTGAATATATATGCACTTGGAAAGGCTGAAGGCGATAAGGCATCTTTCCAAATGCAACTGGGTTGGAGAAGACGTCACAAGACTGTCACACCCTCCTACGGGAGCAGGAAGGGAATGAGGGCCTGCTGAAGGAACACAGGGTGCAGAGGGCCACGCGAAGCCCCATGTGAGCAAACACTTCCTCTCCTTAAAGTACATGCAAGAGGTGAAGTGTTCTGGGTGCTCCTCAAGAAACTGAAACTTGAACCTGACGGATGTATCAATATCTGTAAATAAGGTGAAAGAATAGAAAAACTGGAAGCAAACTAGAAAAATCACTGCCCCTCCCCCCTTTAGGTCTTATGCTTTGCCGCTTCCACACCTGGGCTTGTACAGGCTCCTCCACTGGCAGCTCTCCTTCCCCACCCGACAAATCCAAATCTTACTCAGACTTCAAGGATAAACTCAAAGACCACGTCCACCATAGTACCTTTCCCAGTTTCCCTCTCAGAAGCAACCTCTCCTTGTTGTCCCCTAAGCATAAAGGTATTTCTCGCCTGGCACAGCCCACTCTCTATTTTAGGCGTAGTTTACCTCCTCCAGTAGACTCTTAGCCTCTTGAAGACAAGAATTAAGAATTATATTTTACTCATCTCAGGTCCCACATAATACCAAAATAGAGGGAGGAAAGAAACGGGGGTGGGTAGCCAAGACCTTTCACAATTGCCCCTGAAAGTATACATGAAATGTCTTCCCAAGCACAGCCCATGATTACACCTTCCACGTGTGATTGTGAATTTCTTGATGCTATGGTCAGATTCCGTCCCCAAAACTGTCTCTGAAGGATTCTAGAAACAGCTGGCATAAGAGCTGGACTTGCAGGTGGGAGGGAGGGTGTCTGTGTGAGGGCAGCCAGAATGTATGGTGAGGACGGGGGAGCCCAAGAGTTTGGAGGGAAACAGCAACAGAAGGTTGCTGGTCTTAAACCAGTAGTCCCCTTACATCAGCAAGTACCCTGAATGGGAAGATGTCTAAAAGGGGAAGATTTTTACCAGTTTCTCTTGAAACTTATAGGTCCTCTTTGCTTCCAGTCTTTTCTAGTTTGATTTAGCACAGATTATACATCCAAGACAGTGATGAGTCTACTTTATGATCAAGCAAATGTGGGAAATACTAAAATGAATCTGATAGAGTCCTAATAAATGATAAATATTTCCAGGTATAGTTTATCTTGTTTACAGAGTTCAGAGCGGACTTCCCTGGTGACGCAGTGGTTGGGAATCTGCCTGCCAATGCAGGGGACACGGGTTGAAGCCCTGGTCCGGGAAGATCCCACATGTCACGGAGCAACTAAGCCCGTGCGCCACAACTACTGAGCCTGCGCTCTAGAGCCCAAGAGCCACGACTACTGAAGCCCGCGCGCCCTAGAGCCTGTGCGCCACAACTACTGAGCCCATGCACTGCAACTACTGAAGCTCACACGCCGCAACTACTGAAGCCCACGCGCCTAGAGCCCGTGCTCCGCAACAAGAGAAGCCACCGCAATGAGAAGCCCGTGCACCACAACTAAGAGTAGCCCCCACTCGCCGCAACTAGAGAAAGCCCGCGTGCAGCAATGAAGACGCAACACAGCCAAAAAAAAGGAGTTGAGAGTACCGCAGGAAGGCAAGTTTCAGAGGAAGGTGATATTAGCGAGGTTATGGGGGGAGGGATAGGATTCAGCTGGGCAGACATGAAGCCACGGGGCGAATACCAGCCCGTAGGTGTCTCTGCACAAACTAAGAAAGGCACGTGTTCTTTAAGACTGTTTACTCCCATCTGTTGGTAAACTGTCATAATATACTGATTTTGTTAGTGCAAAAACTGCTGCTGTGAGCTGTTAAACTGTCATAATAAATCTTCATATCTATGACGTCTTCAGTGCAAACAGCATCCCCAGCAGCATGCAGTACACAACCCTCACACCTGTGACCCCGGCAGGAAGGGAATTCTATGCTGGGAGGACTGTGGGAACACAGAGAAAAGATACTACCTGAAATTATTTCCTACCAAGAAATGGAAAAAAAAAACTTCTTATAGAGCAGTTGTTCTCAAACTGGGGGTGATTTTGCCCCCCAGGGGACACTGGGCAATGTGTGGAGATGTGTGGGGTTGTCACAACAGGAGGAAGGAGCCACTACTCGGGTTTAGTGGGGCAAGCCCAGGGATGCAGCTCGGCATCCTACAGCGCACAGAAGAGTGCCCGCAACAAAGGATCATCCGGCCCGAACTGTCAATAACGCCAAGGTTGGTGTAGAAGGCAGACTTGCGTCACAAATGACCAGGATCGAAACAGTGATGGTCTTGCTACATGGTCACAATGATTAGAAACCCGAGAAAAGAGTTTCTACAAAGAAAGCACTGAGATATTCTCCCTGCTGACTCCCAGGGCCCTGCATGGGGTAAGTGGTCACCATCTACTGCCAAATGGCACTGTCTGTATTTACAATGAGGATGACAGACCCATTCTGGTTTGCACAAGAGTCTCCCAGTTTTAACACTGAAAGTCTTATGTCCCAGGACACTGCTCAGTGCTGGCCAAGCTGGGACAATTGGTTACCCTGCTGGTAGCTCTGAGCTGGATCCTGCTGCTGTCACCTGCCATTGGCTTTCTACCAACAGGAAGTCCCACCTGCTCTGCTTCTCAGTGTCCAGCATCCTCTGTAATTCTCGAACCCGACACTCAAACTGGGACTTCTCGTCACCAAGGACGCTCCTCCAGGCCTCCCACTGCCGCTCTTTTTCCAGCAGCTCGTCGTTCAGGGCTTCCAGGTCCATGACCTGCTCCTCCAGCATTGTGCAGGTAGTCTTCAGAGCCTCCATCGTCTGCAAATCGGTATCACTGAGTTGTGCTTTGTGTCAAATGAGGATTTCCCAGATGTTACTTTTGTCAGATCAGTTTCAGAAAAGCAGGAGTTTCTAACTATGGTCTGAAAGACACTATCTTTTTCTCCTACAGAATGAGGGGACCAGACAAGAATGGATGAAGGGCCATTTCTGCCGTCATCTTATAGAAAGAACCAGGAGGAAGACCAGGGAAAAGAGACCACACTTAACAATAAAGTGGCTCGGGAATTCCCTGGCGGTCCAGTGGTTAGGACTCTGAGCTCTCACTGCTAAGGGCCAGGGTTCAATCCCTGGTAGGGGAAATAAGATCTCATAGGCCATGTGACACAGCCAAAAAACAATTTTTTTTAAATAAATACGTAAAAATAAAGTGGCTCACAGAAGCATTCTATTCTATTTTTAATGGTTTTAAATCAAAATCAAAAACAACCACACAAAGGACTTCCCTGGCAGTCCAGTGGTTAAGACTCTGCACTTCCACTGCAGGGGGCACGGGTTCCATAGGGATGGTGGGGAACTAAGATCTTGCATGTTGTGCGGAGCGGCCAAAAAACAACAAAAAAAAAACCAAACCAACTAGACACTTCTAAAAGCCATTTTTAAAACCCACAAGCCTTCAAAACACAGACATGGGCTTCCCTGGTGGCACAGTGGTTGAGAATCCACCTGCCGATGCAGGGGGCACGGGTTCGTGCCCTGGTCCGTGAGGATCCCACATGCCGTGGAGCGGCTGGGCCTGTGAGCCGTGGCCGCTGAGCCTGCGCGTCTGGAGCCTGTGCCCCGCAACGGGAGAGGCCACAGCAGTGAGAGGCCCGCGTACAGCAAAAAAAAAAAAACAAACACAGACATGATTATAAAAAAGAGCCTTTTTACTGGACAGGCTCAGTCTGAGAACCCTTGGGAGAGATGCAACTGGCACCTCCTCTAAAATCTAAAGGGGTTCCAAGTTTCCTGGGGAAGTCTCTGACATTGTTTACAATCCTTACTTGCTTCTGGCTGGTGAGCTGCATCTCCCTCTCCGTGATCTCGCGGCGGAGATGGTCTACTTCACTTCGCAGCTGTACGATCTCATCACTGGCGCCAGAGGCCTCATCAAGTTGTTTGGACAAGTAGAAATTTTGGTTGTTGAGCTCAGCATTGTCCTCCGTCAGCTGGTTTAGCTGCTCCTCCAGGTCTGTGATTACCTAAGAGGAAAGGAATCCGGTTACGCAGACAAGCAAGTTGATCTGAAATGAGAAATTGCTTCTAGAGCCATCAGCACTTGAACCTACATGATAATGACGATCAGTGTGCAGCTCACGTTTGCCCATCCAACCCCTGTGAGCCAAACTCAATCTCCCACACCCGCCCCCTTAGCGCCCAAACACACATATGCTGTGGGAGAACAAGAAATGTCTCGGATTCTTCTCTGACTCAGGATTCATCGGGAAAATATGGTAAAAACAAATCAATCAAAAGTGCCTGCCATATGGAAGGGGCAACTTTAAATGAGATCAAGTTCATGGACGATAATAGAATGTGGAAAATGCAAACTGAGGAAAGAGGAATAGTAGAGAGACTGGTATCACAATCTGCTAATTAAGCTAAAACGCCCAGGATACCATCGACAGGACATTATCCTGGGAAACAGTCTTAGAAAGCAAAAGAAAGTTCTTATCACGGAAGACTGAGTGAAGGACACTAAGAGTTATTTTAATAATATTTTAGGTAATAAATTTAAGTTCATGCAACAAAAGGAAAAAAAAAATTTAAGGGACTCTCAGAATAATCCTGAAAAATAATACTGTATGACAGCATCACTTTAAATGGTTCTTATTATGCAGATGGCTATCAGAAAGTGGGAAGGCATGTATATGAAATTGTCATTTTACTGAGAGAGATTTAATCTGGTTTTACTAAATGATTTCCCTGCTCAATGGCAGAATGATTTCAATTTCAGCGCATTTAGCTTTCCTGTTCTCTTTGCTGAGGTTTAGTACCAGCACTTGCAAAGGGCTTTTATATATAATACTTTAGAAGTTTAAGGGCAATTTTCTAATAATAGTTGGAATGAGGCGCACCGGCGGTAAATTAAATTTTACATAACTAAAAGGAGTAAATTAAAAGGAAATGCCTCTGAGTCTATGGTTAATTGTTTCCCATTTTCAAACCCAGAGTAGACTTAGTTTCTGAAATGTTGCCACTGTTTCCATGACTAACTCCCTATTTTAACCTACTTTGACTATCAATTAAAAAAAAAATCTTCCCAGGCACATAGAATTAAAGAACGTCAATTAAGTAGATCTGTTCAATGTGGCCACAGCTTTTCATTTTGTTAACTGTGCTGATGAGCTTTTAATGCAGTAAGTGGTCTAGTAATTTGTATTTTAATATCAAAAGCCATGTTAATTCCTACGGTTTGTGTAACGCTATCAGCTACAAGAGGGGGAATAAAGGTTATCTGGTCAGGTTCTTGGCTAAACCTCCTTCATCAGGGTTAAAAAAAAAGGAAAAAAACTGCAAGTCTGTCACTCCTAGCAGGCACCTCTGCCTCACAGGGAACCCTGTATCACCCTTTGTGTGACGTGGTTAAATCTCCCGAAAGCAGAAACAATGAGTAAACAATGCAGTAAACCCATTCCTTAAGATGGTTTTCCTCCTAGACTGCAAATGTCTCCACTGTGCTTCCTTCTACCTCTGCCCCCAAAGGAAAACAACATGACTGATGCGGCAAACTGGCCTGGAAGCTGCGCTATAAAATGGATTCTGGAAGCCCCAAATAAGCCACCTTGAACTTGGCTGGGTTGGTTTCTCCACCTGACATGGAGGTAAATACTATATTGACTACCTCCTCTGTTGCTCTGGTTTTAATGTTTTGGCTTTTTCTTGCGTGCTATTCTACTTTAACGCATCATGTGAAATACATGGGATAAAAATTAGTGACCAAGATGTTGAGGCACCAATGGTGCCCCATGGGGAGCAAACAGACTACAGAAAATCTACCCACATAAGAATATATATGCTGCCAAAATAATTTACTTGTCATTCAAAGACATATTTAAGCCTTTGGGTACCTACTCCCTTTCTTTGACTCATGAAAAAAAATGCAATTTATAATAAGCCCATTTCTGTCACTTCTTCTCCTCCTCCCCAAATTAGATTATAAAATGCTAAAGAAGAAACACTCGAAAAAAGTCAGGGAGGTGCCAAGATTACTACTCTCATTTCGACTGGCCACTGGAGTAGGAAGAGTCCTTCTATTTCCTGTCGTCACCCTGTTTTCAAGGGGTCTCTGACTTCTGTTCACACTTTGTGACGACTGGCTCTGTATTCTGTCATCATCTCTATGATGCCTGTTTGACAAGAGGAGGATTAGGTGCTTGCACGAAAGCAGCCGAGGCCTCGTGAAAGCATGTTAGCGCATTCGGACGTTTCGTATGTCCTTCCTGCCCAAAAGCCGTAACACGTTGAGCTTGTGGCTCTGTTGGAGTTGCCAGAGTGTTAGACACACACAGATATTGGGCGGACCTGAGACACAGGCAGTAAATTAATGATCTCCGTGGTTTAAAAAAAAGAAAAAAGAATAATGGGCTATCTGTGATTTTGAACCAGGTTATAAGCAAAGAGAATTCTTAGGTCTACTTTGTGGGTATATTCCCTCCACACCGAGGGCAAATGATCTGTTTCCTGTATTATGAGTCTCTTAAGCTTTCAACCCCAAGGATAGAAGGCAGGAAAGATAAACTGCAAGGCTGATTCCATCTTAGTGGTAAAAAAAAGATGAGGGAGATAGCTTCATAATGCAAGGGCCAGCAGAGCTTTCTTCTATGCTGTTTTTACAGATAAGAGATCTTGGTACAATTCTAACAGAAAACAGGGATATAAAAAAATTATCTACTCTCAGTGTCCAAAAAAAACTTTTTTTGAAGATCTCTATCAGTTGCTTTTTAAGCACACCTCGTGGTTCCGAGATACATGTGTTACCTCTCACACCTGACTGGGCAACCAGCAGAGGGAACGTTACCTGGTAAATGTCCAAGAGCATGGCGGGGGTGAAGACACCAGCCAGACAATGAGTATCGGGCTGAAAAGACACAGGGCTGACATCCTATTTTAATGCCTCATTCCTTCTTGAAGGCAGCTATTTGCATATTATTTATTTTTAATCTTATAGCTGACAGATTGATTCATAATTAAAACCGTGTCATATGCTGGCCCACCAACTCCTCTCCAAAACAGACTTAGGTAGGGTTTTAGGTGCCAGATTGAATCAAGTCCTTTTTTTAAATCTCTTCAAAATATAGAAATGGCCTGAGCTCGAAAATCTTACTGCTCATGAGCTTATTAAAAAAAGCTGCTAACTGGGAGCTCCAATTGATTGAGCTATTATAGGAGTTCCCACCGGTAACAAAGATGACATTTGCCAGCGGCGACAATCCTGGACAGCACCAACGAGAAAGGAACATCTATCACGCTCTCCTAAAGTGTCTATAAAGCAGCCTTTGAACTTGCGAAAGTATAACTGAGATCTACCATTGCTGTCAAGTGTTGTTCTAAAGTGGTGGTTTTCAAACTTTTTTAAGGAGCAGGACCGTTTTCTACACAAGATTCTGTGGTAAATCCAATATAATAAAATGATAATAGCAACCAACACTGATTAGTGCATTCTGTGGGCCAGGCCCTGTACAAACACCAATGCATCATCTAATTCTTGCAGGAACCCCAGGTATTATTACCAAGTTTCGGATTCTATGACTCAGTGTTTCCTAGGTTTTACTGTTTCCAAAATCTGAATGTATATTGCAGCTAAGCAGCTGTCTCTCTTCCCTCACCCAGCCCCGCAAAGAGCAGTAATTAAATGAATTATGCATTTTACAATCAATGGTGTATTGGAATTGAGGACATACAATGTCATCTCATTTCATGGACAAAGAAATGGAGCCTCAGGAGTGTAACATCACATAGGTTACCAAGAGACAATTTAGAATCTGAACCAGTCTATCTGACTCCAGAGCGTGTGTTTTGGACCCCCAAGCTACCCAGCTGCCCTAGCTGAAATGTGGGTGGGGATCACTTTCTTGGGTTCCCCCTCCCACTGGGAGAGGCCCCCAAAGGCTTCTTCACAGAATGCCAGGGGTAACTAAAGGAAGGATTAGAAGTCACTGTGCCAGAAAAAGCAAATTGGAGGGATAAAGAGAGTACAAAAGTTACATAAGAAAGTAACCAAATTTGTTCTACATATTGGTATATTCCATTAAAACTACACTTGCAATTTTAAAAATGGGGGGGGAGGGAGGATTACAAAGGCACACAAGGAAACTCTTGAGGGTGATGACTATGTTTGTTATTTTGATTGTTTTGCTGGTTTCACAAATATACACACATTTCAAAACTCATCAGGTTATTGTACTCTGATTATTCCTTAAGTTGTAAAAAAAAAAAAAAAAAAGATGTTTAAAAAAAAAAAGATGAAAAAAGGAGAAAAGAAAACTCCAGATGAATGGAACAGGATTACTGACGTACACATTTAAAATGCATCCAAGTTTATTTTAGGAAAAAATAGTAATGTTAAAAAAAAAGTCACAGTCCTAAAATGATCTATATTTTATTCAGTGATCATTTATGAGCATGTATGTAATATAAGCACATAACTCTTGTGTAAAATAAGAAACCAAGATAATAAGAAACTAAAAAAGTAAGGCAAAAGAGTAGAGGAACAGAATGCATCAATTCCTCAAGGAAGGGAAGAAATCAACAGATAATGTTAAGGCGAGCTCACCCTAGATCCAGCCACTGGCAACAGGAAATAGACCTAAACTCCATCTGCCAGGTACCTACTAGAGTGAAACAGAGGCACGTCCCATGACCTAGCTATTCCACTCTTGGGTATATGCTCATCAGAAACAAGGCCTTATAGCCATCAAAGGACCTGTACAAGAATGTTCCTAATAGCTTTATTCCTACCAGAAACAACCCAAACATCCATCAACAGGAGAACGGATAAACGAACTTCAGTTCTATACGCACACTGGAAACACGACACCGTAATTAAAATATAACAAAACCTCGATGGATGCAACAACATGGATGAACCTCAGAGACAATTTAAGTAACAAAAAAAGCTAAACCCAAAAGACCACATCTTCTATGATTCCATTTATATGAAGTTCAAGAACAGGAAAAACTAAGGTGTGGTATCAGAGATCAGAATACTGGTTACCCTTAGGGCAAAGGATGCTGATGGGAAGAGGAGAGGAGGGAACCTTCTGGGAGCTGAAATGTTATGTATCTTGATCTTTGTTGTGGTTACACAAGTTGTCTATACACATACAAATCCATCCAGCTATATGCTTAATATTAGTTGCACTTCATGTACTTTGTTGTGTGCATTTTATATCTAAATGAAGCGGGGGGCAAGAGGGGGGGGAGCATATACCAGGACTTAATGCCCCATTTATAGTAGGTAAGGAGGAAAGAAGGAGTTCATTACAAGAAAAGAAAATATGCCTATAGGAGGTGGAGGGGTGTTTCTGGAAATTTACAGATGCAAACAATACAAATGGAGACAAGCTGACTGAGAACTTCCTAAGGAGGTAACAGAGCAATGAAAGGACCAAAGAAAGGAGGTAGAACCATGAATAAGGACAACATCCGTCCCTTCTGAAAGGGGCCTATTTTAATCCCTCTCTCTGATCAAAAATAGACTCTGAGTTTCCACTGATCCTACCCTATTACATAACCTATGAATGATGCTTATCTGCTCCTGGAGTTGACGTCTCTCAATAGAAATAACGACTCCCAAAGAGTCCTAGATTCTGAATTTGCATGTTAGGAAGCCAGATTTTGCCTGTTAGGAAGTTAACACTTGTAGATTCCCCAGGAGAAGAACTTGTTGGTCTTCCCTCTCTGTAGAGGCAGTAGGGTGGAGAAGCCTGACATGTCTAACTGCCCCTTACCATCTGGGGCCAGTCTCAGACAGAACCTTCTAGATTGGAGAAGGAAGGAGAGCTCCAATGGGACTTTTGTGGCAGCTACTGAGATCTATTAGTGGTTCTGCAGTGAGAATTATTTTGACCATTCCAACAAGCCTTCCCCTTCAAACACGAAGAATGGTTTAATTTTTTTTAAACTGGCAGGAACACAAGACACTGAAGTTACCTGAGGCTCAGAAACTTCCAAATCAGTTTGACCGCATTAACTGCTTCAATTTGAAAGTTTATATCAAAAATCAGTCACTGATATTAGAATGAGATGTCCCCCTTTCCTTCTCAGTTTTAGTTTCATGTTATTTTCATCATCTTTGGTTAATACTCACAGTACAGCTGTTACGAAGGGCATCAAATTTGCGCTGGATTTCATCTCTATGTGCCTAAAAGGTAAGAAGTTGATTATAAATTTTTCATAGGGTGGAATACAATTCTACATGCTATGGGTCAAATAAAGAAAATCACAATTTGTCTAAAACAGCCAAGAACGCTGTTGCAGCTGCCCCAGCACCTTTTTTTCAAAGAATTAATCAAGTCATACCCAACAGGAGAAGCAAAGTTACAGGAATACACAATGCCTATTAATAACATTAACTATTTAGACCACACATCACACCCTGTACAAATATATATTTAACATTCAGATTAAAACTAGGCACTAGCGGAAGAAAGGAAAAAAACATAGGATGAAGTTTTACTCTCCTTTATTTGTCTTCCTCCCCATTCTTTTTTTTTTTTTTTTTTTTTTTTTGCGGTACGTGGGCCTCTCACTGTTGTGGCCTCTCCCGTTGCGGAGCACAGGCTCCGGATGCACAGGCTCAGCGGCCATGGCTCACGGGCCTAGCCACTCGGCAGCATGTGGGATCTTCCCGGACCGGGGCATAAACCCATGTCCCCTGCATCGGCAGGCGGACTCTCAACCACTGCACCACCAGGGAAGCCCTTCCTCCCCATTCTTAATCTTTTCCTCTTCCCTCCAATTGGCTGCTCACCACTGCCCCACCCCCGCCCCCAAGGCTTCTCCCAAGAAAGACAAACGTACATATACAGGACAATAGCCAGGACAAAGTAGGGACTTTTTTTTTTTTTTTTTTTTTTTTTTGTGGTATGCAGGCATCTCACTGTTGTGGCCTCTCCCATTGCGGAGCACAGGCTCCGGACGCACAGGCTCAGTGGCCATGGCTCACGGGCCCAGCCGCTCCGCGGCATGTGGGATATTCCCAGACCAGGGCACGAACCCGTGTCCCCTGCATTGGCAGGCGGACTCTCAACCACTGTGCCACCAGGGAAGCCCCAAAGTAGGGACTTTTGAAAAATTAAATCCAAAGCTGCTGAGATTCAGAAACCCTACGTAGACCTTGAAGTAAATATAAAGATTTTCACCAAGGCAGAGGCGCTCTAAACCAGTAGCATTCATTCAGCTGACAAGGATATTTTGAGTACATACTACATGGCAGACACTATGGCAAGATACAGCATATCTGGCCTCACCTTCATTCTGGTGCGGACAGGTAGAAAATAAACAAGGGCAGGATTACAAACAGTGACAAATGTTATGAAGGAACAGTGACAAGTGTTATGAAGGGCCTAGGGAAAAAGAATAAGGGGGGAGAAAAAGAACTCACTTAGATGGGCAGTCAAGGAGGGCTTCTCTGAAGAGCTGACATTTAAACTGAAACCTGCAGGACAGATGAGGAGCCAGCCATGCAAAGAACAGAAAAGAGCAGAGGGAACAGCATCTGCAAAAACCCTGAGGCAAGAAAGGGTTTGGTGCATTTGGGGAACAAAAAAGGAACTGAGTAGCTAGAGCAGTTTTTTACACTTCAAGCTGTGACTCAAGAGTGAAGATGTCAAGTCAAATTTTTTTGGTTTGTTTTATCCAATGAAATGGAATAAACAGGATACATTAGAAAACATCAGAATGTACCTTGGAGAGTAAAGGTAATAAGCACCATTGTTGGAAACTTGTTTCAGATACCATAAGTCATCAAGTTTAAGTTGCTATCAATTGTAAGATTTACCACAATTTTATGTAACATTAAGAAAAAGAAGTACTGCCAATGAAACTATGACATGTTTATGTCCTTATGACTACAGAATCATATACAGGCTATAAGATGCATCCTGCTTATCTACCTTAAAACTCATTGAAACTCAGTATATAGGATCCCTTGTATGAGACTGCAAGGTAAGATGTATTCTTCTGTGGATTGTGGCCAAAGAACAAAAGAGGGAAATTGTGGCCCAAGCTGATGGTAGAGAGGCAGGCCCAGACCAAGAATCTTGAAGGCCAAGAAAAGAGTTTGGATTTCATTCAAAATGCAATTAATTGGAGGCCAACAGAGGTTTTAAAATGCGGAGTGACATGGCCTGGTTGTCGTTTTGTGGATGCTGCAGGAAGAACAGATCAAAACAGGACAAATGTAGAAGGAAGTTCAAAAATCCTCTACTGAGGAGGTTGCTGCTGTCATTAAAGGAAGAGAAGATGGTAGCTTGGAGCTGGACGTGACAGAAGATGCAGAGAAGTGGATGGAGGTGAGATCTCTTTTGGGAGCACAGGTAATAAGACTTGTTGATGGACATGGGGGCCAAGGGTTCCTTAACGGACTTTTGATTTGGAAGACAAGGTAGATTACGGCACCATCTGCTTAGCTATGAAAGCCCAAAGAAGAATCCAGTTTGAGGCCGAGGAAAATGTGGCCCTTCGCTTAAAAAAAAAATAAAAAATAATCATGTCTATCGGAGATTAATAAGTAATAAATGCTGGAGAGGGTGTGGAAAAAAGGGAACCCTCCTACACTGTTGGTGGGAATGTAAATTGATGCAGCCACTATGGAGAACGGTATGGAGGTTCCTTAAAAAAAATAAAAATAGAGCTACCATATGATCTAGCAATCCCACTCCTGGGCATATATCCAGAGAAAACTCTTAATTCAAAAAGATATATGCACCCCAGTGTTCATAGCAGCACTATGTACAATAGCCAAGACATGGAAACAGCCTAAATGTCCATCAACAGACGAATGGATAAAGAAGATGTGGTCTATACACAATGAATACTACTCAGGAATAAAAGAAGAATGAAATAATGCCTTTTGCAGCCACATGGATGGACCTAGAGATTATCATACTAAGTGAAGTAAGTCAGACAGGGAAAGACAAATATCATATGATATCACTTATATGTGGAATCTAAAGTATGATACAAATGAACTTATTTAGAAAACAGAAACAGACTCACAGACATAGAAAACAAACTTATGGTTACCAAAGGGGAAAGGGCAGGGATAAATTAGGAGTTTGGGATTAGCAGATATAAACTACTACATACAAAATAGATAAACAACAAGGTCCTACTGTATAGCACAGGGGACTATATTCAATATCTTCTAATAAACCAAAATGGAAAAGAATATTGAAAAAAATGTAGCTGAATCAATTTGCTGTACACCAGAAACACAATACTGTAAATCAACTATATTTCAATTTTTTTAAAAAAAGAAAAAGGTCTACAAGAGAAGTAAGTCAAAAAATTCAGCACCTAGCCTGTCAAGGCAGGGGACACAGGTTTAAGCCCTGGTCCGGGAAGATCCCACATGCCGCAGAGCAGCTAAGCCTGTGTGCCACAACTATTGAGACTGCGCTCTAGAGCCCATGAGACACAACTACTGAGCCCGAGTGCCACAACTGCTGAAGCTGCGTGCCTAGAGCTCATGCTCTGCAACAAGAAGCCATGCAGTGAGAAGCCCGTGCACCGCAACGAGGAGTAGCCCCCACTCGCCACAACTAGAGAAAGTCCATGTGCAGCAATGAAGACCCAACGCTGCCAAAAATAAATACATACATACATAAATAAATAAATTTAAAAGAAAAATTCAGCACCTAATTTAGCTGTGATGTATTCTCTAAATATGTCTATTTTGCCATAGATTTATATTTTAAGTTTATAACAGCAGATTAGCCACCGCAGAAAAAAAGATTAGTGAACTTGAAGACATAGCAACAGAAACTATCCAAGATGAAATACACAAAGAAAAAAAAAAAGACGTAAAAAATGAACAGAGCATCAATGAGCTGTGAGACAACTCCAAGGAGCCTGATATACATGTAATCAAAGTCCCTGAAGGAGTGCAGGAGTGAGACAGAAAAAAAATTTGAAGAAATAATGGCCACAAATTTTCCAAAGTCAATGAAAAAATAAATCCATAGATGCAAAAAGTTAAATGAGCCCTAAGCACAGGAAACATGAAGGAAATTAAGCTAAATCACATCATAATCAAACTGCTTAAAACCAGTAATACAGAGAGAAAAAGCTTGGGCTTCCCTGGTGGCGCAGTGGTTGAGAGTCCACCTGCAGATGCAGAGGATATGGGTTCATGCCCTGGTCCGGGAAGATCCCACATGCCGCGGAGCGGCTGGGCCCGTGAGCCATGGCCGCTGGGCCTGCGCGTCCGGAGCCTGTGCTCCGCAACGGGAGAGGCCACAACAGTGAGAGGCCCGCATACCAGAAAAAAAAAAAAAAGAAAAAAGAAAAAGCTTAAAACCAGCTAGAGAAAAAAGACAAGTTACTTATAGAGAAACAAAGAGAAGAAAGATTTCTCCCAGTGAGGTTGGAGGGGTTTTGGAGGGGAGTAAGCTAGAAGACAGTGGAGCAACATCTTTAAAGTACTGAAAGGAAAACAAAAACAAAAATCTGTCAACCTAGAATTCTATACCCAGCAAAAATGTCTTTCAAAAATGAAGGCGAAATAAAGACCTTTCCAGACACACAAAAGCTGAAAGAATTTGCCACCCACACACCTGTACTATAAGAAATGTTAAAGGAAGTCTTTCAGGCAGAAGATGACAACCAGAGATTTAAATCTACACAAAAGAATGAAGAGGACTGGAAAAATGTAAAACAAAACAAAAATCAGTAATTGCACAGACGGACTTACAGATTCATAAATTAAGAGTTATCACTTAGAATCAACTCAAATAATTAGCCCCTATTTTCATGAACTAATTTAATAGATTATGATTTTTCCCCAAAACTGTGTTTTGCCTAATAATGATATGAGAGATTTATTAATTTAATGGGGCAAGAATACAATTTATCCAAATTAGGAACGTGGCTATTTGTATCACTGATGAATCTCATTTGTGAGTATCCTAAAGGAAGAATCCTTAGGTTAGTAAACTCTAGAGCAGGAACGAACACCTTTTTTCTTGTAAGGATCAGATAGTAAATATTTTTGGCTTTGAAGGCCACTCAGTCTCTGTCACAACTACTCAACTCTGCCCTCACAGCACAAAACCACCCACAGACAATATGTACACAAATGGGTGTGATTGTGTGTCAATAAAACTTTATTTACAGGAAGCAGACTAAATTTGGCCCACTGGCTATAGCTTGCCAACCTCTACTCTAAATGACTATTTGGTGTGAAATTACTCAGACAGAAACAGGAAGCTGAAGGTGGAGTTAACTTCTTCAAAGCCTAAGCAATGATTCTAAAAAAGCTTTCTGGCCTAGACTGAGGGATAGAAGACCTGTTCCACTTTGACTAATAGCAAAGTTTCCAAATAACACCACACCAGTAGAAACTTGCCTAACTGCCCCACAGTAGCCTGAAATTTCAGTCACTAATATTTCTATTATAATTTACCATCATGAGGCCTTTGGATCACTCTGACACATCAAATGACACTCCTCTTTGAGGGTATAATGTAAGGAACTACTATGGCTTTTGATTTATTATTGACTGAAATATAAACACAAAATGTAGTTGTGACTGTTGTGACTGCTGGAAGTACTGTAACAATCACTGAACTGATCTGAGCTTTAAAATGGCAAGAAACATGTTTTATGTTCCTTTGAAATAAGTTGTAAAACAAATGCACAAAAAGTCACATTATATATAAAGGTAATAAAATATGTAACACAAGCTTTGGATTCTCTCAATGAAATATCTGAGTGTTAATTAGGTGTTAGAAGCTACAGGGAATAAATACTTACCCTCTTAAAAATTACTGAGGACCCCAAAGGGCTTTTGTTTATGTGAGTTATATCTATCTCTATTAACCACATTAGAAGTTAAAGCAGATTTTTTCAAACATTTATTATTTTTTTAAATAAAAGTATTGCTTTTGCACCATCGGTGCAAATGTTAACACAATGAAAAACACCACATGACAGCTTAGTATTATTATGAAAATAACCTGAACTTGGGGACCCCCCACGGAGCCACAGACAACCCCCCACAACTTGAGAACCACTGACCTAGGGGTTGGGTGGCAAGAGGCAGAAGGGACAGGCTGCATCCTGGAAATCAGAGAGGCACTCACTTTGGGGAGTATTTATGTCTTCTTTAATTTTAAGGAAAGTTACAAGAGGAATGAAGAAAAGAGAACTATTATGCAACCTTGATGAGAGAAAATACCTGTAGAACTGTGAAAAGGAAACATGTGTTTAGGTGTCTGACCGCCTTCTGGGATCCACCGTCAGGATCCTAGAACACAGGCTTCCACACATCCACCCCTTTCCCTGGGAAGGCAGGCACCAAGCAACACTGTCACCTTAAGTGACCCAATTTCACATCTCGCCTATCGTGCCGATGGGTTACTAATCCAATACAACAATTGATAGTTACGTAAAAGAGAAAAAGAGAGCGTGCACTGACTAATGATTTTAACAAATCAAAGAGGATGACTCTGGGATCCCACCATCACGCTCTGCTGGGAGAATCCCTTTCTGGAGTGTCTCTAGCTTTTGACTTGATTATTCAGCATTAGTCATTTAACAAAATCAGTAAAAGAACGTGAGGACAGGGACATGAAACGTGTTTGTGGGGCCATGCTGGTGGGCACGGTTCCATGCTGGCCCACACGGTTCCTCTACCCCGCGGCCCCATTCAGAGCAACGCTCCCATCACGTCGCACGTCTGCATGCAATGAAGTGTGCAAGCTCAAATTCTCTTCCACAGAAGAAGGCACTACACGGAGTCTTTTTTTTTTTTTTAAAGATTTTTTGATGTGGACCATTTTTAAAGTCTTTATTGAATTTGTTACAATATTGCTCCCGTTTTATGTTTTGGTTTTTTGGCCCCAAGGCATGCAGGATCTTAGCTCCCCAACCAGAGACTGAACCCACACCCCCTGCGCTGGAAGGCGAAGTCTTAACCACTGGACCGCCAGGGAAGTCTCTACATGGAGTTATAAATTTCAATTCCAGGTGGAAAATTCTCTCTTCCACCAATAAGCACTGAAGCATCTTAAAAGCATGACTTTTTGTTTAAATCTGACTCTCTTGCTGCTGTCCACCTTGACTCAATCTCAGCTTTTAATGGCCAGTGAATTTCAATGCAAATGCAATTGACAGGGTGGGTAAAGGGAGAATGGGAAAAAAGAAAGCCTGAGGAAGACCAACAATGGCAACTGGTGGCCTCTGCCACACTTCTTCAATGGAGAGCTTCCATTAACTGTGCTCCATCAATTTTTGGCCCAGGGGCAGAAGCCAAACAGGGTAACTGCTCCCCTCCCAGGTGAGGAGGTGGCCACCTCTTAGAATTAAAGCAATAATAGCCCATTTGACTATTTCCTTTTCTTGATAAAACAGCCTACTATGAAGCAAACAAGCCTCCTAGGAGATCATTTTAGATCCAGCTGGTTGAATTTGATTGATGTTTACGTTGGCTCTGAACTTGGGCCAGAACAATGAGAGAGGGAGAGTCAGGGTACTGCATCTGTGACCATTTTCTCTCTCTCTCTCTCAGAAAATACATTCTTCAGAACAAATTCAACAAAGCCATTCAGGCAACAGCCACCTGTGGTCCATGACCAGATTTATGGGACATAATCAAGAGGAGGGGAGAGGAGAAACCCACAGCCTTCAAACTGAACTGAGGCAAATTGATGTGAGGTTTGGATTCCTGCATGATGGGCTTACGAACAGCTGTTTGACCAAAGGCACTTTCCTGTCATCATTGTGAACAAGCCCTATTTTCCAAGGGATCCTCATCTGTGAGAGTCGTAGAGCCCTAGTTTCCAGACCTAGGGAGGTTTGTTTCTTTCTTTCTTTCTTTTTTTTTTTTAAGATGCTCTGAGGCAGTGATCTCATCTGACTAAATTAAGTCGTGACTTGCTGCTGTGCAGGCGTCCAGCAGCCATTAGACACAGCACATTCCAACCAGCGCAAGACAGGACTGAAAAACTAATTTCCCCACAGATAAACAGCAGCGACACAAGCTCTACTGTATACCCTCCTCCTTCCAAACGGGCAGGGTAAGACGCATGACCACCGCCTCCCTCCCAATTCCAACAGAGTAGAGAGGTAAATGTTTCCTTCTCCTCCACTCCATGGTAAAAGGATTTGAGGGATTACAGGCCAGTCCCCTGGGAAGAAAAAGCTAAAGACACAGCACTAGGCGCACAGTGAGGACTCATTAAGTACAGATTAAATGACTGACGTCTCCTTCTTTCAGAGCTGGGGTGGTTCATGTGGGGGGAAATATTAATATACAAGGCATTAAATATAATAGTGGTTGGATTTTAGGTGTCTCTTTTAGCAGCTAAGAAATGCCATCTGGCTGTCTCTCTCCACATCCACCCCACTCCAGAAAGTGTATACGCCTTCTTGGCGTATATATTCATTTCATTCTTACCTCCATTTTTTTCTTTTATGACTTCTTTTCTCTTAGACTTTTCTTTCTTATTCGATCCTGTTATACTGTTTCGTATCTTTCCAAACTGTTTCCAATCCATTTTTGAAACAGGGCAGAATATAAACAAAGAGACACTAACTATTTTCTCCAAACCAAATACTGGGGGCACATGGCATCATTTAATGAGCGTTTTCATAGAGAAAACATTGGAAACTAAGGTTGCAACCAATATCTGAACTTGGCATAAGTCCTGGATAATCCAGGATGCACAAGCATCTTCTATAAAGGAGTTACTTTGTATCCCCAGAATCCTGGAAGGCCCTGTATCCTGGACTGGTCCATAAAGACCCTGGCACTCTCAGATCATGTTCCCAATTTGGTCCCCAAACACCCAACAGTGGTAGATAACTTCTAAGAAGGAAATTAGTTAAAAAATATATATTTTTATATATATATGTATATATACATACACACACGTATTAGTTTTAAACAGGGTAAATCATAAGCAACAAAAGTGCATGATCATCTGCAGAAGTAACCCCACTCTAAGAGATGTTTAGAGGTGTTTGCTGATGGAGATGGGGACAGGATCCAAAATGAGTCAGAATGAATAAGATACCCATTTGGTACCTTATTGAAAAAGACTCTGAACATCAGCTGCATTGTGCCCTGCCCACAGAAGGGGGTACCCTGACCAGCAGGCATGAGTGTGCCCGTCCACTTGGCAAGTACAGTATGTTACCATTAGAAATGTATGCACTTGGTTGATACCAGCCATTAAACTCATTCAGCTCTCTGTGCCCAGAGTCCAGGTCCACCAAGCAGCCTTCCAAGAGAAATGGGATTTATAAGTAGATTTCTCTGAAGGGGAAGAATGTGAAGATTATCCTGGTCAACTTGGCGGTTGTATTTCCCTCTGTAAAGCTGGTAAATTGGCATTTTTACATGTAAAATTCTGTCAGTTTTGTTAGCCTGGGTCAGTCCATGTGAGAAGGATCAACTGTGGGAGATTGGCCAACGAAGTCACATTTTGAGACTTGCAGAAAGAACTAATGTCTAAATCCAGGGGCCGCCCACCAACAATATACCTCCTGAGAACACTCTTCATGTGAGCAAACCAGTCTCTCAGAAAGAGCAGGGAAGCCAGGTCCCTTTTAGAGAAACAATCTCTCATTCATTAGAATCATTTCCATCCAGAACCTACCAAATGCATACTATAAAGACTCGAAACAGAATCTACAGCTTGAAAAAAAAAAGGAACACAAATGAGGTTAACCAAAACAAAAACAAAAATATGGTAGAAAGACTACTGTAAGATATAAGATTATTATTTTTTTAATGTTTATTGAAAACTAAAGTAGAAGACCCAAGTAAACAGACTTTGGTTAAGCTAAAGTTTAAAATATAGTGATGATTATTTTAAAAAGAGGGAAATGCATAAATAAAGGAGGGACTTTTCAAGATCCTTAGGAAAGCTCAGATATTGCCCAGTTGATCTAGTTTACTAATTCCAAAGAGGAAGCAGCCTACATAAGCCAATTTTCTTCCCATTAAGCATCCCTCTGGTTTATTTTTTCTCTCTTGGCGTTTCTGAGGGTAAGCAAATATTCTCAGCTCTACATTCATCCTACCGTGAGCGCCTGGATCTCTTCTTCTGCTTCCGCTGTTGTCTCTTCCAGCTCTGTCTTTGCCTGGCGGAGCTGGCTCTCCAGAGCTGCCCGGGCTGCCTGCAGGGCTGTCAGCTGAGACTCGCGCTCCTGCAGAGAGAGCTGCAGCTCCGTGAGCTGACGCTTGAGCTCCAGTTTCTGCTCTTCATGCTCTAGACTGACCTGAGACAGAGAGAGAGATGCTCGTTGACCTTAACTGAAGAGAAAGCCAAGACGCAACCTGCCATGCAATCTGCATCTTAAATTTGGTCATGGAATCAAATTCTCAGCACTCAACTGAGAAGGAAAAAAAATGCAATAAAACAGCTCTGACTTCGATAAGTCTCAAAAATCAACAGGAGTGAGAACACATAAGAGTATATACAACATATATTATCAATACAAACCATCCCTTCCTTTCATATATTCGAATGCTTGGGAAAGCTTCTAAAAAAGAAAACCACACAGCAAGAATCCCCTATGAAAATGATGATGGTTGTTCTTATTAGAAAAAAGTTTAAAAGTAAACAGATATAAATAACATTGTATTAGTAACAAGGACACCTTTAGAATGGGAGTACAAGTGGAACAACAGACTGAATTCTACTTATTTTAAATATTTCTGCTCTGATTTGTTCTGATTAGGTAACCCAAATGAAGGTCATATTGTGTACTAATCATTCTTCCCTCCATCTGCCCATCTATCCATCTATCTACTCAACCTTTCGTCCATTCAAGAAAAATTTACTTGGGACTTTCCTGGTGGTCCAGTGGGTAAGACTCCACGCTCCCAATACAGGGGGCCCGGGTTTGAATCCCTGGTCAGGGAACTAGATCTCACATGCACGCCGCAACTAAGAATCCATATGCCGCAACTAAGAAGTCCGAATGCTGCAAGTGAAGATCCCGCATGCTGCAACTAAGACCCGGCACAGCCAAAATAAATAAATAAATAATGAATAAATAAATAAGTATTAAAGGTACTCACTATTAACATAAAAAAAAGAAAAATACATTACTTGGCAAATTCTGTGTAAAAGGAAATACGGAGATGAAAAATAGTCTCTGCCTTCAAGTTGGGGAGAAAAATAAAAACCAACCATTGCCATACATTGTGGTCGAGTGCAATGGTCAGGAGATGCAGGGATGTGATGGGAACACAGCAGAGGGGGAGAGGAGGTGACTGGGGATCTCTGTGTTGAAGAATCCAGGAGCCAAACAAGCATCTAAGAAGGGAAAGAAAATTCCAAGCAGAGGAAGCAAGACGTCCAAGGCATGGAGATGTGGGAGACCCCGGCACATCTGCTGACGTAACCAACACTGACAAGCTGTCCTAGGGACCAGACCCTGCGTCAGACATGGGGATGCCAAGCAAATAAGAGATGCTTGCTGCCCTTGGAGAGCCCACTGAAAGCGAAAGGGTACAAGCTAAACATGAAAGGCCACGGGGACCCAAAGGACATCCCATCCAGCTCCAAGGGGATGGAGAAGGCTCCCTGGAAAAGGTGATACCCAAGTCCCAAAGGCCATAGGCATGAAGAGGAGAAAGACTTTAAAAGATTCAGCCTAGAGAACTGACAGGATGTAGTGGTTAACTCAGAGTGGGACAGAGAACAAAGGACAGAGAGGAGGCAAATGTGACACCTACGTTGCTGGGCATCTGAATTACACAGACAGACCACTGGCCACGACAGGGTACAGGAGAGGAAGGGCCAATCTGAGGATAAGGGTAAGAAATTCACTCTTGACACGTTGAACGTGAGCTGCAAGGGAGACATCTGAGTGGAGGTGTCCAGTGTCTACTGGGACAACAGGTCAGAAACTCAAGAGACAGGTCTGGGCGGGTCGGCTGGATCTGGGAGCCCTTAAGAAGTCCACGGCAGCCGAAGCCAAGGCTATGATCTCTCTCTAGTGAGGATGACGAGGAGAACAATGGCTGCGGCGGTGGCGACAACGATGATGTGACAGCAGCAGGTGTAGTACCCATGTACAGCGTGCCAGGCACTGTCTTCACCCATTTCATCGTCCTAACAACCCAACAAGGATGGTATGACTATGACCTCTATTTTACAGACAAGCAAACTGCGGCCCCGAGAGATTCAGGAACTGAGAAGACGTCACACAGCTAAAAAGTGGCAGGGTTAACTACTTACTGTTGGTCTTATTAAAAGGCCAGCAGTCGGAGGAGGCTGCGACTCTGCTAGCATGCCTGAAAACTCCCAAGGCCACTTGGCAAAACCATGAGAGGCCGGTGACATCACTGTCACACTTCAGGAGGAAGTTGGGGAGCAGAATGCTGTCCGATGCAGGAAGAACCCAGGGGCCCTGCGCCACACACGCTGCTGGAAAACTGCTAACACTGCACCCACAGGCTAGGGGGAAGGACGCCCAGGACCCTTGCAGGTGGGTCAAACCCGAGGCTGAGGCCTCTACCCTCAATCTCAATGGCAGCAGGTGGCAAAGAGAAGGCGGACCGCCTGGCTAGATTTAAAGCTAAACTCCAGGAGAAAATATGTGCAAACAAAGTGGCTGACAAGGGATTAATCTCCAAAATATACAAACAGCTCATGCAGCTCAACGTCAAAAAAACAATCAACCCAATCAAACAATGGGCAGAAGATCTAAACAGACATTTCTCCAAAGATGGCCAAAAAGCACATGAAAAGATGCTCAAGATGGCTAATTATTAGAGAAATGCAAATCAAAACGACAGTGAGGGGCTTCCCTGGTGGCGCAGTGGTTGGGAGTCCGCCTGCCGACGCAGGGGACATGGGTTCGTGCCCCGGTCCAGGAGGATCCCACATGCCGCGGAGGGGCTGGGCCCATGAGCCATGGCCGCTGGGCCTGCGCGTCTGGAGCCTGTGCTCCACAACGGGAGAGGCCACAGCAGTGAGAGGCCCACGTACCGCAAAAAAAAAAACAAAAAACAAAAAACCACAGTGAGGTATCACCTCAAACGGGTGAGAATGGCCACCATCAAAAAATCTACAAACAATAACTGCTGGGGAGGGTGTGGAGAAAAGGGAACCCTCCTGCACTGCTGGTGGGAATGTAAATTGGTGCAGCCACTATGGAGAACAGTATGGAGGTTCCTTAAAAAACTGAAACTAGGGCTTCCCGGGTGGCGCAGTGGTTGAGAGTCCGCCTGCTGATGCAGGGGACACGGGTTCGTGCCCCGGTCCGGGAAGATCCCACATGCCGTGGAGCAGCTGGGCCCGTGAGCCATGGCCACTGAGCCTGCTCATCCGGAGCCTGTGCTCCGCAACGGGAGAGGCCACAACAGTGAGAGAGGCCTGTGTACCACAAAAAAAAAAAAAAAAAAAAAAAAAACTAAAAATAGAGCTACCATGTGATCCAGCAATCCCACTCTTGGGCATATACCTGGAGAAAACCATAATTCAGAAAGACACATGCACCCCAATATTCATTGTGGCACTATTTACAATAGCCAGGACATGGAAGCAACCTAAATGCCCATCGACAGAGGATTGGATAAAGAAGATGTGGTACATATATACAATGGAATATTACTCAGCCACAAAAAAGAACAAAATAATGTCATTTTCAGCAACATGGATAGACCTAGAGATTGTCATACTAGTGAAGTAAGTCAGAGAAAGACAAATATCATATGATATCACTTATATGTGGAATCTAAAAAGAATGGTACAAATGAACTTATTTACAAAACAGAAATAGACTCACAGATGTAGAAAACAAACTTATGGTTACCGGGGAGGGGGAAAGGGGGAGAGGGATAAATTGGGAGATTTGGGACTGACATATACACACTACTATACATAAAATAGATAACTAATAAGGACCTACTATAGAGCACAGGGAACTCTACTCAATACTCTGTAATGAGCTGTATGGGAAAAGAATCTAAAAAAAGAGTAGCTATACATGTATGTATAACTCGTTCACTTTGCTGTACAGCAGAAACTAACACAGCATTGTAAATCAACTATACTCCCATAAAAATTTTAAAATAAATAAATAAATAAAGCTAAACTCCAGACTCCCCTGGAGCATATACAGCCCTGAGCCCCTCGGGAAGCATCCTAAATTTCTCCCACCGCCCCTGTGGGGCTGGCTATACTGACTGGAGAACAAAGCACCACGCCTTCCCTGGGGCAGGTTAATGCCCAGAGGAGCTACAGCCGCAGGGCAGACACACAAGAGAGACATTTGTGGGAAGGGAAAGCAAAAGACAGCCAGCCAGCGTTCCCACGCTCAGAGAAATCTATCCGAGTTATTTACACTCACACTCCTAAGGCTGACACTACGGGGAAGTGTGGTTAAACTTACTGAAGAGTAAAAATATCGCCTGGATTAGAAAAGCAAAACCACCGCCTAAGGCTTCTGGATAACCTAGAACAATGGCCCTCAAACTCCGGAAGCATAAGCATCACCCAGGGCACTGGTTAAAAATGCAAATCCCTGCTCCTCACCCCCACCCCACCCCGATTCCATTCAAAAAGCTGAGGGAGGAAGCCGCCCAGGAATCTGCATTTCAACACACAGGCCATGTGATCCTAACAGAGAGGGGTCCACACCTTGACAACTCCTGCCCTTGGGAGAAGTGGCCTCATTTTAATACTCCAGTACAAATGAAGACATTCCTAAGCGTCAGAATTCAAGGTTTGGTCCTTAACTAAAGACTGTCTGCCTTAATGGTCTTTGCCTTAAGAGAGATCATCTCCGCTTTGAAGAATTCCATCACAAATATTTGAGCCCAGTGTCTCTACGCCCAGCCGGGATGTCCCACTTCCAAGGACCACCCTCCTGAACTCCGGTCCTGCCTCTGCCAGCTAAACCCACCTGCTAGGCTGACAGCCCCCGAGATCAGGGGTGAGTCTGTCTTGTCACCACTGTCTATCTGGCTACTAATTAGCACACAGCAGTCATTTGATAAATACACAGTGAGCCATGTCAAGTCACAGCTTCAGTCACAACCAAATGTGTGGTATTTCCCTCCCCAAACCCGGCTGTTCTTCCCAGCGTCCTTATATTAGGTTGGCCAAAAAGTTCACTCGGGTTTTTCCATCTTATGTAAAAACCCAGACGAACTTTTTGGCCAACCCAATACCTCTGAAGCAAATCACCTTCCATCAGACAAACCTAGAGTTTAGATTTCTCTTTTAGTCTCCCACTGTCATGGGGCGGGGGGGCGCTCTGTCACTGTCATTGAGCCGTACTATGTACTATGTGCTAAACTCCGTGCATGGACACAGTCACGTGACCCTCAATGAATCAGGATACAGGAGGAATCACTTTGCCCCCAATTTGAAGATGCACCAATTTACGTCATCCTCACGTGACCCCATGACGGAGATATGTTTTCATGGCCGTTTTACAGATGAGGAAACTCAAGCACAGAGGCGGTAGGGTAGCCTGCCCGACCCGAGGTTACCAAACTCCTAAGAAGGGGAAGTGGAATTCTAACGCAGACCCCCATGGCCCTGTCTGTACTCTTCACCACCACACACAATGGCTCTCATGTAAGTACCGATTTGTGCTTGACACTTGGATGATTGGGGGCCCCTGGGTCCTCCAAAAAATAGCCTCGGGAGATCACCCCTCACTCTCACCTCCCTCAGCCTGGTCTCCAGCTCCAGCAGACGATTCTTGTCGCTGTGGTCTTGGTGGCTGATTTTTTCCAGCTGCTCCTCCAGCTTCCGGTTCTGGGCCTCCAGTTTCCCAGCCTGTGTCTCCAGGTAAAACTTCTGCTGCCTGAGTTCTGAAATCATTTCTTCCTGGGCCTTCCTGGTGGGGGTGGTGGGAGGAGCCAAGCAAAATCACAGTCTCGTTAGAGGTGAGCATGTCCCCGCAGAAGGACGGGCAGAAGCGGAGCGAGAGGTGCATCTGAGCAAGTGGACCACACTCGTTCCCAGGTTAGCGCCACCCTGACCCGGCCTCGTGTGCGTGGCCCCAGCATGGGGACCTGGGGCCCGTTTAGTCCCCACCGCTCAGAGTCCCTCGTCAATGGGATTCAGTATGGTCAAGGGGGATGCAAGAGATACTATCATTTCACTCCTTTGGTAGACCTTTTTATTTTTCCAGTCTGTAGAGGAGAGCAGAAAGGGCCTCCTGAGAGTACAGGAGCACCCTGACGACTCACTAAGACAGGCCCTGGGGAAGAGAGGGCGGTGAGGAGAAAGAATGCTACTCCTTCTACTTCTCTGTTGACCTTGCTCACCTCTTCACCAGGCCGCTCAGAAGCTGGAATGACTCAAAGATCAGACAGCGGCCTACCAAGCTGGTTTAAACTAAGATGGGAATGTTTAAGATCTCTTAAGGAGATTGTAATTCTTTGGGGGAAAAGATTAAGATCAAAGTGCTCCGGGAACACAGGAGAGTCCTTGCCAAACCCCAAAACTCACCCCCAAGGGCCCAACTTCACAACAGCGAAATGGATGGCCCAGTTGGGCACACCCGAGATCACCTCTGGCTAATTGCAGGAGGCGAGTCTGGGGAACGAGGTCTCCAGAAGCAAACTGTAAATTACCTCATTAGAGAGAGCAAAACACTCTGTGATGGGATGGTAACTTGAAGCATGTAAGAAAACGCAGCTCAAAAGAGAGGGCCAGTAGAGTGAGACCACTTCAGAGAGGGCAAAATGACGTAAGTATACGGAGGCTGGGCCCCGCCACAGGAGTCGTTAAATCCACTCCTGCTCCGCCGACAGAAGAACAGAGTTTGTGCCCAGGAGAGAAGACCAAAGCGGAATCAAGCACACAGTTAGAATCTGAACACTTACATGTTCCTCTGGGTAAAGAGACTGCTGTTTGCCGCAAGTTTATTGGCTTCCGACAATTCCACTATCCTCTGTTCCAGGGATCTGATCTTGGAATCCATGGCGTTGATCATCTGAAACACAGGGGATCTTTGGAACCTCACACACAGACGGTAACACCGGAATGAGAGGGAAGTGGGCCACGTAAGTGAGGAAAAGTGTCATGTGAAAGGCAGGCCATCAGACCAGAGACTCAACTAGCCTGTACCCTGAGGAGCGTAGAGCTCACTGCTCCAACGATGGCACTCATTTATTTTATCAAACGGAGACTGCATATCCCCCTCACTAGCTAAGGGGCCTGCAGTAAGCACACGCGGGAGGACCTCTTGAGGAACCTGGCATTCCGTGAGTTGACAGGCCTCGTGAAATCCCCGTGTCGTCCACATGCGCCCTGAGCCTGCCACAGCCTCTAAACTTGCATCTGCAAGTTCCTATTTCTCATCACCCACGAGCTTGTCATTCTCTGGGTGATTCCTTCTCACCCAGCCCCTACTGTCCTAGATTCTCTGCATCAAAGCTTCCCCAACTTAATGAATCATAAGAATTGGCCAGGGCAGGAAAGGGGCGGGGGGGGGCGTTAAAAATATTACTTCCCAGGACCCTCCTTTAGAGATTCTGTTGTGAAAAGTCTCGGTAGGGTCTGAGATAATAAGTAGATTAACAAGCACAACAGGGGAAACTCTTAAGCTGCAAGTTTCTGAAACATCTGCCTACACAGATTTGAAAGGAAACGAGATGCCTAAGGGAGGCCACAGGCCACCGGGCACTTCGTCGGGGAGGTGGCAGGGGGTTGGTGTGTTGAAAGACAGGGTTCTAGTTGACGCAGGTCAGCGTGAATTCTTAAAGAAGGGCGTGAAGGGCAAAACTGGCCACCCCGAGCCACCACTGCCGCTGCTTTTACGAGAAGGGGTTGCAGAGAGAACTTTCTGTTAGCAGCAGACTCCACGGGATAAAACAGACCAAATGGACTCTTCTCTGGTGGGGGACTCCTGGCGTGGTTCACACACCCTCCCTTGGAAACCGGCTTTGTGATTCTGTCTACCTACCGCCTTCTGCTCGCTGAGAATCTTGCCTTTCTCGTGGGCCTCCTCTTCGTGTCTCTGCATCAGATTCTCCAAAGTCTCCTTGTCGGCTAGGTCTTTCTTTATCTGATTGTCCAACACCTGAGGAAAAACAAAAGGAGAAGTTAGTGTCTGGCAGACTAACCAGAGGCACTGGAGAAACACAGGGAAGGAGGGGAAAAGCAGTGGAGAAGCCACGCTGCCCCAACTCCGGGGCAGAGCGAGGGAGCGGGGGTCTGTCTATCAGCCAGGATGAGATTCAGAAGTATGACCATCAAATGGCAAGTAACCAGAGGACGTGAACTAAGAACTTATTTTTAAATCAGCAGCCAAAATGACCTGAGAGGTATAGCCAAAGGGGAGGTGGACTCCAGAACGAGAGGGAAAAAAAAAAGATCTCTCTAGAGATCTTACGATTTGCAGCTATTACCTAGGGGCACTGTTATCGTAGTCAATGCGCCAGTAGTTTTCAGAACACTGCTTGCTCTTAATTTGTACAAAATTAATCTCATTATCTCCAGGCTGTGTGTGGAGGGATGGAAAGCTGAAGACCGAGGAAGTCTGTGTGACCAAGGCTGACGTTCAGAAACAGCCAGGGCCGAGTGGATTCTGCCCACCGATAAAGTAGGTGGGGAGTCAATAGACTGAAGAGACAGCATAAAGGAAAGGGGAAAAAAAAAAAAAGCCTCTTTCCTCGTTCCTCTGATCCAGCTGGGGGTGAAAATAAAAAGTCACTGGAAAGAGAAATCTTTCCCAGGGGAAGAGAAATCATGTGTTCTCAGTGCTGAGAATGCCACTGTAAGCACCTACTGTTCCCAAGAGGAAAAAATAAAACAGTAATGGTGTCACCATCCACCAGCTTGATCTAATGTTCTGCGAGGGACACACACAGCCCCACCAGCTGCCAGAACAACTGGTGAAAAAGAGAGGAGAAAAGGAAGGCAACGTCATAACTTGCCAAGCCTTTGACCACGACCCTGTGTTTCTCATCACTGTGGTTCTCTGAATGATGGCGACTGCATCTGATACTGGGAAGAAAGCCCAAAGAATTGGGGTCACAGATGGGAACTGAAATCTGCCTTTCCCACATTATCTATTGTGATGGGTCCTTCGTAGCTCATGGGGACACAGTCCCTGAAAAGAGCCAATGAACAGGGAGGGGGTCCACATGATAAAGAAAGGAAAGAACAGATTTCAAAGAGGGCTTTAAACTAGAACTGACTGATGAAAAAAAGAGAGTGAGAGCTGGCAGAGAAGAATAAGAGGTGGAGGATGGGGTCATGGGAGAAGGGACGAACCTCAAGAGGGTAAGTGGCCTGCTCTCCTGGACGTCAGGGCACGATTCTAAAATTATGAACAAGAAAAGGACAGAATCTGGGGTATGATCACAATTATTACCAAAATGGCCTCACAGGGGATGGAACAGGAACACAAAGCAGGGCAGACTAAAAAGAAATGGTTTCATAAAGATGCCAGGAGGGAAGACAGAAGAAAACAGATCTCTCCCTAACGTTCTCTAGGATCTATAAAGCCAAGTGCTCGCCATCTAGAAGGTAGCAGAGACCACTTAATGTCTAGACCAGGAATGCCCTTTTTTATGCAGTGCTAAAGCAATGAAGCACATTTTCAGGATGACTCTGCTCAAACTCAGACCTCCACTTTGGCAGTGGTGGATACCAACATAGGTAAGTGTGAGCCACAAGGAACAAGCCTTTCTCAAGGATGTACACAACCCGGCTTTGAGTGGGTTAAACTGACAGGAGGATGAACAAGAAGATGCATGGGAGGGAAGCAAGGAATTTGTTTGAAATGAGAGATTCCACTGTAGACATTTATATCAATTGAAGGTATCGATAGAACATGGCTTTTTGACAGAAAAGTCAATTTACTGACCCAAATTAGAGAATGAACTTGCAAAGGTTATTTTCATCATGCAAAGATACCAGTGGACTACTGTATACATTCTCATAATTTTCTGAAAGTCAGTTTATCTCAAGGATAAAAGTCTGGACACCAAAAAGGATTGGTAGATAAATGCACTAATGTAGAGGGTCACACTAAAACACAGTGTGGTCCCTTCTGGGTTATTTTCCTGGTATTTCTTTCAATGAAAAATAACCAAAAGTAGCACGAGGGGTAAAAGAAAGAAAGTGTCAGGGTAGTGATGGTGAAGATGCTGTGTGAGCACGTACATGTGTGGTTCTCCAGAAAAGGAACAGCCAACTCTTTGAGAATACCAACCAAATCAATAACATGATCATCACAAAAATTAAAAGCCTCCTTCACTGTCTGACTTGGAAGGGAAAGAGACAATATTTGAGATGGTAATGAACAATGTCTGATTCTCAAGAACGTAAGAATTAGTTAAAGGCTCAGTCCAAAATCATAATGAAAATGTGATCTGATTTCAAAAGGAAACAGATAGGCTGGCAGTCATTTCTGATCACTGAACTTATTAATAATAACTGAATTGAAATAATTTCAGTAAGTAAAATAATAATTGAATTTATTATTTTATATGATAGGCTGGACTATTTAGGCCAGTTCTTCTAGGAACAATGATTTAAAATGCTAGATAGAATATGGAAAACATTTTCCAAAAGCACCTAAATGTTGGCAAGAGAGTAAGAAATTACAGACTAAAATCTAAGTGAAAGCAAAAACCCAGCTATTTTGAACTTGAGGCATTTGCTGAACCAGATAAACTTGAGCTTCATTTTTAATTGCCTCAAAGGGTAAGAAGACAAAGAAGTCAAAGCCCAGAGCCACCCACAAGGTGGGCACACATTTTCATTCAAGGCCTCAAAGAATTCTCATTATTAATTTTCCAAGGAAAACGAGCAGCTGACAAGGCACACGAAAAAGAGAGACACCATGGAAAAGAGCCAAGAGAAACAACAGAGTAGAAACAGACCTTCAGATATTGGAATCATCAGATACAGATCATAAAACAACTATGCTGATGCGTTTAAAGAAGCAGAAGATAAGCTTCAAATCAATGCAGCAAATAGAAAGTTATTGACTTAAATAATCTAGTAAACTTGGGGAAGAACCAAACAGAATGTCAAGAAACAAATAGAAACAATAACTGAAATTTAAAACTCAATGGATGGGGACTTCCCTGGTGGCACAGTGGTTAAGAATCCACCTGCCAATGCAGGAGACACGGGTTCGGGCCCTGGTCTGGCAAGATCTCACATGTCACGGAGCAACTAAGCCCGTGCGCCACAACTACTGAGCCTGTACTCTAGAGCCTGCGAGCCACAACTACTGAAGCCCATGTGCCTAGAGCCTGTGCTCCACAACAAGAGAAGCCACTGCAATGAGAAGCCCGCTCGCCACAACTTGAGAGAAGCCCATGCACAGCAACAAAGACCCAACACAGCCAAAAATTAATTAATTAATTTTAAAATACCTCAATGGATGGGTTTAACAGCAAATTAGACAGGTAAGGATTAGTACACTGGAAAATCAGTTAGAGCTTAACCAGAATGTAGCACCAAAAGACAAGGAAATGGAAAATACAAAAAAAAAAAAGATAGATTGGTGGTAATCTAACACGTCTAATCAAATTCTCACAAGGGAATTAAAGAGAGAAGGGGAAGAGACAATACTTGAGATATAACAACCAATAACTTTACAGAATTGATTTTTTAAAATATATACATATGTTCCAAAGTCCAGTATATCTCAAGGAGGATAAACAAAAATAACTCCACATCTAGACACATCACAGTAGAACTTCAGAAAATTAAAGATAAAACAAAGTTTTAAAAGAAAAAAGACTGCTTTTAAAGAAAGCAACTGTTAGACTGACAGCTGACCGTCAACTGCAATAATAAAAGCCAAACGTCAATGGAATGATATCTTCAAAAAGTATTAAAAGCAATAACTGCCAACCTAGAATTCTATCCCCAGTCAAAACATCTTTCAAGAACAAGGATGAAATAGAGACATTTTCAGACACACAAAACAGAGAGCCTGGCACCAGCAGACCTTCACTAAAGAAAGTCCTCAAGGATATACTTTATAAAAAAAGGAAAAGAATTCCAGGTCTAAGATGCAAGAAGGAAATTAAAAGCAAGGAGATGGTGAATCTCTCTAAATCTAAATTATCATGGACTCAGTGACAGTGGATCAAAAAACATTTTAAAGATGGAATTGAGACACATGATGATCAAATTTTCTTAAATAATAAACTATTTTTGAACTTCTGATATCCAATCCGCCCCAAGGATAACACCCCAAGACCTCCCACCATGGCCTGAGGACAGCATTTACCACGGAGAGTCCTCTGTTCTAGCAAGAAGTGGCCCGAAGTGCCTGGGAAGAGAAAGGAACTACATGGTGCTATAGGAGGAAGGGCAGGGAAGACTGTAAAGTGTCTTTACTTTAATTTTTTCCTCGTAGTGCTGTTCTTTCTGTTTCAGGTGCACCTCCAGGTGCTGGGCTGAGACCTGGGCTTCTCGGTGCTTCTCCTCCAGTTCCTGGACACAAAAGAACAGACGGTCAGGTGTGCGAGGGAAGGACGGAGCCGATGCATGTTAGATGTTCACAGGAGACACCACTTTGGCACAGGCACCAAAGGCAACAGGCATCTGTTTCTTCGTGACTAGCCCTTAAGGCTCTTGGGAGAGGAAACCACCACCACGCCCTGGCCCTGGGTTTTCCAGCTCCCAGTATTCACACACATAAGCACATGGCTGGTGGGCTGGGACCAGAAATCTGTCAGTGCGACAGGTCAAACAAAGGCAGCTCTTCATCTCTGCCTAGAGAAGTGAGAGTGACGAGGCAACACAACTTGAAAATTCAGTACAGCACAAAGCCCCTGACCACTGTCTTGACGGCCTTAAATGAGGAAAGTAATGTCAATTTAAGTTTTAAGTTAATTTATTATGAGGATAAAAAAAATTTTTGTATTTTCCTCATTAACAAAATGATTGCTCAGGAACCCTAGTGAAGAAGGGAAACTAATATAACAATTCAAACACTTTCAGTTTTGAATGATTATTTTAACTGACTGGTAATATGGAGCATGTGAATATCTGGAGGTGTTCATATGATATCATGTTTATATGAAGTTTACATGATATAATGCTAATGGGAACAAGGCAGAACATAAAATTCACTAAAAATGACATAAACGTGTACACATACATTGAAGATAGGAAGAGAACGTGGAGTAATAATAAATAGCTCAAATGTAATGTCCTTTTCATTCTTTTATCAAGATTTCTGCTTTCAAACAAAATTGTAGTTCATTTGGAAATTATACCAATTCATTTGCCAACGTATTATAAACTGATCGTATAAAAGGCAGCATTCAACTCACCAAAACATTCTCTAAATGAAGCTATCTGCGTTTACATTAATTCTTATGAATCTGGACCCATTAGTTAATTACTAATATCAAAAGTCATTACTCCAAGTTTTCATCTCTTCATACTATCTTGAAATTTTCCTTTGAAATGGAAATAATTATGAGAATTTTGAAGAACGAGGAAATTATACAGGATATGCCCATAAAATGGAGAAAAGAATAATTTTAGATTCACACACACATGAAATGTTACTGATTAAGCTTTTGAAATTCTAAAGTCTGCAAGCATTTGACTTTGCTTTGGGGGCCAGTATTCAATGTTAAGACCAGGTGCACAAGATCTACTGCAAGCTAACAGATGTTATCTTGAAAAGTTGAATGTAAACAGGATTTTTAGTAATAAAAACATACTTTAAGGGCTTTATGTATATTAAAGGATCCCTGACAATGAGGTCTTTTATTAAAGCAAAAGACTCTGCTAGAATGAGAACCCCAATTAGCTGTTTTGAAAGTTCTTATCAGAATAGCAAATATTTTAATGCAAATGATATTTGGGATGTGTTTCCAAGCATCATCGTTATGTAACAGTACTAAGGACCCCCTCTTTGCCCACATCCCAGATACTTCACAACCTAAGCACCAGGTTCTTGAGCAAAAGGCACCTTCCGATAAACGAAGTCACATCCACAAAGGTACTCGGACAGGTGGCAAGATACACTTGGAAAAAGAAATCTGCCTACTTTTTCTTTATTTTAGAAATCACTTGATAATCGTCTTGTCTTAGTTTCAGTCCTCCTAAGATAGCACAGGAACGGAAATCAATCTGAAAACAGGGCAAAAACTCAGATACCTGAGACTGACAACCTTAAGACCAAATTTCCGGTCTACTTATGCATGGGAGTTTACAACATATAATCCAGGAATGCAGAACTCTACACTCCCACATTTTAATTGGCAAGTGAACCTTGGAAAAGCAGACATTCTAAAACCTGACTTCTTGACAGTTTGGCATTTTTTGTTGTTGTTGTCATTTTTTAAAACGTTATCTTCTCTACATGTGTTGGATCAGATTCTTCAGTCCTGTTATGCAAACAGTACTGTTTGCTGCTCTATTCCCAGCTCCTAGAACAGTGCCTGGCACATAGTAGAAGCTCATTAAATATTTGTTGAATGAATGAATGAACACATCACCATTAAACAGAGAAACACTTTGCAACCACAAGACTTAACCACGTCGTTTGCACCAAGCAAGGGGGTAGCAGTGGTGGAATCTCAGTGGGAATTCATTTGACTCACAGTAAAATTCACACATTTGACAATCGCCAAGAGATACTTGGATGATGGAACAAGAGAACAGAAAGGATAGACTGACAATCACATTTGCCTTTGTGTGTAGACATTATCTATAAAGACTGTGTGTCAGAGCAAAACAATTTAACCAGTTTCTCTTTTCACCTGTGTGTTCAAGAGTGCCCACACGACTCATGAATATAGACAAACAGAAATGTAACGTTTTGAAGGGTTGGGTTTTCTTTTTTTTTTTTTGATATTAAGTATATAGGCCTATAAGTCGGTCATTCTTGAGTTCATATAGTTGCTGGTGACTCGTTTCCCAGAAGTGACGCAGAGGGAGAGACAGAGAGAGGGAGGTGGAAAGCACCCCGCTCACCACCTTGTCTCTTTCTGGTGCAGAGGAATGCCCGACTACTCCAGAGTCAGTCCTCGGGGCAGGGAGGAAAGGGCTACAAACAGGCTCCCCAAAGTGGCATCAAATTCTTGGTTTGGGGACTGAAATCCAAGGAGAGTCCTTTAAAGGTTCACCTGCCTTTCACCCTGGCAAGTGCAAAACTTTGACACGTCGGCAAGCACCACCCAAGCCTTCTTTGATTAAGTTAATTTGGTCGTCAGAGCCGAAAACAAAATCATCGTGGTTACAAACCTAAAAAACAATCTGCTACCTCTAAGGAAAGTGAAAATAATAACAATATTAAGCACCAACTGGAGCAGAGAAAGTGAGTGGGTGAACACGGATCTATGACAAATGCTACTCCGAAAAAATCTGCGTGACTAATTTCTTTCCTCTGCAAAACCAAGAATCTGGGTGTCGGTCTTAAAGCCCTGAATCACTACACCTTTTTCAAACGGGCATTTGCAACTTTAATGGCCATACAAAACTCTGCTGATAGAAGTACGTAAATGCTCCTGTAAAAATGTATCGGAAATGACAGCGTGTGCACGTTCGCATTTTTAAAAGTCAGGCAGTAGCAAACAGAGCAAAAAAAAATCATACTGATGGATCTGTTACCATTGCTGAAATGTCCAGCCTGTGGTTACTCGTGCTAGTCTCTGACGTGGCGTCCGCTAAAACCACTTCCTCTTAATTCACCTGCCTGGCGATAACCTCCCCTGTGACGGTGGTTGGTTCTTCTGTTGACCCCCTTCCCTCTACAACCTCTAACCTGTTATCTTTGAACTTGTCAACTTTGGTTCCTGCTCACCAGAATTTTATCAGCCATCTGCTGGATCTGTTGGGACTTTGTCTGGATGTCATCCTTCAGTCTGTTTTCTCTACGCTCCATGGTCTCTAGCCTCTTTACCTTGTTCTCCAGAGAGTGGCGGCGTTCCTGTAGATCGTGAATCAATCAGAGAGTTTTAATGGGGTAACCGCTACGGGCACGACGCCTGCGCCGAGGGTGGGGGCCCTCGGGAAGCGTACGCTCGATGCGGGAAGAGAAGTCTCAGGCACCCGAAGCCACGGTGAGGAAAACACAGTTCTGTGATCCGAGGAGTACTTGCTTGTGCAGGTTACAAGAGTGCATTCATTCATTCAAATATTTACCAAGCACCTACTATCTGCAAAGTACCACGCTAGGCATCGTGGAAAACACCGAGAGGAAGCTGACAGAATGCCTGCCCTTGGAAGAGGTAAGATAAACACAAATAAACACGATATGGGTTAAGAGGGCCAGGGCCATGAAGCAAACAGGTACAGAGGGCTGTGGGAGGGTGCAGGCTGGAGGGAGGGCTTTGAACTGAGCAGGTGAGGGGATGTGGCCGCTGTGGAGAGGGTCGGGATGTGGGAGGCTGGAGGGGAGAGGGCCAGAGGGGAGTGGGGAAGGCCTTTCAAAAAAAGGCGCAGCAGGGCTTCCCCGGTGGCGCAGTGGTTGAGAGTCCGCCTGCCGATGCAGGGGGCGTGGGTTCGTGCCCCGGTCCGGGAGGATCCCACGTGCCGTGGGGCGGCTGGGCCTGTGAGCCATGGCCGCTGAGACTGCACGTCGGGAGCCTGTGCTCTGCGACGGGAGAGGCCACGGCGGTGAGAGGCCCGTGTACCGAAAAAAAAGGTGCAGCAGCAGCAGTGCGGAGGTGGCCGAGAGCCAGCGTAGGCCCCAGGTGGAGCGTAGAGGGGCTACTGCAAAAGGTGTAATAGCGGAGGAGCTGGAGAAAACGGGAAAGGGGAGCATGTGTGGGGCAAAGGGCTGAGAGTCTCATGCACTTAAGATGTAGGGAAGCCCTGAAAGGTTTGGGATGGGCCAAGGGGTGCTGATGAGCCTGGAGTCTGAGGTCCACGAGTCTGACCCCGTTTGAGCTAGATGGGAGGAAGGTGAGCCTGGAAGCAGAAAGCCGAGAAATTACTACATTCACCCAGCGAAGAGGAAGAGGGCCTACACTGTGGGGAGGCCTTCAGAAATGGCCAGCAGAGGGTGGACGGTGGAGACAGTGTGGGTGTATTTACAGGGCTGAGGGACTCTCGGAATGGCAGGATCCAGGGAGAAGCAGCAGATGATGTCAAGGTGTCAAGCCTGGGGTGACCAGATGGATGAATGGGGGCCCTGACCGGTGCGAGGAAGACTGAGAAGGCAACCCAGCTTGTCGGGGAAGATACTGAGTTCATTCTAGATCGGAGGCACTGTTCAGACACCCAGTCAAGATGTCAGGGGAGCAGTGGGAAATACTTCCTGGATCGTGGGTGAGGCTGGCCCCAAAGAGACGTAGGCAAATAGGTTCAACGCCAGCACTGCGACGGAGAAGCAGAAGGCCCAGGACAGGGGGGTGGTTAAATCAACTATGACACATCCGTTCCATGGACCCATCACCCAGGCGTCAGGGGAGGTGGAGGGCGGCAAAGGGGGAACGTCCCTTTTTATTCTATATTCTTCAGTTCTATGTTTTTCACAATGAGAAAACACTCGTGTGTTTCCTGTATAATTATATAATTGGTTTCAACAACAACAACAACAAAGAATTGGACAGAGGGAAGAGGCCCAAAAATGTAGATCTGGGAGTTATCAACACACACAGGTCACAGCTGAAGCCTCGAAAATTAATATATCATTAACACCGTCGGGGAGAAGGTGAGGAAAAGCAAGCGTACAGAGGGAAGAAAAAGGAACCCTCAGGGACGGCATCACAGCTCATCTACGTACACGTGAATCCTCCCACACGGGCAAACGGGTCAGAGGAAAACAAACAGGAAGGAAAGGTTTTATCAAAACATCTTTCTACTCAGAGCTGCTGTGACAAATCCTTCTCCCCTTTGGGGAAAATGGTCCCAAACCTCTCGGGTTTCAAAGGGACTGGCGGACGGGACAGCGGTTTGGATGAACAGGAGCAGAGAGAGAGTGGTCCCGAGGTTTCTCCCCCTGCACAGCCGGAGGCCAGGCACCTCGGGAGCCGGGAGCTGCAGGTCCCCTGCTCACCTCGGCTTCCACCAGCTTCTTCTTGATGCCTTCGGAAGAGTCCTCGCGGTTGTGCAGCTTCTCCAGCTCGCGCTCAGCCCGCTCCTTCGCCTGGCGGATGTTCTGCAGAAGCTCGGTGGCCTCCGTGCTGGCTTTCACGGCCTGAAAGGAGAAGGAACAGGGGAGAGATGGCCCAATTTATCCACGGAAAAAGATGGGGACCATCTCCTAAACAGGAAAAAAAATCGGGTCACACTGAATGGATATTTTTATCCATTTTTCAAAACATATAAACGTTTCATTTTATTCTGTGTTTCGTCTGTCCTAAGGTGCACTTATATATTTTTTTTAACATCGCTGAATTTGGAATGCATCTACGATTAAAATTGATGGTGTTTTTTTCTTTCTTGGGGTACAGAAGATAATGGGGTATCGGACAATCATTAGCATCTTAGATTCAATGTAACATAATAAATGCAAACAAAAAGGTCTCGGGTTCATCTGCCCAGGTATTAATGTATTTACCCCGGACTGTTAATTGTCTCCCTATTTAATCATCTCATTTGCTGATTTTCCTAAGGGGAATCTGTACTACTTTTACAAGAAAACAAGATAAAAACTATAAACTTTTTTTTCTCAAATAAATACCTATCAAAGGGCATAACCACCACACTGTTCGTGGTGACTCACAAATTCATGTTTAAAGAAAAAACAGCAAACCCTTTTGAAGTTAATTTTTATTTGGGTCTTAACTATACTGCAGCTCTTCCAGCATCACAGTAAAGATCTGAGTGTAAGAAACCAACAACTTCACACTCATTTGCTTTATAGTTTTAAAACGTGAAAACGGCAAGGGAACTCCAACTTCGAGACCAGCACTGTCCAACGTGGGAGCTGCTCCCCACATGTGCCCGGTGAGCACTTGAAACGTGGTTGCTGTGACTGGGAAATTAATTTTTAATTTTACTTAAGTTTAATTCATTTAAAAACTGAAGCAGTGTACTTTTTTTTTGTTGTTGTTGCGGTATGCGGGCCTCTCACTGTTGTGGCCTCTCCCGTTGCGGAGCACAGGCTCCGGACGCGCAGGCTCAGCGGCCATGGCTCACGGGCCCAGCTGCTCCGCAGCATGTGGGATTTTCCCAGACTGGGGCACGAACCTGCGTCCCCTGCATCGGCAGGCGGACTCTCAACCACTGCACCACCAGGGAAGCCCAGTGTACATGTTTTAATATCACTACATGCTGCAATATTTTGTATATAATGGATTAAGGAAACTATATCATTCAGAGGATTTTCCCTTTTTTAATGTGGCTACTAGAAAACTTAAAATTACATCTGAGGCTGACATGTGTGGGTTGCTTCCCACTTCTACTGGAGAGCAGAGTTCTAGGAGATATAAATCCTCACACAAATTTCTAGCTGAAAGGCTTTCAGTAGTGAGCTCAAGAATAAGTAGGAAGGGGACAGATGAATGGATGCAGAAAATGTGGAATATCCAGGCCATGGAATACTATTCAGCCTCTGAAAAGGAGATCCTGTCACATGCTGTAACATGGATGAACCTCAAAGACACTGTGCTGAGCAAAATGAGCCAGCCACAAAGGACAAATACTGTATGATTCCATCCAGAGGAAGCACCTAAAGCAGTCAAAATCATACAAGCAAAGTAGATTGGCAGATGCAAACTGTGATATATAGGATGGATAAACAAGGTCCTACTGTATAGCACAGGGAACTATATTCAATATCCTGTGATAAAACATAATGGAAAAGAATATGGAAAAGAATTTATATATATGTATAACTGAGTCACTTTGCTGTACAGCAGAAAGTAACATGACACTGTAAGTCAACTACACTTCAATAAAATAAATAGAATGAAAAGGAAGGAAGGGGGGAGGGGGAGAGGGGGAGAGAGAGAGAGAGGAAGGAGGGAAGGAGGGAGGGAGGGACGAAGAAGAAAGGTGGTTACGAAGGGTGGGGGTGGGGAGATTAGCATTTGGCAGGTAGAGAGCTTAAGTTTTGTGAGATGACAAAGTTCTCAAGATCTATCTCACAATGTGAATGTATCTGACACTAAGGAACTGGACACTCAAAACAAGACAGTAAATGTATGTTTTCAATAACACAATTTAATGTTATATGTTTTTAATAACACAAAAAGAAGGAACTCTTGGGGCTTCCCTGGTGGCGCAGTGCTTGGGAATCTGCCTGCTAATGCAGGGGATACGGGTTCAAGCCCTGGTCTGGGAGGATCCCACATGCCGCGGAGCAACTAGGCCCGTGAGCCACAAGTACTGAGTCTGCGCGTCTGGAGCTTGTGCTCCGCAACAAGACAGGCCGCGATAGTGAGAGGCCCGCGCACCGGGATGAAGAGTGGCCCCCACTTGCCACAACTAGAGAAAGCCCTCGCAAGGAAACGAAGACCCAACACAGCAAAAATAAATAAATAAATTACTAAACTCCTACCCCCAACATCTTAAAAATAAAAAAATAAGGAACTCTTTTAAACACACTCACAAACGTTCTTGACATGAAAGGCCACATTCATCCTGGCCCTTTCTTTAGCATTTTCCGTGTTCACCTAAAGGAAGGGCCCTTTGCACACACTGTGCCCAATGCCATAAACCAAACCCACATCCATTCCCAATCACCTGAGGACTACTGGTCCCTCCAGGTTCCCAATGCACAGGAAGACTGCCGACAGTCTCTGATTGAAAGCTGTCTGGGTCGTGAACAACATAGGCTTCTCCCATGCAAGATGGGGACCTGGTCCCCTGAAGGGAGACGAGACAGCCTCTTGGGTTCTGCTGTAATACAATTAGAGCTTTGACTTGAGAGTCTCACAGAGCTTTGTGGGTTTTTTGTTTGTTTTTTAAACAAACACTGCTTGACATGTCTCAAAAGGAGAAAGTATATTCAGAACTCTTGTATTTTCAGGTAATAACTCACTCTCCCTTCATTTTCCTTGGTGCTGGGTGACTAATTCTCCTTCTTTGATCTCCTGTGCTCCAGGACAAAGCAAGAAGTATGTGGAAATGGGGGTAAGTTCCCCAAAACATCACCTCAGGCTTACCTTTTCCAGCTTCTCTTGGAGCTCCTGAATTTTGAGCTGCTGCTCAGCATTGATCTGTGATTAAAATCCCAGGAAATAAAGCAAAAAAGGCAAATTGGCATTAAGGTCTTGCTACATTTACTGCAGTCCTATTTTCTTGAGGTTTCTGTTGGGGTCTCTTTGTTTTGTTTTCCAATACCTACTGATGGAGAGGAAGAACAGTAGCCTATCAGAGAAACCTTTGAATGTCTCAGTGCAAACATCCATGTGGACTATTTCTCTAGAACCAGCAACACACATACAGATGGCAAAAAAAGAGAAACAAAGTCGCCGGTACCCTAAAACAGTAAGAATTTTCCCATGTGTCTTACTGAGTGTCTGGATTTGTGTGTTACTGTGAGCGGGCCTGACCAAAAAAAATGAGATGTCTTCTATCCCTTTTAGAAACATACCTGAAGCTAAACATGGTCATCCAGAGACTGACCATCAAAATAAACCCAGAAGACAGTTCTCTATTCATCGCAAGTGTATTCTTAACCAGTGACAGGCCACGGAGAACAACATTTAAGAGGCTGTCTACCCAAAATCACGATACCAATAATGGAAAATACCTTCTCCAGTTTGGCATATTCTCCCACTTCAGGCTTCCCTTGATCTTTAGCCTGTAATTTAAAAGATACAACATATTGGAAAATCTCAAGAACCTAAAAGTCTTATAAGGCAACACTACAGGCTTTCTTGGTCTCTGTGGCCAAAATAATGAGGATGATGATAAAAAAAAAATTAAGTATCTTCTCTAACCAAGACCAGGAGGCTTTGCAGGGCGCCCCATTATTTCCCAAATGTACACTCGTGAAGCTAGGATTCCCTTTATTATTGCTAAGATCATCCATGATTCTACCCCCAAAACACCCCGGCAGGGAGCTGGCTACCTTCATCAATTTATGCTGACATTCTGTTGCTTTCCGCTTGAACTCTTCGGCAGCCAGCCGAGACTCTCTGAGCTCCGATTCATAGAGATCACTCCGTCTTCTGGCCGAAACCAGGTCCTCTTCCAACTGATTCATCATTAACCTCATTTCTTCCACTTGAGCCTGGTACTCCTAAAGAGTAGGCAATGGAAGGAAGGTGAATTTTGGAACTCCTGAAAGGAAAGTTGGGAGGTGAAGATGGAAAAACACAGACCACAGAGGGAAGACACAGTGAAGAGAGATTGGAGAGAATGGACCTAGAGAAAAGGTGAGTAGAAAGATGGGGATAAGGGCGAGGTGTGTGGATGGACGAGGAGGGAGAAAAGAATATTAAATCTTTAAACTGTTTTCATCTAGATCATGAATCACTAGTAACACCATTTGGAACAAATGTGCCTATACACAATAAGATCCTTTGAGCAAATAATATCGTACAAGAAGTGCAGAACCTTAAGACCTTTGTAACACAGGAGAGCTGAAAGGGATGTACTTTAAACAACCAGGATAATCTGCTTATGCGTAGCTTTCCTCCAAGGGTAATCATTTATACAGATTTGTCCTTTAGAAGTTATGTGCTCCTAACACAATTAGATATGGTACTAGTTTTAAAATTAACCTTTCAGATGGCACAAGGGGGTAATTGGAAATCTCAGTGGAGAGAATCTTGGAAGGTGAAACTCATCATGTCAGTTTCTCACCATTAATTTTTCTGGGCCCCAAACTGCACGATGAACTTGCTCTTGAGAGGCAAGTCACCCTGAAATTTGGAAGCGTCAGGAAACACTGGCTCTGATCAAAGTAACTTGTGAGAAAGACTCTGAAGAAAGAATTATCTTGTTCCCTCGAGCAAAAGCCTTTAAAGTAATCCCAACGGCCCAACCTTTTCCAAATTCAATTTCTAAAATCAAAACAGGACATCTGGGGCTTCCCTGGTGGCGCAGTGGTTGGGAGTCCGCCTGCCGATGCAGGGGACGCGGGTTCGTGCCCCGGTCTGGGAGGATCCCACGTGCCACAGAGCGGCTGGGCCCGTGAGCCGTGGCCGCTGGGCCTGTGCGTCCGGGGCCTGTGCTCCGCGGCGAGGGAGGCCACAGCAGGGGGAGGCCCATGTACCGCAAAAAAAAAAAAAAAAAAAAAAAAAAAGCTTGGTAAAAAATTAATAAAAATTAAACAAAACAAAACAGGACATCTGCATCAAAGTTTTCCAAAACTGATTTACCAGAAGAAATGGGCAATGGTTTCGAAAACTTTGGGGCAGAGTATGAAAATATTCTCTGTTAGCAAAAGCAAAGCTTATATATATAAGGATTATGAATGAGCAGTTTATCCAATCCAAGGTGGCGGATTTAAAATGAAAAGAATAAAGAATTAAGACTGTCTTTGACCTTCGCAATGTACAGCGATAATCTCTAAGATCCGTTCCCCCAAGAAATAACTGAAGAGGGATCAACTGAGCAAGGTTATGCTTTTAGCCAATAAAATGTCTTTTTTCTTCTTTCTTTTTTTAGTAACAGAATATAAAGTAAACCTTTCATCCTTTGTAACAGGCAGTCCCCCCAGTGCACACTCAAGGGGAGGTGACGTCCTTATGAAAATGGATAGTTTTCACGTAAGCACATCTCTCTGTATTACTGGCACAGCGGAAAGCAGAAAAACTGAGCACAGGATGGAGCCTGGTCTCATTTCACTCCTTCCCACCCAAAAGCGTACAGTCGTCCCTCGGTATCCACAGGGGAACGGCTCCAGAACCAAATCCGGTCCACAGGTGGTTGAAATCGCAGACATGGAACCCGTGGATACGGAGGGCCGACTGTATTGTTATTGAAGGTCAATCCTACAAGTCATGGGGCGCCAGGTTTTCTGGACGATGCCCACTAAGTGAGTGGTGCTGGGTTATATAAGCAAAGGTCTTTATAACCTACTGAACAATTATCTCAACTCACAGAATGGAGCGTGAGCCGGTGATGTGAAACAGTACACCCTCTACTTGGGGTTTTTCTAGACCCCTCGGCCAGGGCTGTGTCATGACTTATTATGACTTTCATAGCTCTGGGTATTGTGCCTTCCTGGATCCCTTCCTCCATTTAAAAATAAATAAATAAATAAATATATATATATATATATAACATATTATATAATATATATTATATATATAATATGTTATATATATATAATTCTATTTTACAAGAGTAGCATTCATATAAAGACAAAAACATTACCTATGAAAACCGTTTCTTCTACCTAAAACTCATTTTTTTTCTTCTGATTTTAGAGTTTTAAAAAATCCAAAGTCCCCACAGACACAAATACCAAGCTGTGGAGGAAGCAAAGAGGTAGGAGGCACTCTTGGCCATCTTTTATCCTTGAGCTCCCTTGTCTGACTTAAACTTATGTCGGCAAGAAGGGAACGTAATTTCTGTGTTTTGTCAAGAGTGAGGACAGAGCGCTGTTCCCCCAACATCTCTCTTTCCTGAGCCGTCAGCGCCCAGGGGGAGGAAGGCAAGAATCAGGCAACATCTCTGTCAGCAATCTGAGCTCTGGGGGCACCCGGCCTGCTACAAGCATCAAACAAAATTCCACCTCATTTATTGAGCCACTGTTACTCTGCTGGATATTTCAAGGAAATCCTATACATCCAACAGCTGACCAAATCCCTGCTTCAGGAGAACTCTGAGAGAAGATAATCAGGTCAGTTCCCAAGGACAGCTGAGAGGCAGCTGTATGTATCAGCATGGGTTGAACTGTGGGTCAGAGTTGAACAGGATCAGAATGGGGAACCGTGGACAACTTTTGGGTCCTGCCTTGAGTCATTCTTTGGAATGGAGCTTCAGAATTTTGTGGGAAGGAAGACATGGTCCTATTCAATCAGAAATCCTGAAACCCAAATGCCTTCTGTGTTACCTGAACTTCTGTCTCCCTTCCAGGGATGGGGGGTGGAGGGGGGGCAGGGGAGGGGTGGGACGAAATCAGCAATTGCTACTGATGGAGCATGAATCTAACCATCATGTGAGACGCTTAGGTGTTTTTATTTGTTTATTTAATTTTTGGCCACTCCACGTGGGATCTTAGTTTCCCGACCGGGAATAGAACCCATGCCCCCTGCAGTGGGAACGCAGGGTCCTAACCACTGAACCACCAGGGAATTCCCTAGGTGTTTTTATTTTAAACCAAATTCAAGTGCTCCATTGGGGGTAGCTAAGCAGAAGCAACATATTTAAATAAACAGCGGTACAGAAATTGGCTTTGAGAGGAAGAGTGCGGAATAAATGGCAAACCTGGGAGGAATTGACAGGCTGCAAACCAAATACTAGGAGTTTGCGGAAAGTATTAAATGCTTTTTCCTGGATTGCAAACATCCTGCTCTCACCAAACTTACCGAGAGTCATTTTAATAAATCCTTCTTCCGATGAGAAATAAAATCTGAAACGAAGAAGTTTTCTCCCCCTCAAAATGGAACGCTTAGCAGTCATTAAATCTAAAATTCCACATGGATGCCAACTGTGGTATGAATCACAAAGGACATTTCTTTGAACTCAACCACCAGCATACACCTTTTCAAAGTGTCCTGATAATTCTGTTTCTATGGAATTTCACAGACACCAGCTGCTCCCTCTGGTGGCCAAGCATAGCTTTCATTTCCCCAGGATGTCACCAAAAGCAAATTTCCAACCACACTGAACTAATGGGAGAAAAAGAATCCTACCTCTTGAAACTTTTAGGATGAAAAACTGTGTTGATAAAAGGGGCAACGAGTCAACTGTCAAAGCAGATTTTTTCAAGCTGTAGGTGTGACCTTCAAAATCTCTAAGTTAGTGGTGGTGTTCAGAAACCTGACAACCAATTTGCATCATTTCCTATGCACGTTTATTCAGAACACTTTTATCAAGCAAGAGGATATTAACCAATGATTTAAAAAGTATTAAGGTGATAATGAGACGATGCCAACAAAACATCCAAAACAGGAATTCTTTCTGTAAAGAACAGCTAAGGAATCAAATTATTTGCCGGCGTTTCTTGCATCAGCACCACCCAGATGGCTAAGTGTGCGTTACCCAGAGACGAAAATGTTCATTTCCATCACTGTTTCCACTAGATTTTCTGAAGTGAATGAGAGCTGCCTGGCAGCTGATAATTCAGCTCTCCGACTGCTCAGTGCATTCTCTTCATTAAAGTTTCTATTCACAGTTTCTTCAAAGGACAAAAAAAAAAAGAAAATCCATGCTAAAAAGGAAACAGTGAAGTGAAATAAAAATGAACCATCTAGAAAGAAACTCCTTTTAGAAATAGAGGGGGTAAAAAAAGAGAGGAGGCTTTTTAAAGGTCTGGATTCTCTTTTCTGAACACACAGGGGAGGGCTTTCTGCAGTCAGATTTGCCGTGTCAATTCTGACTCGGCCTTAACTGCTCAAACTCTTCTTCCAGGATAAGTCTTTAGATAAGTAAGACTATGAAGTACCCTGGCTTTTCTCAAAAACTTAAAGTGCATCTGAAAAGCTATGAAAACATTAATTTTTTTTTAATGGTCTAAAGCAAAGGTTGGCAAACTCTTTTGGTAAAAAGCTAGATAGGAAGCCATTTCAGTTTTGCAGTCCATGTGGTCTCTGTCAAAAGCACTCACCTCTGCCATTGTAGCATGATCAACAGCTATGGGCAGTACCTAAATGAATGGCTGTGCTGTGTTCCAATAAAACTTTATAAACACTGAAATGTGAATTCCATATGAAATATTCTTCTTCTTTTGAGTTTTTTCCCCCGTTTAAAAATGCAAAAACCATTCTTAGCTTGTGGTCATGAAAAACAGGTGGCTGGCCAGATTCTCACCCACAGGCTGCAGTTTGCCCACCCCTGCTCTAAACCTACACCTTCGATTGAAAAAAGTAGCCATCATGGGGTCCAGACTTCACAAGGAGCTAGATAGAACAAGGACTCTGCCATTTATATAAATCATGGGGAATCTAAAAGTTCCAAATGACCTACATAACTTTCTCTCCTCACCGCTCCCCCTTCCCTCTCTCTGTCCCTCAAACACACCTCTCCTGAAATGAGAGGTCCGGTTGGTGCCCTGCTCCCAGGCAGGGAGCCATACCTGCTCTTTGATTTCTTGGAGCTTCCGGCTCTGCTCTCTGATATCGTGGAGAAGCTGCAGTGCTTTGTCGTCCTCCTGGGACACCTCCATCCGTGCTTGCTCCAAACTTCGCTTTAAGCTCTGCGGAAAGCAAAATTTTAATAGGGTTGTCCTGTGGATCCTGCTCTGTTTGAAAAGATTCATTAAGGGAGCTGCAGGCTGCTTCGCAGACACCAAGATGGTTTCAGGTGACGGGCCAAAGTCGACAACTTCCGGTGAGTCGCTGATTCCAGGTTTCATCCTGTAAAACCCCTTGGTTCAAGAAACATCATCTCAAACCTTATGACCTTATGGATCCAGCCTGAAACTGCATCCACCTGTTTCCTACCTGCCTTCGCAGATACTTACTTGTATGTTCAGAACTAAAAACTAATAAGATCCCTTAGCCGTGAAACCATCATTGGGGTGGCTACAAAGTCGTTTCTGGAATAGCAGTTATTCGAGGACTGTCAAGTATATATCCCTCTTTCAAAGTAGCAATGACTTCATTCTCTGCCCAGGTGCCATTTAAGACTCCAAGCAAACTATTTCCACCTCCTGGCTTACGTTTCCTGGACACCTTTCATCCAAAAGGTTCCCTCAATGCTTCAGTGACACTGAAATATAGATCTGAAATACAAAGCTGAATAACTTTACCCACCACTGAAAGGAGGTCAAATCTGGAATGGAAACATAGCAGTTATTCTTAATCAGCCACGCTCTATAGATTTCCTCTCCCTTGTGGGAAAAAAAAAAAAACACTTGAAAAATGTGTGATTCAACTTGTTAAGACTGTACATTAAAAAACACCTGAATGAAAATTTTTAACGAGACAATGGAGAAGACAGTCCACTCTTGTGAAGGAAAGAAAAACAAAAGTCGCATGGTAAAAGATGACAGAGGGTCTGGGTTTTAAAGGCTGAGTTTTGCTTGTTGCTGCGCTGGTTCTAGGCAATGGAATATTGATTTGGGACAGATTCAAAATACATTTTCTTGCACTTATTTGGGAGCTTGGTTCCTGAGGCTGACTGTGCTGGACACGAGGTGGAGCAGAGAGGTTGGGATGGGAGATGCTGAGACCCTCTGCAACGCCGTCTATGCCCGTCTCCAGGCTCCTACCTGGACTTTCTGAGCCTGATCTCAGGCCTCTGGGCCCTCACGCCCGGCTCCCGCTACTCTGCACATCACAGGTCTTGCTCGTGCGTCCTCCCTCTCTCTCCTCTCTGCCCCTGGCTGTGATGTGCCTCATGATGCTGTCACGAAACAGGATGAGACACACACGACGGGAAGCGCCCGCTCCGAGGGAAGGGGGCTTTGGGGGGAAGGCTCACACTGCACTCTGTGATGTAGGTAGCAAGGTCCTGCTCCAGGAGGGATCTCTGAGTCTCAGAGGCCTTCAGCTCCACCTCCTTCTGACTAAGCACAGCCTCCACCTCTGACACTCTCCGATGTAACCGGGTCATTTCCTGCTCCATCTGAAATAAACACAGCGACACGTTAAAAAGGCCCGGGGGGCGGGGGGCGGGGGGGTGTTCGTCAGGAGCAATCGCATCTCAAGCCACCTCCGAGACCACCTGGTGGTCCTGGCTGGCGCTAACTCGCCAAAAGGTTGGGATGGAAATACCATGGTTTCTTCGCCTGGGAGCGCACAGGTCTTCGTAAGGGCAGTCACCAATGCTAAGTCACTCCTCTCATGCAAGGCTGGGTTCACACTCGATCACTTCTCTAACCCAGTGAGCGAGGAAGCCACAATCACCATTTTTTTCACCTGTTTGCTTTTTTTTGGGTTTGGTTTGGGTTTTTTTTGCAGACGTCAGTTTAATTCTACCCCAAATCCATCTTGATCCCCCCCATCTCCTTGCAAAGATCTAGAGGACAAATCCAGGACAGGGCAAGGAGATATGGGTTCGTCTGCACTCTTAGGAGTCCCAGGCAAGAAGTGACTCTTACGAGCTTCCAGAGAGCTGCCCCTGGGCAGAAACAGTGAGCGTTAAGAGACGTTGAGCATAATCAACACAGTGGCCGCAGTTACATAAGCAGGAGTTTTTAAAGACTAGGAAGAGAGACTTCGCATCACTCAAAGCAGATGGGATGCATCTCGGCCACAGGTGAGGACCCACGCCACCTGCCAGAAGACGCAGACATCTAGCTGGGTCATGCTGAGGAACTAGCCGCTTTATATCCAGGGCCTCCTCTGGTTAAGATTTAAAGGATTTACGGCAGCGTCAAGGCCCGAATTCATCTCCCTCTGAGCTGCCGGAGGCGCGACTTCAGCGCGGGAAGGATCAGGTGGCTCGGCGCCAGCGGCGGCCCCGGGCGGATCCCTTGGCATATATTGACGGGAGGCTCCTGCAGCAAGGAGGGAGGCCGGCTGCGGAAATAAATACCTTGTGACACTTGTCCTGGGAGTCCTGCAGCTCTTTGCTTTTGATGAGAAGTTTCTTTTCCATGGAGCTAGTCTTGGCAGGGGAGTCCAGACTTGACACAACAGACCTGGATGGAAGAAATGGGTGGGCCTGAAAAGCTGCATTCAGAAACTGTGGCAGAGTTTGGGATTAGCAGATGCAAACTATTCCGTACAGAATGGATAAACAACAAGGTCCTGCTGTATAGAGCAGGGGAATATATTCAATACCCTGTGATAAACCATAATGGAAAAGAATATGAAAAGGAATGTATATATGTGGGTAACTGAGTCACTTTGCCATACAGCAGAAATTAACACAACATTGTAAATCAACTATACTTCCATAAAATAAATTAAAAAAAAAAAAAAGAAAAACTGCGGCAGAGACCACAAGACCTGCCAGCATCCTTGGCCATCAACACAGCTGGCTCAGGCAGCTTCTAATAACACCAAGGCCATGAGGCAGAGAGGTGGACAGGACCAAGAACTCTGGAAGCAGGAGAGCCTGAGTGTAAATCTAGTCACCGTTGACCTGAGGCAGTGATTCAGCCTCCCTGAGCCTCTGTTTCCATTTCTAGGAGGTAGAACGATAATAAAAGGACCTACCACAACAGGAGAGCGTGGGCATTAAGCACACGGCATTTGTGCTGATACGGCTTTATTCACTTACTCACTAAATGGATGTGTACTGTGCACCTACACTGCTCCGGGCACTGGAAGAGCAGTGGACAAGACAGACACGGTCCCTGCCCTCCTGGAGCTGACATTCTCAGAGGGCACGCAGAATGCATCAGGCAGACGCACAAGCTAAAAGGTTACAGATGTTGCCAAAGAAGGAAATGGGGTGATGTGCTACGGCAGAGGAAACGGATCAGGGGCCTGCTTCTCTGTGTGGTGACATCTGAGCTGACACCTGAAGGATGAGAAGGCGCTGACCCTCCAAAGCTCTGGAAGGAAACAAGCTCCAGGGAGGGGGTGGATAACGCCAAGGTCTTGACGCAGGACTGAGCTAACACATCAAGTGCCCAATGGTATCAGTTAACTATACTGACCAAATTGTTGTTTATTCCATCCCCAAGCTAGCCAGTTTGGTTCTGTTTCATTTTACAGAAACAGCTAACACTAATTATGTTGGCTAAATCATGTCCCTCCACCAAGATGTCCACATCCTAACCTCTGGAACCTGTGGATCTGTCACCCCATGTGGCAAAGTGGACTTCGCAGATGTGATTACGTTAGGATTTTGAGATGGAGAGGCTATCCTGGATTACATGGGGTGGGGGTCCAACGTAACCACAAGGGTCCTCTTAAGATGGAAGCAGAGGAAGAGAGGAGAGGTGACGACAGAAGTAGGGTCACAGTCAGAGGGAGGCTGGAAGATGCTACACTGTTGGCTGTGGAAACGGGGGAAGGGGCCACAAGCCAAGGAAACTGGGCAGCCTCTAGAAGCTGAAAAAGGCAAGGAAACTGATTCTTTCCTAGAGGCTCCAGAGGGTGCAGCCTTGTACACCTTACTTCCAGTCCAGTAAAATTCATCTTGGACTTCTGACCTCCAGAAATATAAAGTAATAAACCTGTGTTGTTGTAAGCCACTAAATTTGTGGTCACTTGTTACAGCAGCCAGAGGAAACTCATACACTTACTGACCACCGATTCTGTATGCATGGTTCTGTCCTAAAGAGAGGCATGTTTTAACTCTTTAGTCCCCACAACGACTCTATGAGACATTATTCTCATTTTATAGATGAGAAAACTGAGGCCCGGAGAGCTTAAGTAACCTGCCAGTTAATAAATGGTTTCTGTTGGTCCCAATGGAGAACTGGGGTAGAGAGACTGACGATGCACCTGATATAACACTCAGGATAGTATCACAAAAATAATGTAGCGTGACCTCCTAAGAATGGGCTAGAAGGATGCTCTCTCCACAAGGACGTACTTACCCACACACATACACGTAACTCACACACCCTGCCTCATTCCTAAAAGCAGTTAATTATGGGTGGAGGGACTTCCCTGGTGGTCCAGTGGGTAAGACTCCATGCTCCCAATGCAGGGGGCCCAGGTTTGATCCCTGGTCGGGGAACTAGATCCCACACACATGCTACAACTAAGAACTCCACATGCTGCAACTAAAGATCCCGCATGCCGCAACGAAGATCCCGTGTGCCACAACTAAGACCCAGCGCACTCAAAATAAATAAATAAATAATTTTGTTTGTTTTAATCTGTTTAAAAAAAAATTATGGGTGGAGATAACAGTTCTCATACAGGGCAGCTTCCCTCAGTGGTTGGCACCCTGGGCATGAACACTGGGACTGGTGAAGGGCAGAGCCACAGAAATAGCCAACAAAGGTTCTTCCGCACGGAGGGGCATGTGGCAGAGCCCACTGCTGCCCCATTGTCTGATTTTTGTTGCCTTAGTAACGGGGCTGCAGGAGCTGGTTGTCAGAGAGCACTTGCGTCCTACCAGCAGGTGGAAGTTCTGCTTTCCACTGCCCCAGACTACTTCCCTGCCTAAAAGAGGTCAGTTCCCTGCAGTAGCTCAGGTCTCTCTCCTCACAGCTCCCAGCCCAGTGACAGGGGGTGGCGTGATGGTGCTGGCTCGCTGTACCCCAGTGACAGCTCCCAACACACATACTGTAGGGCAGCCAAGTGAGTCAACACCCAGAGTCATGCAGCTCTGTTCAAAATCTGACCTTGCCACTCGCTCTGTGAGCCTCGATTTCCTCATCTGTAAAATGGGGATAATTCTCAACCTACTTCCAAGAGTGCTTATGAGGATTAAGTGAGATAACCCATGGGAAGTCCTTATCACAGTGCCTGGCACATCATGAGGGTTCAATAAATGTCAACCATCACTACTATCATTGTGGTTTCTATCATCATTACCTTTGCAACGGTGTGAGCAGCACATGCCTCGCAGGCCTAAAACCCTTGCTTGAAACAGTGAAACTTGGGACTTCCCTGGTGATCCAGTGGTTAAGAACCCGCCTTCCAATGCAGGGGACACAGGTTCGATCCCTGGTCGGGGAACTAAGATCCCACATGCCACGGGGCGACTAAGCCCACGTGCCACAACTAAGACCCGACGCAGCCAAGTAAATAAATAAATACTAAAAAAAAGAGAGAAAGAAAGAAAGAGTGAAACTCAGGGGGCTGAATTTGCTCCATGCTATTATTCACATTAGAACAAATGTTGATTATTCACAGAAATGGGCACCGGGGACTGAAATCCAGAAGTAAATCTTTTTTTAAAATCTCACTTTGGGCTAAAAATTTTAACCAAGTTCTGCTCCTCTCACTGGCCTATTTTCTACCTAAATCTAGTCAAAACACATACAAACACAATTTTTTTTTTTAACGTGAGATGAAATGGGTTGCTTGGCACAGCCTTGAGTTGCCTTCGCTATTTCCTTTCTTCCTGATGTTATTCTGGTGGGTGGGCTAGAGAAGACCCGACCACCCAAGGAGGGAGGGATGATCCACAGACCGGGTCCCGGTCCTTCAGTCATCAGGAGTCACCCACACTGACACAAGTCAGGGATGACAAGAGGGGCCATGGCTCTCTGGGCCTGAGCACAAAACCAGCACCCTTGGAGAAGAACGATTACATGGGTGCACGATGATGGGACAGGAGGGGGCTCTCAAAACTTGATGACAGGTGGAGGGCAGGCTCCAGAGGGGTGTAAAGTGTGCTCCTGTGGGTACAAAGCCCACTGCTTATTCACCCAAAAAGAGCCTTTCTAGGTCACCTGTTAACGGGGCCCAGAATCAGGGAGATGCGCAGCCCCCATCCGCTGACACGCACAGGAGACGATGCACCAGCCCCTCCCCATCACCGGAGTCCAACTCCCTCATTCTGCTATTTTGATGCTTGACAAATGTTCACTGTTTAGAAGTTCTAAGTATGGCAATTAAGTCTCTTCAGAATAAAGGTGCTAAAGAAATCTTTTTTTTTTTTTAGAATAAATAAAAATTACATCTTAAAAAAAAAAAGCTGGGGGCTTCTCTGGTGGCACAGTGGTTAAGAATCCACCTGCCAAGGCAGGGGTCATGGGTTCGATCCCTGGTCTGGGAAGATCCCACATGCCGCGGAGCAACTAAGCCCGTGCACCACAACTACTGAGCCTGCGCTCTAGAGCCCACGAGCCACAACTACTGAAGCCCGCGCGCCTAGAGCCCATGCTCAGCAACAAGAGAAGCCACTGCAATGAGAAGCCTGCACACCGCAACAAAGAGTAGGCCCCGCTCGCCGCAACTAGAGAAAGCCCACGCACAGCAACGAAGACCCAACGCAGCCATAAATAAATAAATAAATAAATAAATTTATTTTTAAAAAGCTATGGTAAGTTTGCTGTGACTAAACCCAGGTTGTAGCAACAATCCCGTAAACAGTAATGGGATTGGAGGATGAGGCTGGGGGATGAGGACAGAAGGGGGAAAGGTCACTGCAGCTCTCTAGGATGACTCTGGTCTTCAGATCGGCTACACATTAGAATCACTTGAAGAGCTTTTTAAAAATTACCGATGTCAGCCAGTGAAAACACTCGTGTGACAGTATAATGGTGGATACATGTTATCATACCATTGTCCTTACTCACAGAATGTACACCACCAAGAGTGAACCCTAAATAGGGAGGTTCAGGGATTTTAACAAAGGCACCCCTCTGGGGGGGATGTTGATAACGCGGGAGGCTGTGCATGAGTGGGGGGCAGGGGGCATATGGTAAATCGCTATACCTCTTGCTAGTATTGCTGTGAGCCTAAAACTGTTCTAAAAAATCTAAAGTTAAAAAAAAGAAACTGATATCCAGGACCCAACCAGACCAATTAAATCAGAGACAGAAAGGGTGGGAGTGGGGCCTGGGTAACACCATTTTTATTAAGCTCCCAGGTGATTCTAACGTACAAACAGGCTTGAGAACCATGGTGCTAATGAGAACAAAGTAGGCGTGATTTAAGGTCCAGGCATTTAAAACTCACAGTATGACCGCCCCCAGCATTTGGTTCCAGGTGGCACTTTGGTCAGGCCATTTAACTGGTGACTTTTGGTCACTCTTTCAGTGGAAACACAATTTTGAAGTTAATCATGGTAAGCTATGAATTGCAAGAAAATGTACAGATTTCAGACACTGATTAAAGAATATTCCTACTCCCTCCATTTTAATAAGTCAACTAAAATATGCCATTTCCACGAATTTCTATAAAAGAAATATACTAGAGACAGGTATGACTCAACTTGACGTATTTGTATTCTATTTATTTTTCATGTACACACTTAGGCCAACTCAATCACGAGTGTCAATGATAAGTAAGCTCTCAATATGTACTTCTTGAATGAACAGATTCCCCCCACAGTAGATATTATGAAATATGATCACAACTTACTTACTTTTTCTAGGATTTTCATTATCCGTCCTTCTGACTTTGAAAGCAAGAGCAAATTATTGCTGACATCTGTACTATCCTAGAATTGACTGCGATGTAAATCATAGCTTGAGAGGTCTGATCCAAAGCTGGCCTCAGAGCCACCGGACTATTACCAAATTCAGCACTGTCCTCTTCAAGTAGCAACTCTGCTGGTCTAAAAGCATCCTGAAAAGTACCATTTCATCAAGCGTGGTAATATTTAAAGAGCCGATGCTACTGTTCCTTTAAGAGAAGGAAAGTACAAAAAATCCTGTAACTGGCTGTAAATCTAAAGCTATCGGAGATGGGCATGGAATTGCTGTAAAGAAACTATTTCTGTTGACCCTGAAATGGGACAGAGTCTACCTGCTAACTTAAGAAAAAGTTGTCAGGGCTTCCCTGATGGCACAGTGGTTGAGAATCCGCCTGCCAATGCAGGGGACATGGGTTCGAGCCCTGGTCCAGGAAGATCATACATGCCGCGGAGCAACTAAACCCGTGCGCCACAACTACTGAGCCTGCGCTCTAGAGCCTGCGGGCCACAACTACTGAGCCCACATGCCACAACTACTGAAGCCCGCGCACCTAGAGCCCGTGCTCTGCAACAAGAGAAGCCACCGCAATGAGAAGCCTGTGCACCACAACGAAGAGTAGCCCCCGCTCGCTACAACTGCAGAAAGCCCATGCACAGCAACAAAGACCCAACGCAGCCAAAAATAAATAAATTTAAAAAGGAAGAATTGCCAGAATTCTCCTTTGTTCTCAAAATTCTCAAACTTCAACAGATACGGGCATACCTTGTTTTACTGTGTTTTGCTTTATCAAACTTAACAGATATTGGGATTTTTACAAATGGAAGTTTGTGCAACCCTATGTCAAGCAAGTCTATTGGCGCCATTTTTCCAACAGCATTTGCTCACTTCCTGTCTGTGTCACATTTTGGTAACTCTCACAATACTTCAAACTTTTTCATTATTATTATACAGTAAGTCCCCTACATACGAACAAGTTCCATTCCGAGAGCACGTTCAGAAGTCCAATTTGTTCGTAAGTCCAGCAAAGTTAGCCTAGCTACCCAACTAACACAATCGGCTCTATAGTACTGTACTGTAACAGGTTTATACTTTTCACACAAATAATACATAAAAAACAAACACAAAAAATAAAGAAAAGATTTTTAATCTTACAGCACAGTGCCCTGAAAAGTACAGTAGTACCAGCTACATCACTGCTGCTTTTACACTTGCTTCTGGACATCGGGGGCTTGAAATAAAGATACTGTACTACTGTACTCTATACAGTACTGTGAAGTACACAAAAGCACAACCACTAGTAGAGGATGCACGTATGTGACAATGTACGCCAGACACGTGAACTAATTTATGTGACTGGACATTCGAACATACGTTCGCATCTTTGAAAGTTCGCGACTTGAAGGTTCGTAGGTAGGGGACTTACTGCACTTGTTATGGTGATCTGTGATCTTTGATGTTAGTATTGTAATTGTTTTGAGGCACCACAAACCGCACCCACATAAGACAGTGAACTTAATAAATGTTGTGGGTGTTCTGACTGCCTCCCCTTCCGGCCATTCCCCATCTCTCTCCCTCTCCTCGGGCCTCCCTATTCCCTGAGTCACGATACTGAAATTAGGCCAATTAATAACCCTACAATAGCCTCTAAGTGGTCAAGTGAAAGGAACTGTCACAGGTCACTCACTTTAAATCAAAAGCTAGAAATGATTAAGCTCAGTGAGGAAGGAATCTCAAAAGCCGAGACAGGCTGAAAGCTGGGCTTCTTCGGCCAGTTAGCCAAGTTGTGAATGCAAAGGAAAAGTTCTTGAAGGAAATTAAAAGTGCTCCTCCAGTGAACACATGAATGATAAGAAAGCAAAAGAGCCTTATTGCTGACATGAGGGAAGTTTTAATGGTCTGGATAGATGATTACACCAGTCACAGCATTCCCTTAAGCCCAAGCCTAAACCAGAGCAAGATAGTGATTCCTCTGATGGATCTGGGCAAAGTGAATTGAAAATCTTCTGGAAAGGATTCACCATTCTAGATGCCATTAAGGACATTTGTGATTCATGGCAAGATGTCAAAATATCAACATGAACAGGAGTTTGGAAGAAGTTGATTCCAACCCTCATGGATGACATTGAGGGGTTCAAGACTTCAGTGGAGGAAGGAACTGCAGATGTGATGGAAATAGCAAGAGGACTAGATTTAGAAGTGGAGCCTGAAGAGGTAACTGAATTGCTGGAATCTCATGACAAAGCTTTAATAGATTAGGAGTTGATTCTTATGGATGAGCAAAGAAAGTGATTTCTTGAGGTGGAATCTACTCCTGGTGAAGATGCTGTGAAGACCGCTGAAATGACAACACAGGATTTAGAATATTACATAAACTTAGCTGATAAAGCAGCAGCAGGGTTTCAGAGGATTAACTCCAGTTTTGCAAGATGTTCTATTATGGGTAAAATGCTATCAAATAACATTGCACACTACAGAGAAATCGTTTGTGAAAGGAAGAGTCAATCAGTGTAGCAGACTTCATTGTCGTCTTATCTTAAGAAATTGCCACAGCCATCCCAGCCCTCAGCAAACATGACCCTTATCAGGCAACAGCCATCAGCATGGAGGCGAGACCCTGCACCAGCAAGAAGATTACGACTCACTGAAGTTTCAGGTGATGGTTTGCATTTTTTAGCAATCAAGTATTTTTTAATTAAGGAATGTACATTGTTTAGACATAATGCTATTGCACACTTAATAGACTATGGTATACCATAAACATAACTTCTATATGCACTGGGAAATCAAAAAAAATTGTGTGACTTGCTTTATTGCGATATTTACCCTACTGCAGTGAATACTGTGATACTCCAAGGTACACCTGTATTTTTTGACCACCTTCTATGAGTGAGTGTAAGATAGATAGATAGATAGAAAGAAAAGAAAAAAAAAATATATATATATATCCCTTATACATCAGGGAGAATATAAAAGCCCTGTGATCCCATAAGAGGTACGTGTGGACCAGTGGTTCTCAACTGGGGCAATTTTGCCTCCCATATGACAGGTGGCAATGTCCGGAGACTTTGCTGATTTTCACGACTGGGGGTGGGAGTGCTATTAACATCTAGTGGGTAGAGGCTAGAGATGCTGCTCAACAATTCTACAACCCACAGGACAACCCCCCCCCAAAAAAGAATTATCCAGCCCAACACGTCAATAGCGTCAAGTTGCAAAACTCTGCTGTGGAGGCTATGAAGTTAAGGAAGCCACAATTCCTGTCCTCAAAGAAGTAGCAATGCAGGAGAGAGAATTAATGCCACCACCTTTATTATCAAGAATAGCGCCCATTTATTGAGCACAACGTCAGGCACTGTGCTTGGTACTTTAGGGGTAACCTCACTGAATCCTCCAACAATCCTCTAAGGAGGGCATTATTATCCTGTGGCACTGAGGCTAAGAAACAGCTTACCCTATGGCCTCTACATTCTCCTATCAACCACATTAGGATGACTAGGGTACAGGTGATGGGCAGGAGAGCTGGGTTTTGGTTCAAAGTTGGGCTCTGCAACCCATCAAGTCATGGGAATCCCAACTCTGCTACTTTTTGGCTGGACGGCCTCGGACAAACCCAAGAAAAGAAACCCAAGAAAACTGCCCCAGAGACTCGGAGGAGCGAAGTCAAAGAGGATGGGGAAATGGATCGTGCAAGGGAAGGTAGCTTCTACCCGTGACTAGCTGTGTGCAATGCTGGGAGGGCGACTCCAAGGCCGGGACAGCCTGGGTACCCAAGAACATCCATATGCCAGGTCAGTCCACAGCCACCCCCCAGAAACGGCTCAACTCACGCACGAGAGCAACTCTTCCTCCATCACTTAGTGGCTCGGGGGGTAATTAAATAGGACAGTACAGATTTTACAGGTCCAGGCTGGTTCACGCTCTGGGCTTGATGAGATGCAGTACAATGAGGATGCTAACAAAAGAATATGCAGCCTGCCCACACATTGCTTGCCTACTCCTCCTGGCTGCATCTTTGATACACAGCCCGTTGTCCCCATGGAGAGAAAAGGCACTTCTGAGCAGCGGGTGCATGCAGCCACCCACCCACACACAGCAGTGCTGTCTCTTCAAGCACAAAGCCAAGTTTGGGTTTTCCTTTTTTTTCCAGCTTCTATTTTCTAGAAAAATTTACTCCGAAATCAACATCTCTCCCTGATATACACATGTGCTTTATAATTATAGAGGTCCAAAGAGTATTAATAGAGGTAATGGTATATGACACAGAGGGAATGTGGGGCTTGGTCGTTACTGCTGCAGCAGAAAGAACGTTTTCTTAAAATGTGTTCGATGTGACCTAAAAATTGCTTTTACATGTAACCTCAACGTTTAAGGAAAAATGACAAGATGCAGTTTTTTCAATGTCTATAAATAACTCCCATAACTCAAAAACAATGTCCTTAATAAAGCTATCAATAGAATACGTCATATCAAAAGAGAATACAATCTGTATTTCCAACCTAAAAGAAGGTACATGTGCTGAGTTCTCTCTATCACTACGGTAATAACTAAGATCATGCTTAAGCATCAAGCCATCCATTTATTTCCTTAGGAAGAGAATCCCAAGCCTGCAAGACATGCCTTCACATCACAGATCACATCGATCACAAATCACAGATATTCTTGAGATAACCAAGAATGGATACTTGGAGGCTAAAATGAGGGAATCGAAATTAGCTCAGTTGAGAGCTCTACCTTAATTGTGGCCAACGGCACTAAAAATACACGCAAGCGCAAGATGTAATATGGTGCAAAAAATAAAACACTCATCAGCATTCTGTTCCAAAAATATATTGGCTTTTAAGATTGAGCATTCTGAAATTTATGAACTAACTTTATAAGCCCGTTTAAAAATACACACTGGTGTCCATCATGAACACTTGGAAATACAGTAGTCCCCCCTGATCCACAGTTTCACTTTTCATGGTTTCATATACTCATGGTCAACTGTGGCCCAAAAATATTACATGGAAAATTCTAGAAATAAACAATTTATAAGCTTTCAATTGAGCACCGATCTGAGCAGCATGATGAAATCTTGCGCTGCCCTGCTCTGTCCCACCTGGGACGTTATTCATCCCTTTATCCAGCCTATCCATGCTGTATACGCTACCGGCTAGCCAAGATACAGTTATCGGATTGACTGTCGAAACATCACAGTGCCTGTGTTCATTATTATACTTAATAATGGCCCCAAAGCCCAAGAGTAGTGATGTGGCAATTCTGATACCCTTTTACTGTGTCTAATTTGTAAATTAAACTTAATCATAGGTATGTAGGTATGTACAGGGAAAAAAGTAGATAGAGAGGGTTCGGCACTACACGCTGTTTCAAGCATCCATTGGGGGTCTTGGGACATGTTCCCAGAAGGTAAGGGGGGACTACTGCCCCCAAAATACGGCTCTTCTAAAAAGCTTCTGAATCTAGCTAGCTTTGGGGCACCTCCTTGGCAACCCACACACACACCACATACACACACACACAGAGCAGTGGTCTCCAGCTGAATAAGAACATATGCTTTGGAATGACTCAAGAATCATGTATTAAAACTCACGCTATTAGTTAAAGTATAGTTACGTGATTTCTAATACAGTCCCCACCTCTAAGCCAGTGCCTAGCTTCGCAGGTTAATTTCACTGGTATACCACCACCTCTTGCCTGGATGGCTGCAGTAACTTAACCCATCTCCCTGAAGCCGACTCTTGTCATCCTGCTGTCCACCACACCGTGATCAGAGGGCCTCTCTGTACCATGAGAACCAGAACCTCCATGTCCCTACTCAAAATCCTGCAAAGGCTTCCTGCTCATTGCAAATAGAGCAAAATCCAAAACCAAAGGCCCTGCCTACCTCTTCTCGGACCACTTCCCCCGTGCAACCGGAAGCTCTGGCTACTCCAACGTGCTTTCTGGACACCCACTGGACACCCATGGGCTAGTGCCAGCCTCAGGGACTAAAGTGCTGGTTCCCAGCCATTGCCCACCCAGGTTCAGATTTCTTCAGAGCACTTCCCACCATCTGAAAAACGTCTTACCCATGAACTTACTTATCCTCTGTCTCCCTGCACAGAATGTTAGCCTCCCAAGGGCAGGGACCTTATCTATCTTGCTCAGTCATGCCACAAGGCTTAGAACTACATGTTTTACAATGAACGAATGAATGAATGTGCCAAGCACTTCGTGCCCCAGGCAGTCTCAGTTTAAAGGTCACAGTGGGACAAAGAGTTCCAAAATAAGAAGTGAGCTGAATCAATGCTGACTTGAGAAAGCGCTCTGGCCCTCACACGGGAAATGCTCAGTATTGGTTCTGGATGGCACTGTCACGATGACACACATGCTGTCCCATCCAGGGGACGCTCAAGCACTGGAGGGTGGGTGGGAGTACGTGACCTCCAGGCTGGCCACGGCACACGTCCACCTCCCCCAGCACCGAGTTCCAGACCCCGCTGGAACTAGGTCCTATCAGGAGCCTGCAGTGTGTTTTACAGAAGGTATAGCCAACCAACACATCACAGACTCCATTCTGAGCAAAAAATTGGATAGAGACATTAGGAAATCTGTCAGGCACCCCCACGGAGCCTGATTCTCTCAATGGGCAGAAACCAGCAAGATGTCTTTATAAAGAGGAGCGGGGAAGAAAAGAGACTCAAAAGCACCCCTGGGCCCATCTTCACCCCTAAATAACAACAACAAATATGAAATGAACACCCACTCTGCTCCCGGCACTAACACTACATGCTCTGCGTGACCCCACGATAAACCCAGCAGGTTGGCACGAATAACCCCCACTTTATACGTAACGGAAGTGATGCTGAGAGGTCAAGTGCCTTGTTTGCACAGCTAGTGAGGCAAGGAGCCTTGACTTGAACCTACATCTGCCTGGTCCCAAAGCCTAGACTTGCAACATTCCGTCCCCCAAAACAAAGAATGCTTGTATCAGCTCTAAAGTTAAAAGCTGGAAAAGTTGGCCATCAACTGCCACACGCATGGCGAGTGAACTTAAGAAGTAACCCAAGCGGGCTTCCCTGGTGATGCAGTGGTTAAGAATCTGCCTGACAATTCAGGGGACACGAGTTTGAGCCCTGGTCCAAGAAGATCCCACATGCCGTGGAGCAACTAAGCCCGGGCGCCACAACTACTGGGCCTGCAATCTAGAACCCGCAAGCCACAACTACTGAGCCCACGTGCCACAACTACTGAAGCCTGCATTCCTAGAGCCCGTGCTCCACAACAACAGAAGCCACCGCCTGCACACTGCAACGAAGAGTAGCCCCCACTAGCCGCAACTTGAGAAAGCCCGCGTGCAGCAACGAAGACCCAACGCAGCCAATAAATAAATAAATGTTCCTTAAAAAAAAAAAAAAGAAGTAACCCAAGCTTCTTGATCAGTTTCCTTGTCTGTAGAACAACGGGTTACCACTGGGATTAAATGAGAATGTTCATCACGCCCTTAGAGTAGTGTCTGGTACAGTGAGTTCTCAGTAAAGTCATCTCTTTCGCCTTTATTATTAGGCAAGTCCGTCGATCCTGCACAGTCTAGCAGAGTCAGGATTGTTAGAGGCAGGGCAGTGTAGTGGTCCAGGCTATGGGTCTAAGTCTCAGATCTGTTACTACCTGCAAAACCTCAGGCAAGTAACCTAACCTTGCTGAGCCTCAGAGTCCTCCTCTGTAAAATGAGGATAATACCAGCTACCTCATACAGTTATGGTGAGATTGTGACGACTTAATGGACAACTCACGTGAAGGGGCATTCGGCACAGTGCTGGGCGCACAGGAAGTACTCAAGAGACGACAGCGTCCATGAGCAGCTGTATAAACTGTGCAGAAGAATTGGAATAATCCCTGGCCACTTCTAGTTCAATCTGACAAATGTTCACTGAAGGCCTGCCAGAGGCAAGGCTCCGCTGCATGCAAAGTGTGGAAGACACCATCCCCAACCTCGATGAGCGCTGAGCAGCTGGGCCAGACACAGGGCACAAGGAGGAGGGGTGAGTGAGAAGGCAGGCTGGGGTCTTGGCACACCAGGCTTGAACACCCAGCTCAGGAGTGGTCATTAATTCTGTGCACATCGTGATGCTACTGAAGGGCTGAGCAGGAAAATGACATCATCCAACATGTGCTTTGGGAGAATTCCACCCTCTGTAGAGAATGGATTAGACCGGGGAAAACGGGAGGCAGATGAATCAGTCAGGAGGCTACTGCAGTAGTCCAGAACTCAATGAGGGGTGGCGGTGGGGACAGAAACCCGGGCATACACGCAAGAGGCACAACTTCGAAAACTCGGCAACTGATGAGATGGTGGGGGAGATGAAAAATAGTTTAAGATGACTCCGTTTCCTTCCCTAGAAAGGTAGAGAAAGTGGTAGTTTCTTAAATGAAATGAGGAAAACTAAACTGGCACCGAGTGGCTTACTGAGTGAGCAAGTGAGTCTGTGCTGGGAACAGGGATGGAGAGACGCTAGTAGGACATTCTGGTGATGATGAGCAGGGCACAGTGGGAGGAAGGCCATGGGGGGGAGGAAGGCCATGGGGAAGTGAGAGTGACAGTCAATGGACTCAATGAGATCACCCCGAACAGGCTAAAAAAACAACTAAGGTGGAGCTTTAGGGGATGGTGCAACATCTCAAGGGCGGCCTGAAACAGACACGGAACAGGGAGAACAGCAGTCAGAGAGGAAGGAGGGAAAACCAAGTTTCCATAACGTGGAAGAGAAGAAAGGAGAAAGTTTCAAGACACTCGTGGCAACTAATGGTATCATGTGGTGGGGTGGCAACCACTAAACACAGTGGCTGGGTGGAATCCGTGGCTTCTGAGACAGTGATTTTCATAGAGTTGGAGAGGCTGGAAAAGAGGCATTGAGGGTAGGCTATTCTTTCAGGAAGTTCGTCAGAGAAAGGAAGGTGAGAGAGGTCAGGAGACTCAAGACAAGTAAAACAGAGAGAACCGAGAGAAATTCACTTAGGGGAAGGGACACTTGCCAAACTGGCACCGAGATTGGGAACATACAGCACCAGTTAGTCAATTACTGTCTTCTTAAGGGATCCGAGGCAACCATGCGAATCAGCATGTGTAGACCAGCAAAAAAAGGCAGATCTTCTGGAGCCTAATCCTCAGGACTGGGCTGGTAGCGCTTGGATCGGATTTCCTAAAGGTACCTTTAAGACAAATGAGAAGGCGGCAGAATGGTCCTGCCAGGCCTGCGAGGCGAGCACACACAGTCTAAATAGAGAACAGAATAAGGCAAGAAGAACAAGATGTGCTTGACTTAGAGAAGAAATTGAGCAAGAAGAGAAAACCCCACAAAATATACAGAGGCGAGTCTTAGGCACCTGGTCGGGATGACCGTGGGGTGGAAACAGCATGGGGCACTTAGGGCAGTGTCCACGGGCAGGAGCTGGGGAAGGTTTTGTAACTGATTTGGGAGGTACAGATGATGCATACCTTTGGGAACCAGAGCAGATTCTGCTACTGTTCAAACAATCAAAACACAGGTGAGGCTGTTTGCCATAGGGATCTGTAGGCAGTGCGCACAATGACAGACAGCCTTGGGCTGGAGGTGGAAAGGAACAGAGTTTTTAAGGGAAGATCACCCCCCCACCCCCAAGTATTTCAGTGAAAAGTAAGAAGGACTGATGGGAGAGTTCAGGCCATCTTCCGCTGGAATAAGTCCTCCCGGCATGGACGGTGGGAAGCAGTGAAGTACAAAACGTAGACATCAACAGACACGGGTCTCAGACTCGTCAACAAATTGAGAGCTGCGGCCATAAAAATGACTTGAATCGATCCACCCAGTGCTTACTGAGTGGCTTGTCTATGATAGGCCTGAAGGGATAGTGGAAGGCAAGGTCAATGCAGTCCCCTGTCCTCGCCAAGCTTACACTCAAGCAAATGAAAACTCTGGGGAGAGAGTGTGTATGCGTGTGTTCATGTACACACACACACAAAGTGAGAGCCTCTAAATGAAAAGAGGAAGAAGGCAGAAACATCCAAGAGCTACACAGTCCACCTACTCAATAAACCTGCAGAGGCTGAAAACAAGCCCAGCCTTTCCACCGCCGTCAGCTCTCATCCCACCCTGCCCCACCCCACTGCTCAGTCACTGCCCATGATGGGCTTCTGCTTCTGAAAAGCACGTGAACCTGGGGACCCCACATAAATGTGCCCATTTCTCTTGCCTGTGGCATTTATTTGGCAGCCTAGCACAGTGGCTAAGAGACCCTGGAGCCAACTTGCCTGGGTTCAAGTCCTGGCTGAGCCGCCGGGAGCCATGTGACCTTGGGCAAGTTGCTTAGGCTCTCTCTGCGCCTCCGTTTCCTCACTTGTAAAATGGGAATGACGACGGTACCTTCCTTGGGGGCTGTTGTGCAGTTTAAGTGAGTTAACCTGTGTAAAGTGATTGGCTCAGAGCCTGGTACAGAGTCAGTACCCTGCAAGGATAAGCTGCTCTTATCTCCCTGCCCACCTGAAATTCTATGTGCCTCTCCACTGTCTTCTAAGAAGTTGAGGCAAATATTCTACCTTCCACTAGTCCACTTATAAACTCAGTTCCAACACCTGTGTTTTCTGAGGGTCTATAATGTCCTGTGCTCCAGGAAAACCAGGGTGAATAAGACCCAGCCCTGCCTTTGAGATCACAGCCGACGTGGGGAAACAGACAGATATTCCAACAAAGGTGATCACTGTACTTTGGCAAGAACTGGGAATTGGCATTACCCATTAAGTGCCCCCATGTCAGATTTTTTGCCTTCCCCTCCCACCTCTCCTAAAGCACTTAGACATCCAATGTTTACACGATATTCTGCAGTCAGGGTGTTTGCTTTGTGTCCCATGAAGTATTTCACACATATGCTTGTTTAACTGGATGGGAAGGAACCCATTCTGGGACTGGGCCTTCAAATTCTGGCCCCCAGTCCACTCCACCCAACAACCACCTTTAAGCTACAGGGATCTGGAGGCTGCACATGAACTTGTGGTGGATCAGGATGTTCAAGCATCACTAGCGGAAAGTTCTCAGGGCCTGGGGAGCTGGGTTTCTGGTCTGGCATGACTTTGGGCTATTTAACTATTGCTGAGTTCTTTCCATATCTTCTTCACATATATAGAGACTAGTGCATGCATGCATATAGAGACTAGTGTAGTGGTAATAACAAAAATAATAACAGTGGACATTCCGTGTGACTTTTCCATGTGCCAGGGACTAGAACAAGTGCTTTACATATTTCACATAATCCTCAAAACAGCCCTAAGAGGCAAGTATCATTATTACTTCACCTTGCAGTTGAGGAAACTGACATATGCAAAGAGGCCTCAGTAGAGCAAGGAAGAGGCACCCGAAACTGGTTCTCTGAAAATCTGGAAAGGCATTGGTGGAAGCCATTTTTCACTCTTCCACAGTCACAGTGTTTGGATGGCTGGTTCCAAGAATAAATTTTCAGATCCACCCAAAAGGAAAGGAAAAAGCCCTGAGTCAAAAAAGAAAGCCCCCAACAGGGGGGCTAAATATAGCCTATTCAGACACTGTCATCCCACAGATTCCAGTCTCATCGAAATCCCATTGGTCCTCTAAGATTGCCAGCGTCTCCAAAAGCATAAAACCAGCATGCGTAAAAACTAACACAAAATATAAAACCAAATGGCTTTTTCCTTCTAGAGTTTATACTGAAGGTTTGCAGAGATGCACTGCTTCTAGGAAGAAGGAGAGGGACCTAAAAAAAAATGTACCCCACGCTGAAAGAGGAGGGAGGAGGGCTAGGATCCATTATATTTTTAAACTTTTAACACACTGATTTCTGTTACTATCCCACCAGTGTAAAATTCAAGCCAACAGAGGCTCAGAGCAACACCCAGGCATTCAGAGCTTAGGGATTTAGTTTGGGTCATTGTTGGTTAAAAAGAAAGAGGCACCAGATTTGCACTAACTTTGCCCTCATCCCACCCCAAAGACGACCAAAACTAGTTCTGTAGGATCTCTCCCGTGCCCTCCAACTCAAGCTGCAAGGAATTCCCACTACACCTCAGACACAGAATGCTGAGATCAAGATTCCTGTGAAACCTAAAATGACGCACTCAATGGCTGGCTTAAAAATAGTCTGGGGTCCCAAAAAAGAATCCTAAACAGTGATGAGCAAATGCAACAATTAAAATCATTCTCACTGCCAGTCTCTGTGAAAACTCCTCTTTCATTCAGCTCCACCTCTGAACATTTAATTCTTTTCACTGGTAACAGATCTGGGGTCAGTTTTTTCCAACGCAGTAGAGCAGCATCTGCAATTTCCTTGGTGGTGTAAAGAGTGAGTAACAGTACAGGTAATCAATGTGTGTAAATAAAAACCTGTGATGCTGAAACAGGGAGGGGAGAAGTAGAAACTCAGAAATACCAGGTCCCTGGTGGCAATGGTGGTGTCCCAGAAAATTCCCCCCCAACCTCCAAATGAATTTTGTTAACTATATGTTTACAAAACTGCAGGGGCTTCTAAGTAATTTCATCACTGCATCTTTTCTATTGAATTTCTAAACAATGATGATCCAATACGTCCAGGGTCACCTACATCCAACAGGTGGGGTGAATTTCCAAAATGATGTTGGAGGTTTCACCCATAGGGCTGTCCCTGGCAGAATAAACAAATCCAACAGCAAGATCACATTGTAAGATATAAGATGAAGGGAGATCATTCTGATTCCAACCCCAAATTGCCACGGAAAGGGCAATTAAAGCTCTCCCACCCAAAGACAGGAATACTTCAATTCCATCTTCCTCATAAAAAATACACGGTTTTGTTTGCATGGACTTTTTTTTCTTTTTTATGAGAATCTTAAGCATTCTGTCGGGGCATGAACAGAAGCTCATTTTATGCTCTAGAGATATATTTTGAACTACCAAAGGTAAAACAGCATATCTTCAAATACAGTGAGCAATATAAACACAATCTAGGGGGAAAGGATCATGAGTAAATTAAAACAACAAATATTTATCGAGTGCCTGGGCCTTAATACTGAGAGGCCCCTATCGGAGAGCTCCCTGAGCTTTCTGTGAGAAGCAGAAAGATGCAATTACAGTCTTCCTGAAAAATAAGCAATTAATCACACACTGCTTCCGATTAATTGCAATGCCTGAGAGCCCTCACATCATTCTGCCTTTGCCCCTGAAATCTTATTCCCTCACGTCCTTCCCGGTTTTTCAGATCATTGATTAGCACCCCAAGCAAGCTTTCATTCTGAGCCAGCTCGCCCACTGCTAACCAGAACTAGAACTCTCCACGCACCTCCGTCCAGTCCGACAGGTGACCTTCACCGTGCTGTGTGTGTCAAGGTTAAGCTGCCCACTAACCATACATCCTTTAACATTGGGCCTCCAATTCTGCCCTGCTCTTCGATGCTGGTACAAAACCTCCCAGCCCTGCTGGGCCATTTCAAATCCATCTGATGGCACATTCAACAGCTAGTGAGCTTTCTGCCTCTCCTCCCATTATCTAGATTGCTTTGGGGATGCAGAGCAAATTAGCCCAAAAGGTACAGCCAACACCACCAAAATCCAACCCCCAATTTTAATCCCAGCCACCAGGGAGAAAGGAAAGAAGGGTCCCCTCGGTCTCTTGCAACACAAACAGCTCTCTCAAATTCTATCGCAGCCCACAACGCTACCTCCCATCAAGTGCCCAGTTCCCCCCAGTTGTCTGAAATCTTTCCAGGAACATTACTGTCAAAATAGCACCCATGGGGAGACACTATCCAAGAATCTACATGACATCCCCTCAATTCAATATCTGAGCTACGAGTACAACAAATCAGGACTAAATGCTGCCAAGGGAAGATCAAATTCTGCTTGTTTTCTAAGTGGGCAGCGACCGATCACCCAACATTACCCCGAGAGGCTCCAAGTGAGGGAGCTGTGGCATCGGGGGAATAACACAGCCAGTCCAAGACCTTCCCAGGGAACTTGAACCTCTGAACGCAGAATGTCATTGGATCAGGAGAACGAAGCAAGACACTGAGCTCTGACATCCACGGAGGCTACTGCATTTTAGAGAAATTCCAGGAGGCTGGAAGCCAGGGACCTCCCCCCGCCCAACCCCATCCCCAAGTCCCAAGTGCCATACTAATGCGTTTTTCTTTAGCTTTTTCAAGAATGGAGAAAGACTGATCATGTCAAGAGGTTTACAGTAATATTTATACTTCCATTTTCTAGTCTCCCGGTTTGTTTTTTCCCTTGTGAAGCCCAGTTTCTGTGAATCAATGACTCGGCTACATCATACTCCCTCCTGGTGGCTCACAGTAACGGGGCTCTCTCTGGCTGCCAGTGCTTTGCCGGCTCAGAGGCTCAGCTGCCGGATTCCCCAGTCTTGCAGCAGACTTTGAGCTGAGCCAAGTACCATCTCTCTGTTAGAGCTCTGGTACAGCCACTTGCAGCTCAGGTAACCCCATCGGGAAGCCTTTGGCTCGTGAGAAACGGATTTTAGGATTCTTTCAATACTGCCAAGAGAGCAACCTCCATCCACCCACCTGAGAGATAGAGGGCTACACAGATGGAAAAATAGATAGACAGCTCATCTTAACCCTGCACGTTCCTCCCTTCACCGAGGCTCTGCACTGCTAGGTATCTCCCACTATCTCCTCCCCTCTAAAGAAGACCAAAGACTGAAAAACTAACCCAAAGTACTCGATTGACAATTATGATGCTATGGACAGGAAGAGGTACCTTGAACACAGCAAAATGAGAATATGAACAGTCTACCCCTCCCAAAGCCCAACCAGGTCAACTGCCTTCCAAACGCAAGCTGGTTAACAGCTTTCCTCCACTGCACTCCCCCCAGGCTGCCACTGCCACCGCCGCCACCTTTGGGCTCTATGCCTTGCATCAATGCAGGTCCCTTAGAAAAGTCAAAATTTCACTTACTCAGATCTACCAAGAATTCCCAGTGCCTTGCTATACGAAAACCCCACAAACGGCAGTTCTTCTCCTGAGAAACCTGAGGGGTTCAGCTGGCACGGAGAGGATGAAACCCACGAATTCTTCTCTGGTTCATCAAAATTGGAGGTGTCATCATCAGACTTGAGGGTGGGAACGAAGGGGGGAGGAGCTGGTTAAAGAAAAACAAGAAGGGGTGGGGGGGGAGAAAAATTCAGACGGATTCAACACTGTTGCGGAGAAGAAAATCGTCTCACTCCTTCAGCGTTCCCGATGGCACTGCAGCGCCTGCTTTCAATCTAGCTCACACACAGGCAGACCCAGCCTCTGCTCGGCTCTTACAGCAACAAGAGATTAACCCCTTCCCTGCCAACATGGCCACCAACCCGCAGACGGGCTGCCTTCCCTGCTGGGGTAAACTGAAGGGTAAACTCAAACAGGTCACTTGGTAGAACAAAAAGCACTTGGGGAACTCGTTTGAGCAAGCCACTCGTTCCTGATATTTCCAGAATGATGCTACAGAGCATCAGATGGCTGGTGCTGGTGTACCAGATGACCTAAACCTTTTTATTTCCTCTTCCAGACAGGTCCAAATTATTAATATTTAGTGCTAATCACTGGGATAAGATGGAATTTCTACATTTCGTGGATTAACTGGACTGAGAGAAAAGAACAGGAGAGAGAGTTTGGGAGGCATGTAACTCATGTTAGGATAGCTCTGCAGTCCAGCCCATTCATATCCGGATGAGTATACTCGGAGCACTTATGTACCACTTTTTTTTCTTTTTTTTTTTAGTTCATTATCCCTCCTCCCCAGCTCGATCATGCCCCTGAATCCGCCGCAGTTTAATCAGCATAACGAAATGCCAGCCAGATAAAGTTCTTCCCGATGATGTACGGCACCCCTGTGCACTGACGGTGTGGATGGATGGCTGCGTCCTACCTCATTAAGGCATGACTCCTGGCTAAGGACGTCTTACATCTTCTCCACTTCCTGCGGACCTACTAAGCTCTCTCGGTCAGGGAGTTGGACACTCGTTCATCGGTCACCAGGAAGCCGCCCACTGTGGTGGGCTCCCAGGGGTATAGCCAGCCAGAAGCGTTACCATGGCTGCGGGCTGAGGCGTCTGTGGTAGGTGGGCCGGGTAAGCTGGAGAGCCGGGCATCACATCCCCCGCAGTGCAGGCTTCATGCTCGCCACTCTGTGCGTGCGTGGTCTGGCGGCAACCCCGCCTGGCCACCTGCGTGGCAGGGGCCAGTGCTGATCTGAGTGACAGAGCAGCATGAGTCACGGCCAGAGCTCTGGAGAGCGCCCCCTAGGACAGTTGTCACAGCGCTTCCCAGCCCAGGCTTCTTTTTTAACTCCTTGCTTTCTGCACAAAAGCTGTGTGCCAGATAGGAGCAGCAGTCTATTTTCCGCTTATGGACTCCAAAGAATCTGGTTGTTTCCAAAGTTCCCCAATGACAACAACAACATCGGGAGCAGCAGGCAGCATCAGGAAGGAGACAAAGGTGAAGGGATGTGGAGCGGCAGGAGATGAAGCCAGAATGAGGAGGTCTGGCAGCTCCCGGGAAATGCAAAAAAGAACATTCTCAGAACTCAGGTGCGTTGAGATGTGGTAGGAGACTGAAAAACGTAAAATGTACACTTCACGAAAATTATTTAACACCTCGAAGCTCTCAAGAGAATTTAAATCTTCCCTGTGTCAGAATCTACTTGCTTAACATGTTAAAAATTAGTTGATGGAAAGAAAAATTACACTGAATGCTTCAGCCCACCTCCCATGTGTACTTTCCATCAACATGGGCTCAAATCCAATCGGATTTCAATTACCCAATATCTTTTATTAAAGCAAAAAAAAAAAAAGAAAAAAAACACCTTTTAATGGAAATTATACTTCATGAGGATAAAAAAGAGAAGTTTCCCATCCCAAAATAAGGAAACTCAGGTAAAGACTGAGGAAATGTATGGAAAGAGATTTGCAGATGATATTAATATGGAAGCATCATGGCTGGTGGCACATACTTTGACTAAGTGGGTTCAAACCACAGCTCCACCACTTACCAGCACTGTGACCTTGGGCAAGTGCCTTAACCTCTCTGAGCCTCAGTTTCAACATACAGATAATTTCCTCAAAGGGCTGCTGGGAGGTTTAAATGAAAGAAATCTATATAAACTGCTTACTGGTACAGCTCTTAGCATACCGTAAACACTCCATAAAGACTACTTGCTATTAGGGCAGGAATAAAGAGGCAGACGTAGAGAATGGACTTGAGGACTTGGGGTGGGAGGGAGAAGCTGGGTCAAAGCGAGAGCAGCATAGACATATTTACACTACGGAATGTAAAACAGTTGGCTGGTGGGAAGCAGCAGCATAGCAAAGGGAGACTGACTCCGTGCTCTGCGATGACCTAGAGGGGTGGGATAGGCAGAATGGGAAGGAGGCCCAAGAGGGAGGGGATTTGCTTTGTTGTGCAACAGAAACTAACACAGTATTGTGAAGCAATTATACTCCAATAAAGATCGATGAAAAAAAAAAAAGACTACCTGCTGCTGTTATTGCCCACATGACAGATGTTTATGACAGATCCTGCAGTCAGAAGGCTAGTGAGGCACAGCAGAGTCTGTGTTGAGTATTCTTTCCTGCACAAGACACAGACACTCACGTGGATGTTTGTGTTAATCGTACCATTTCATTCTTAGCAGAAGTTTAATTCCCTTTCCACTATATACTAATTTATCTTTGGGAGACTGAAATAGAATTCCATTTCTGAGTGAGGAGTATGATTAATATAGGGGCAGGAGCCACCCTCTGTGAAATAACTATGACTGAGAAATTCCGTACTATAAATAAGATCCCTCTTTAAAACTCCATCACACTCAAGGCTAGCCCATGTAGTCGAGATAAGATAAAGGGCCAGGTAATCTTCAATAAGAGGGAGAAGTCAACATGAAATGCCCCAGCTGGTAATAAGCGAGTTACTCACAGGACAGATGAAAAGCTAAGAATGTCAGAGCCTCTAGACAGGTAGTCAGTTGGGTACAATGGGAAACTCTGAAAACAGGGGCTTCTAGCGGCCACATTTCGGCAGGGAAAAGAGCCACGGCCTCAAGCCAAAGAGAAGTGGGTGAAGTGGAAATCCTCAACCTAAGAGAAAGTGATGGATGCTCACCCTTGTCCAGAGCCCTTTAGAAGAGAAACAGCGCAGCTATTAAAACTGTAGCCCCAGGTAGGGTGTCTGCGTTTACAGTATCCTACATGGTGAGGGAACTATAAGCCAAGAAATTATCAGCAATATTGGTCCAGGATCCCTTAGGGCACTGGCAGATGTAAGTGGAGAAAAATCTGTAGGACCACGTTCACAACACAGGGCACACAAGACTCCTTCTCTCCCTCCCTCCCTCCAACACACACACACACACACACACACACACACACACACACACACACACACACACACACACACACACTCCCAACTAGAAATGAGTTCACAATAAAAAGTAAAAACCAACAGCTACACATAACAAGAAAAAAGAAACCACCCAAACTACCACAAAGGAGCATCAGCAGATACAAAAGTGGGAGAATTAGCCCCCAAAAAACTGCAGATAAGAGAACAACCTAAAATGGACCATAAAATAAATTTTCATTCATGATCAAGGTAAATGAGTAGAAATTCTAATAAAAGAACAAGATACTCTGGAGAAAAGACAAAGCACATTTGAAAGGAACCAAATGGAACTTTTAAAAATGAAAAACATGATTGCGGAATTTAAAATTTAAAACTCACTGGGTGCATTAAACAGAGTAGACACAGCTAAAGAGAAAGCTGATGAACTAGCGGATAGATCTGAGGAAATCACATAGAACCATGCTTCACAAGGTGTGATCTGTAGACTTGCAGCATCAACAGCACCACCAGGGAGTTGGTTAGAAATACAGAATGGCAGGCCCTACACCATGCCCACTGAATCGGCACCTACTTTCTAAAAAGATCCCCAGGTGATTTGTGAGCACACTGCAGTTGGAGAAGTGCTGATACAGAATGCAATACACAGAGACAAAGAGAAAGGAGACAGAGAATAAGAAGGTTCAATGCACCTCTAATAGGAGCACTGGAAAGAGAATAGAGAACTAGCTCAAAATCTGGATGCCACATTTTAAAGGATTATATAATCTAAAGATTATCAAGTATGTGACCACATCTATCTTGGGGGATTAATTCTCCCCTTTCTTGTACCTTATGGAAAAAGTCCCTTTTTTGATCCTCATAAAACATGATTTTTTCTTGTTTTTTGCTTTAAAAAAGATATTAGTAGGTCACTGAAATAACTGGATTTGCATCTACGTTGATGGAGGTATTCAATGCACCTAAGAACATAGCATAGTGCCAGGCACATAGCAGGTGCATAATAAATACATGCTGAATAGATAACAAACCCAAAACAATTAAGAAAATGGGAAAAGGAACATACATATCGATAATTACCTTAAATGTAAATGGATTAAATGCTCCCACCAAAAGACACAGACTGGCTGAATGGATACAAGAACAAGACCCATATATATGCTGTCTATAAGAAACCCACTTCAGACCTCAGGACACAAACAGACTGAAAGTGAGGGGATGGAAAAAGATATTCCATGCAAATGGAAATCAAAAGAAAGCTGGAGTAGCAATTCTCGTATCAGACAAACTAGACTTTAAAATAAAGACTATTACAAGAGACAAAGAAGGACACTACATAATGATCAAGGGATCGATCCAAGAAGAAGATGTAACAACTGTAAATATTTATGCACTCAACATAGAAGCACCTCAATACATAAGGTAAATACTAACAGCCATAAAAGGGGAAATCGACAATAACACAATCATAGTAGGGGACTTTAACACCCCACTTTCACCAATGGACAGATCATCCAAAGTGAAAATAAATAAGGAAACACAAGCTTTAAATGATACATTAAACAAGATGGACTTAATTGATATTTATAGAACATTCCATTCAAAAACAACAGAACACACATTTTTCTCAAGTGCTCATGGAACATTCCCCAGGATAGGTCATATCTTGGGTCACAAATCAAGCCTGGGTAAATTTAAGAAAACTGAAATCGTAACAAGTATCTTTTCCGACCACAACGCTATGAGACTAGATATCAATTACAGGAAAAGATCTATAAAAAATACAAACATACAGAGGCTAAACAATACACTACTTAATAACCAAGTGATCACTGAAGAAATCAAAGAGGAAATCAAAAAATACCTAGAAACAAATGACAATGGAGACACGAGGACCCAAAACCTATGGGATGCAGCAAAAGCAGTTCTAAGAGGGAAGTTTATAGCAATATATTCCTACCTTAATAAACAAAAAACATCTCAAATAAACAATCTAACCTTGCACCTAAAGCAATTAGAGAAATAAGAACAAAAAAACCTCAAAGTTAGCAGTAGGAAAGAAATCATAAAGATCAGATCAGAAATAAAGGAAGGAAACGATAGCAAAGATCAATAAAACTAAAAGCTGGTTCTTTGAGAAAATAAACAAAATTGATAAACCATTAGCCAGACTCATAAAGAAAAAAAGGGAGAAGACTCAAATCAATAGAATTAGAAATGAAAAAGGAGAAGTAACAACTGACACTGCAGAAATACAAAGGATCATGAGAGATTACTACAAGCAACTCTATGCCAATAAAATGGACAACCTGGAAGAAATGGACAAATTCTTAGAAATGCACAACCTGCCGAGACTGAACCAGGAAGAAATAGAAAATATGAACAGACCAATCACAAGTACTGAAATTGAAACTGTGGTTAAAAATCTTCCAACAAACAATAGCCCAGGACCAGATGGCTTCACAGGTGAATTCTATCAAACATTTAGAGAAGAGCTAACACCTATCCTTCTCAAACTCTTTCAAAATATAGCAGAGGGAGGAACACTCCCAAACTCATTCTACGAGGCCACCATCACCCTGATACCAAAACCAGACAAAGATGTCACAAAGAAAGAAAACTACAGGTCAATATCACTGATGAATATACGTGCAAAAATCCTCAACAAAATACTAGCAAACAGAATCCAACAGCACATGAAAAGGATCATACACCATGATCAAGTGGGGTTTAACCCAGGAATGCAAGGATTCTTCAATATATGCAAATCAATCAACGTGATACACCATATTAACAAACTGAAGGAGAAAAACCATATGATTGTCTCAACAGATGCAGAGAAAACTTTTAACAAAATTCAACACCCATTTATGATAAAAACCCTGCAGAAAGTAGGCATAGAGGGAACTTTCCTCAACATAATAAAGGCCATATATGACAAACCCACAGCCAACATCGTTCTCAATGGTGAAAAACTGAAAGCATTTCCACTAAGATCAGGAACAAGACAAGGTTGCCCATTCTCACCACTATTATTCAACATAGCTTTGGAAGTTTTAGCCACAGCAATCAGAGAAGAAAAAGAAATAAAAGGAATCCAAATCAGAAAAGAAGAAGTAAAGCTGTCACTGTTTGCAGATGACATGATGCTCTACATAGAGAATCCTAAAGATGATACCAGAAAACTACTAGACCTAATCAATGAATTTGGTAAAGTAGCAGGATACAAAATTAATGCACAGAAATCTCTGGCATTCCTATACACTAATGATGAAAAATCTGAAAGTGAAATTAAGAAAACACTCCCATTTACCACTGCAACAAAAAGAATAAAATATCTAGGAATAAACCTACCTAAGGAGACAAAAGACCTGTATGCAGAAAATTATAAGACACTGATGAAAGAAATTAAAGATGATGCAAACAGATGGAGAGATATACCATGTTCTTGGATTGGAAGAAGCAACACTGTGAAAATGACTATACTACCCAAAGCAATCTACAGATTCAATGCAATCCCTATCAAACTACCAATGGCATTATTCACAGAACTGGAACAAAAAATTTCACAATTTGTATGGAAACACAAAAGACCCCAAATAGCCAAAGCAATTTTGAGAACGAAAAACGGAGCTGGAGGAATCAAGCTCCCTGACTTTAGACTATACTACAAAGCTACAGTAATCAAGACAGTATGGTACTGGCACAAAAACAGAAAGATAGATCAGTGGAACAGGATAGAAAGCCCAGAGATAAACCCACACACATATGGTCACCTTATCTTTGATAAAGGAGGCAGGAATGTGCAGTGGAGAAAGGACAGCCTCTTCAATAAGTGGTGCTAGGAAAACTGGACGGGTACATGTAAAAGTATGAGATTAGGTCACTCCCTAACACCATACACCAAAATAAGCTCAAAATGGATTAAAGACCTAAATATAAGGCCAGAAACTGTCAAACTCTTAGAGGAAAACATAGGCAGAACACTCTATGACATAAATCACAGCAAGATCCTTTTTGACCCACCTCCTAGAGAAATGGAAATAAAAACAAAAATAAACAAATGGGACCTAATGAAACTTCAAAGCTTTTGCACAGCAAAGGAAACCATAAACAAGACCAAAAGACAACCCTCAGAACAGAAGAAAATATTTGCAAATGAAACAACAAAGGATTAATCTCCAAGATTTAAAGGCAGCTCATGCAGCTCAATAACAAAAAAACAAACAACCCAATCCAAAAATGGACAGAAGACCTAAATAGATATTTCTCCAAAGAAGATATACAGATTGCCAACAAACACATGAAAGAATGCTCAACATTATTAATCATTAGAGAAATGCAAATCAAAACTACAATGAGATATCATCTCACACCAGTCAGAATGGCCATAACCAAAAAATCTAGAAACAGTAAATTCTGGAGAGGGTGTGGAGAAAAGGGAACACTCTTGCACTTGTTGGTGGGAATGTAAATTGATACAGCCACTATGGAGAACAATATGGAGATTCTTTAAAAAACTACAAATAGAACTACCATATGACTCAGCAATCCCACTACTGGGCATATACCCTGAGAAAACCGTAATTCAAAGAGTCATGTACCAAAATGTTCATTGCAGTTCTATTTACAATAGCCAGGACATGGAAGCAACCTAAGTGTCCATCATCGGATGAATGGATAAAGAAGATGTGGCACATATATACAATGTAATATTACTCAGCCATAAAAAGAAACGAAATAGAGATATTTGTAGTGAGGTGGATGGACCTAGAGTCTGTCATACAGAGTGAAGTAAGTCAGAAAGAGAAAAACAAATACCGTATGCTAACACATATATATGGAATCTAAGGAAAAAAAATAAAAAGGTCATGAAGAAACCAGGGGCAAGACGGGAATAAAGACACAGACCTACTAGAGAATGGACTTGAGGATATGGGGGAGGGAGAAGGGTAAGCTGTGACAAAGTGAGAGAGTGGCATGGACATATATACACTACCAAGCGTAAAATAGATAGCTAGTGGGAAGCAGCCGCATAGCACAGGGATATCAGCTCGGTGGTTTGTGACCACCTAGAGGGGTGCGACAGGGAGGGTGGGAGGGAGGGAGACCTAAGGGGGGAGAAATATGGGAACACATGTATATGTATAACTGATTCATTTTGTTATAAAGCAGAAACTAACACACCATTCTAAAGCAATTATACTCCAATAAAGATGTTAAAAAAAAGAAAAAAAACTACAATGAGGTATCATCTCACACTGGTCAGAATGGCCATCATCAACAAATCTAGAAACAATAAATGCTGGAGAGGGTGTGGAGAAAAGGGAACACTCTTGCACTGTTAGTGGGAATGTAAATTGATACAGCCACTGTGGAGAACAGTATGGAGGTTCCTTAAAAAACTACGAATAGAACAACCGTGTGACCCAGCAATCCCACTACTGGGCATATACCCTGAGAAAACCATAATTCAAAAAGAGTCATGTACCAAAATGTTCATTGCAGTTCTATTTACAATAGCCAGCACATGGAAGCAACCTAAGTGTCCATCAACAGATGAATGGATAAAGAAGATGTGGCACATATATACAATGGAGTATTACTCAGCCATAAAAAGAAACAAAATTGAGTTATTTGTAGTGAGGTGGATGGACCTAGAGTCTGTCATACAGAGTGAAGTAAGTCAGAAAGAGAAAAACAAATACTGTATGCTAACACATATATATGGAATCTAATTAAAAAAAAAAAAGGTCATGAAGAGCCTAAGGGCAAGACGGGAATAAACATGTAGACCTACTAGAGAATGGACTTGAGGATATGGGGAGGGGGAAGGGTAAACTGGGACAAAGTGAGAGAGTGGCATGGACATATATACACTACCAAACGTAAAATAGATAGCTAATGGGACGCAGCCGCATAGCACAAGGAGATCGGCTCGGTGCTTTGTGACCAGCTAGAAGAGTGGGATAGGGAGGGTGGGAGGGAGGGAGACGCAAGAGGGAAGAAATATGGGGATATATGTATATGTATAACTGATTCACTTTGTTATAAAGCAGAAACTAACACACCATTGTAAAGCAATTATACTCCAATAAAGATGTTAAAAAAAAAAAGATATATAATTAAACAACTAGAAAATGGCTCTTGCAAAGAGTACACCTGGCATAATACAGGCCATGAAGAAGTTACTGGATGTTTGAGTTAAATGAAGAGGCTTTAGAAGTAGAGATTGTTCTGTCTGAAAAATATGTTAATGAGTGCCTATATTAATGTTTCCTGATAGAGTATAATGAAATCACCATCTCACCCCCACAACATGCTCACTACATTCAATAATGACAAATAAGAAGTCATACATTAAGATCTGTTCATTAGTAAAAGCCATTAAAAAAAAAAAAGGAAAAAACCTTTCCCTATATACATTTTAAATAAATCAGCCTATGCTTGAGGTCACATCAGGGCACATTTTCCTCAGTGACAGGGGCTATCCAAGTACATTCTGGAGGGTCCCCCTCGCCCCCCACTTATAAGATAGATGGCAGAACAAGGTTTTCAGAAACAAAGAGCTATTTTAAGCACTGTAGTTAATCTCCCTCCTATAAATTCTCTCCTTTTTAAAATCCTGACATTCATTAGAAGCTTGGGGGGTGGGTGCGAAATGTATTGTCTTCAAAACTATTCACGAAGGAAAAAAAAAAAAAAACAAGGAAAGGAGAGGCAAATGGATTCATCCTCTTGGCCCTACTTCTTTCTAACACGCTCCACTGAGCTCCATTTTTCCCATTCAAACTTTTAACTTCTCGGCATACCAAACATGAATATTAAAAACGCAAAAGATTTTTCTAATTTTGGTCTAGGGTTGATCATCTGCTTTCCCCGCGGTAACACAATCTCCATGAAGTGAAAGACGACGCTGTGTTCACCATTATACACCTAACACCTAGAACAGTACCCATCTGTCCTGATTCAAGGGTTCATATCTATATTGTGAAAGGAATGAATCAACAACAAGAACCTTAGATGTGGGATAATTTCTTAGACCTAATGGGATAGTTCATGCCATACACCACTTCAAGGAACTCAGAGTACCCAATTTAGTCATGAAGAATTGGCACATTAAAAACAAAAACAAAAACCTAAACCTAGATATAGCTCATAAAACTCCCATGATGTTCAATCATCACTATGGGTTATGGACACTGGTGCTGGGTTGTGTGTAGCAGAGTTAGAAGATGAATAACAGACAACATAGTGTCAGAAAAGACAAAGGCACATGGATAAATACTGTGATATCATGAATCAGGACAGTGCCTGGAACGCAGTGGGCACTCAATGATATTAAATCAAAAACATTTTCAAGTTCATTCTATCTACCATGGTGTTCCACACCTTAAAAAATAAATAAAAAGTACCCAATTGATTAATTAGATGCTACGTTCAAATCTAAAAGAAAGACTACCTAAATATTAGCTGTCTTCTAGTTCGTTAAAATCTGAGGCACCAATGTGATCGCACTTATCTACATGATGAAGACAGAACGGCAAAACAAGTGAAGAGGAGGCCGTTTGTGTCGTTTAGAGGTCAAGATGAGGCTGTGAAAAGTGGAGAGTGTGTAAACAGAATGATGGCCATCGTGTGTTGCCAATGGGGATACACTGCGTTTTGTGTGTTCCTGTGTCATGGAGGTGATTGAATCTCGTGAGTTAGTTAAAAGCTGTCTTCACGGGCTGGAGTGGGAATGAGTGCTACTTTAGAAAAGCCAGGGAACAGTAGCCCAAGAAAGCTGTGGGTAATGAGGCTGGGAAGTAAATCCAAGTGAAATCCTGGCTGGACCTTGAAGGGGGGAAATCCTAGATTGGATTGACAGAAGGGATTATTAGAGAGCGTTTAAGAGTGCTGGGCTGGTGTCAGTGCCTGAGACTGATAAGATCACTTCAACAGTGATGGTAGAAAGAGGTCGATGCTAGGAACTGCTAAAGGACAAGTCTACAATAGTTAACATGACAAATTCTATACTAAGGAAGTGATAACAGAAAGGGAGAGGACGTGGATTAACAGGAGGCATGGCAAAAAATGTGACAACTGATGCAAGAGCAGAGATTTTAGGAATATCAATGACTGACTCTTATGATAGGAACAACTGCACGAGAAAAAGGTTGCAATAGAAAAAGCGAGATATACAATATCGGAGATCTCATGGGAATGAACCAAGAGAATAAATTAGGGGACAGGCAAGTAGAGCTAGCTACTAAATACACATAAGTAATTGAGCCCATGAGAACAGATTATATCTCCTGAGCCTCATGCAAGCCCTCGACTTTCTCCGCTCCGCGTAGGAAGTGGTCAGATATAACTTGTCCAAACAGCCCACTGTATATGAAATGCAAAAAGAAGACAAATCGGATCCAGTTTCCAATAGACTTGAGTAAATAAAAAATTATCCCACATCTTTGCTTCCCAAAAGAGCCATAAAAAGACTTAAAGGTAATGTTGATTTGGCTGGTGATCAAGTTTTACAATGGTGTCTCCAAAGTAAATGAATAAGGAAGTTTTAGCATTACTAAAGGATGCTTCCATCCATCAATCTCAAGGATGCCAGGGCTTGGCTGCCAACAACTAAGCAGGTTTCCTCTCTGGGGGCAGATACAAGATCTCGATGGAGTTGTGTGCTGTCTGAATCTCGCCATTCTCAAAAGCCATTGTTTCTACAGGCTGCTTAATATCGAGTTTTTGGTAAACTACTTATGTTTTCCCACAGAATTATACTTTTAGGGATGCTTCCTCTCAATTCTGGATAACACTTCCACCAGCCTTCTAACGTCATAGTGTCACTTTGTTTTTCCCCCTCCCTTTTGGTCTAGGTAAACAGCGACCTGGGAAACACCTACATAGGATGGAAACGCTCAAAGAGAATCTTTTCAAACTGCAACTAGTCATGACTGTATTTCTCTGCAAAGCTGGGTGTGGATACATCCAGTGTGGGGCGCAGGTGGAGGCCCCCAGCGCACACTTGAACAATAGTTCACGGGCTTCCATTTCCCGGAACCTGCTCGCTCTAGACCCCAACAACTTTCCCTTCCAGCACCTTCCCCCTTGAATTACCTACACTTAAGGACACATCAGATTAGATTCATTCTTTTCTACCCTCAAGACCTCTGTGGTATCCTTTCCTCCAACATTTGCGGGGGTGGGGGGATTGTTTTTTTCCTCCAACATTTTTTAAATTTAAGTTTTTATTATGAAAATTTTCGCATGCACCAAAGTGGTACGGGAGTAAAATGAACTCCTGCGTGCCCTCAACAGCTTGTAACATTCTCGTTTCATCTCATCCCCACCCCTATTTTATTTGCACGTGCGCCGATTATTAAAAGCAAACCCCAAAATAGCAAGTTATCAAAGAAACAACAAAAAATTATTTTCCAGAGGGGAAGAAAGATATGTTTCATATGAAAAGTACCATCCAAGTGCTGAATGGAAAGAATACAAAGACCTAGGTACACAGCTCTAAACAGTTCCTAAAAAAAAAAAACAAAAACTACAATAAAAACAAGCAAACAGGGCTTCCCTGGTGGCGCAGTGGTTAAGAATCCGCCTGCCAATGCAGGTGACACGGGTTCGAGCCCTGGTTGGGGAAGATCCCACATGCCGCAGAGCAACTAAGCCCGTGTGCCACAACTACTGAGCCTACGCTCTAGAGCCCGAGTGCCACAACTACTGAGCCTGCACTCTAGAGCCCGCATGCCACAACTACTGAAGCCCAGGTGCCTAGCACCCGTGCTCCAGAACAAGAGAAGCCACCACAATGAGAAGCCCGCGCACTGCAAATAGGAGTAGCCCCTGCTCGCCACAACTAGAGAAAGCACATGCACAGGAATGAAGACCCAATGCGGCCAAAAATAAATAAATAAATAAATTTATTTAAAAAAAAAAAAAGCAAATACATGTATTTGTACATGCTAGATGGAGCACAAGGTAAAAGAATAAAGATATCCGTAGCTAACTCATACACAGTGCTCATAAAAAGCAATGATGAAACAATCACTCATTCATCAAAAAATTATAATGGACCAACTATTATTTTTCAGTCATGGTTCCAGGTGCTTGAAATGTATCTATGAAGAAAACAGAAAAAATGTTCCTACCTGTTTTCTACCATCCATCATTTTGAACCTAAGTGCCAATGGCTAAATGAGCATTCAAGTCACAGGGTAAAATAAGTATCTTTTTAACATTCAGAGATTCAGGAGATTTATCAACCACAGACTAAGTTGAAAGAATTATTAGAATATATATTCAGATGAATAAAAATGTAACCGCCCCCCTGCCCCGCCAAAAAAGCAAACCCCAGACATCATAATCTCACCCACAGTTACTGCAGCAGATATCCCTAACTTAGGGTTTCTCAACTGTGGCACCACCGACATCCGGATTACAGAATGCTTTGTTGTAGAGGGCTGCCATGTGTATGGCAGGGTGTTTAGCAGCGTCCCTGACCTCTACCCACTAGATATGCCAATGCCACCGCAAGTCATGGCAACCAAAAATGCCTCCAGACACTGCCAAATTGCCTCCAGTTAAGAACCACTGCTCTAACAGATAAGGACTTTTTAAAAACCATGACCATAATACCTTCATCACACCCAAAAAATTAACAGTAACTCCTTAACATTATCTAATACCATGTTTTTGTTCAATTTTCTCCAGTTGTCCCCATAATATCTCTTTACATTTGATTTGTCTGACTCAGAATCCAACCAAGGTTCATACACTGATTTAGTTGGTATGTCTCAATCTATAATCACTGACTTTTTTTTTTAATAGTATTTATTGGTTTAAGAAACTGGATCACAATGTCCCTGTAGAATTTCCCACATTCTGGACTTGGTTGATTGTATCCTTGTGACATCATTTAACACGTTTCTTTGTCCCTCATGTTTTCTGGAAACTGGCAGTTAAAGCCAGGGCCACCTGTACACTCATATTCAACTTCTCTTGACGAGAATACTCCCCAGGATGTGTTGCCTACTTAGTAGTCCATGACATTAGAGGGCACACATGTCTGCTTATCTTTCTTTGTGTGATGTTAAGAATGACCCATGAGGTCCAGTGAGATCAGCCTGGTCGCTCCCCCATGAGGCTCCCTCCCATCTTTCACTACATATCTCAGCAACCATGGATGATCACTGCCTAGAATCATTATTTTATTGAGGGCTGAAAAATGGTGGTTTTCTAATTTCGTCATTCTTTCTACATCTATTAGCACATTAACAACTTGGTTACCCTGGAATATAGTTCAAATATGAAGGTGGGATAAATGCTTGGTCCTCTCCCTATACTTAGCAACATTCAGAGTACTGAGGTGGGTGGGGCCTTAGCAATCGCCAGAAGCGCCCAATTAGGCTTCTTTTTTCAGTTGCCACTATGAACGAGTGAATTTTCATATATGTCATGGGTTTCAAGCCACTGCAGTCTTTATGATGCTTATGTTGTCCCATCTTCGGCCAGGAGAAGCCCCTCTACTAGATACTCTTCTCAGAAAAGTCAACTCAGAGTCTATTTTAGCTTTGGGGGCTACTTTCCAGTTTACAGGGGTGGGAAAAACACCACCCACCACCATCAGCCCCTAAGGAAGAAGCAAAGAGACAAATGTGGAGATATTCTATAAGACTACGACCTGGCTTCTTTGTCAAGTCAATGGCGTGGGGAAAAAAATTATATATATATATATATTTTTTTAATTTAAAAAAATGTAAAAATGTAAGCCTAACTCCACAGCTAACTATACTCCAAGTTATGAGTGCCTTTAAATCCACACTGTCGGCGGGAATGTAAAATGACACAACCACTTAGAAAAGTTAGGCAGTTTCTTAAAAAGTGAAGCATACACCTACCATATGATCTAGCCATTCTAATCCTAGAGACTTACCCAAGAGACATGAATGCACATGTCCACAGACTTGCTCATAGAAGCTATATTTCAAAGAAACAACTCAAATGTCTATCAGCAGATGAATGGATAAACAAAATGTGGTATATCCATACAATGAACTATGACACATGCTATAACATGGATGAATCTCAGAACAATGATGTTGAACGAAAGAAACCAGGCTAAATAAGAACATATTCTATGACTCAACTTATATAACGTTTAGAAAATACAAACTAAACTACAGGGAAAGGGAATCCTGGTGGACCAGTGGTTAGGACTCTGTGTTTTCACTCCATGCTTTCCCCAAATGAGGGACCAGGTTCGATCCCTGGTTGGGGAACTAAGGTCCCGCAAGCCATGCAATGCAGCCAAAAAAATTTAAAAATTAAAAAAATAAAGTACAGTGAGAGAAGGCAGATCAGTCATTGCCTGAGGTGACAGTGCGGGGAGGGTGGTAGGGAAGGGTTACAAAGGGGCACAAAGAAACTTTAGGCGGTGATGGTTGTTCATTATCCCGAGTGTGGTGATTTTTTCACAGGTATATACATATGTCAAAACTTAAACTGTGCACCTGAAATACATGTGCTTATTGTCGACCTATTATTTCTCAATAAAGCTGCTTCCAACCATTGGGACGGGAGAATATTTTGTCCCCAATCGTTTCCTGGTCTAAGGAGCTTCCACTCAGGCTCCTTCACCCCATGAATGAACACATCTAGTCTCACCCCTTGACTCACTCCTCACCTAGGGAAGGAGGAACTCATCTGACTCAGCAGAGCTGGGCATTTATCGGGCTGTTGTACCAGAGACAGGGTTACCGTGCCTCAAAAGCAAGAAGCGGGCTCAACGCTTCCTAGGTTACTGCCTACACCCAGGCCTGGCGGGCACTCGGCCAACGGACGGCTCTTGTCCTCCTTACCCACCAGGCGCACTGGGGCAAGGCCTCCCTGTCCATGAGAGAAGGCCCACCACGCTCCTCTGGTAGGGCGTAAATTTACCGGAGACCCTCATCAAAGGCTTTTGAGTGCCCCCCCTTGCCAAGAGTAAAGTGGCTATTTTGGTCCCTGTGTGGCTATCGGTTCTTTGTGTGTGTCCTTTGTTAGTCAGAATTTTGAAGGCTACGAACAGTGGGTCTTGGTCCCCAAACTGCTGATGCTGTGGTTGAATGTTATCCTTTTCTTTCCATCCCCAGGGACCAACAGAGTCGGGCACTCTTTTCTAAAGTGAAGACACTGAAATTTGTTCCCAAACCCTCAGTGGTCATGAGCCACCTGGACCTCCCACTGGTCGTCGTCCAGCTCTGATCTCTTCTGACTCCTGCCAGCCTCCCTCTTTAGTTCTGTCCGAACTCTGCCCTCGGAAAATGAGTGTAAATGCAATCGCCGCACTTCACAGAATTGACTGGAAAGCTGGCTGTCGAATAGAGTCCCAGATGTTTAATATAATGTTGAATCTTTAGCCAAATCATTTCCATGTTTCCTGGAAAACCTTCCAAGCAAGTGAGAATTGAAGGGTTGAGGACTCCAATCTACAGGCTCTCTAACAAACCTATTCCCCATTTCCCATCTTCTCCCAGGAAAGGCATGAATTTGCCACATTTAGAAATGATTTTCTGAAGTGGGATTTAGCCCTGCAGCACTGGCTTACACTAAGAGGCACCATAAGACGCAGTCATAGGGAAATCCCAAGGGCACGTATTAGAGGGGTGCGCTCCACCACGTCACAAGGGGTCTTATTTTGGGGAACCCCATGTTGAAATTCCTCAGGGCTCAGTACCAGAAAACTGAGTCTTTTCTGAGCACACCATTCTGGATTTCTTTCTCATGGGACTGAAGCTCTTACAACTGTTCGTATTCTCCTTTTTGCTTTGGCCACTAGGAGGCTGAGGATCCCAAATCCGTCCCCGTCTACCAATGTAACAGGAATTTGTTTGTTTTTACCTTTAACCCTGACTCTATTTCCTTACCCTGATACTCCCTTCACCCAGATTTCTCCATTTATTTATTTTTCTCATTTTAGTATTGCAATTATCTCTAAAGTAAGCCATCTCAAGTTATCTTGGAATAAAGTGGAATATTACATATTTTTAACCTCTCTGGAGGTAGCTTCTAAATTCAAACTAGAGGGGGAGATCCTAGAATCCTAATCCATATGCATTTAGCTTTTTTTTTTTTTGGCCCCAATGTGTGGCTTGCAGGATCTTAGTTCCCTGACCAGGGATTGAACCCGGAGCCCCGGCAATGAAAGTGCCAAGTCCTAACCACTGGACCACCAGGAAATTCCCTGCTTTTAGCTTTTTTTAGCCTATTTTCTCTTATCAATAACTTACTATATAAAATATAAAAATTAAAAAAATTAAAAAGCAGAACAATCCCCAAGAGACATGCAAATATTTCCCTGTATATCTCTTAGCCTGTAAGAGCTACTGACCATGTCCCCATTATTCCTTTTTTATGTTTTAGCAGGTGGTGCCCGCATGCTCCTGGTCCAGTAAATTGAGTTTCTGCCATCACTATACCATCCCCTTACCCTTCTACCCTCCTCTCCCTCATGCTGATCCCCCGAACACCCCCCAGTTCCCCTTCCTCATTTCCTCCAGCCCCTGAAGTGACTGGGTGGGTGTCGCACAGGGAGATACATTTAAAGGCCAACCCAGGTTAACAGAGAAGTACATCTGCTGTCCTCCTCCAACTAGCTTGGAAATCAAAACATGGCCAGAATCCAACTAGCTTACAAATCAAAACATGGCAGGTGTGCAACTGCTAGAAACCCCCAAACAAGCAGACCTTTAAAAGGCTCGAAACCAACACACACACACACACACACACACACACACACACACACACACATACAATGTACAAGTCACTGAGATAACGCTATTCTAAAAGCAGAACACCAAAAGAAATAAATGAAATATGCATGTCAAAACCATAAGGGGTTTTCATTTGAGAAGAGAGAACCACTCATCAGAACTCAATGTCAGGATGGCCAATTCAAAGTATAAACATGGTGGGATTGTACAAAGACTTCTCCTTCATTTATTTCAATGATGCAGGAAAACAGCCTGACAATAAAAACTCCGGAATTCTTAGGAGTCAGTATAACAATGCAGTTGAGTACAGACTATACTGGTGTTTATATTAGCATACAGAATGTCTTGGAAAGTTACACAAGAAATTGACAATAATGGTTCACTTTAGGGAGAGGCACTGGGCATGTGGTGGGAAGGAGACAATTTTTCACTATTTAACCTTCTGTGTTGCTTGAATTTTTTTTTTTTTTATCATGGACTGTACTGCTTTTTCAAATAAATTTTTAAAAAGCAAATTGAACTTGGGAATTCCCTAGCGGTCCAGTGGTTAGGACTTTCTCACTGCCAAGGGCCTGGGTTCAATCCCTGGTCAGGGAACTAAGATCCCACTAGCTGCACGGCACGGCCCAAAATAAAGCAAAGTGAATTTGGAGTCAGGGAGACCTGAGTTAGACTCCTACCACTGCCAACTACTGGTTCAACTACTGGTCCTTTGCCAGTGGCTTCATCTCTTTAGGCCTCAGTATCCTCATCTGTACTGTGGGCCCAAATATAGTGTCTGCCTCATAGAGGTTTTAGGAGGAGTAAATAGGACAATAATATGCATAGTGTGCTTTGCAGGGCCCCAGGCACATAGTAGGTACTCAGTAAAGGGCACGGCAATATAATACACACCTAAAAAGTGATAATGAAGGAAATGTAATCCATCATTAATTGAAAGTAAATATTATACCGATTACCTTGTAATAACCTATGATAGAACATAATCTGCAAAAATACTGAATCACTATGCTGTACACCTGAAACCAACACAACATTGCAAACCAAAATATACTTCAATTAAAAAGAAAAAAAGTAAATATGGGACAAGAGTAATGGTGGGGGCAGTGGGTAGAAGGCATACAAATGCCTTTTATACAACCACCTATTTGCTATCAGCAGGAAGAGATTAAGTTAAACCACCATCTCGAAAGATATGAAGGATGTACAGTCCATCTGAAAGAAAAGCTTTAAATTCATCAAAAGCAGAACCTAAAATCCAGCATTTCCAAGCATTTCCATCCACCCGGGGAAGTCCTTAGCCAAAAAGCGGTCTCCCCTTACCCTGAGCCCAGTGGAAAAAATGAGGAGAACCCAGCCAAGATGCACAAGAAACTCTCAGGCTGACAGATCTCGTTTTCTCCTTTTGCAGGGCTTCACAAATGCTACACACAGAAATTTTATTCCTAGGGATCTTACTGAAGTGCAGCTTCTGACTCAGCAGGTCTGGGGTGGAGGGGAACCTGAGTCTGCATCTCTAACAAGCTCCCAGGTGATACCGGTGATGCTGATGCCACTGGTCCATGGACCACACTCAGTGAAGCAGGGTCCCCCTGACCCCAGACTACAGTTCCACTGCTGGTTAGCAATGGCAGTCTTGAGTGACTCTGATTACTGTGATATTCTCTCTCCTGGTAACTATCTGACCAATCCTTCTAAAACAATGGTTCTCAAGTAGGAGCGGCTGTACCCACCAAGGGACACTGGGCAAATGTCTGGAGACATTTTGGGTTGCCACAGGGGGCAGAGTGCTACTGGCATCTGTGGGTGCTGCTAAACATCCTGCAATTCACAGAACAGTCTCTGAACAAATAATTACCTGGTCCTCAATGTCAACAGTGTCGAGGTTGAGAAACTACATAACCTAGAATAAACAGAAAACATGAATCAAGTCCTCTCAATTCACCTTGAGACTATAAATCACAATTTTAGAAGTGAGGACTTCCCTGTGGCGCAGTGGTTAAGTGTCCGCCGGCCAATGCAGGGGACATGAGTTCAAGCCCTGGTCCGGGAAGATCCCACATGCCACAGAGCAACAAAGCCCGTGCACCACATCTACTGAGCCTGCGCTCTAGAGCCCATGCGCAACAACTACTGAGCCTGCATGCCACAACTACTGAAGCCCACACGCCTAGAGCCTGTGCTCCACAAGAGAAGCCACCGCAATGAGAAGCACGTGCACCACAACAGAGTAGTCCCCACTCTCAGCAACTAGAGAAAGCCCGCGTGCAGCAACGAAGACCCAATGCAGCCAAAAATAAATAAATAAAATATAAATAAAGAAAGAAAGAAAACAGCTTTATAAAAAAAAAATTTTTAGAAGTGAGTCATCGATCCAACGTGGTCCTTTCCCAGGCTAGATCTGAGGTATGGGGAGGGTAATAGATTAGCAGAAAGAAGGGGATGCTGTATATGGGGAAGGGGTCACTGGGTCACAGTCTACATTTTGTTTAAGATCAAGCATATGTGGTTCAGTAAGCCAGTGGGTGACCTACTAAGCATTCAACTTTCTACTTTTTTGGTTTTTTGGCCACACCACACAGCTTGCAGGATCTTAGTTCCCCAACCAGTGATTGAACCTGGGCCCACGGCAGTGAAAGTGCAGAGTCCTAACCACTGGACCACCAGGGAGTTCCCAAACTTCCTACCATTATGTGGTATGGCAATTTAAACAGGACTACAGCTCTATTTAAGCAAGGGACCTATAACTTAGACTGTACGTTCCCTGAAAGCAGGGGTGTATCCAAATTTATTCATCAATAGAGCTACAGCACCTAACACAGCACACAGCACACAGCACTTAGCATGTAGCACTCAGATATCATGAAGAATCTTGTAGATTCAGAATTGCTACAAATTCCAAATGTGCTTGAACAGACACAGAGACTAAAGAGTGGTTTATTATTTGTCATCAACACAAACATGACTAATAACAATTATTTACGCTAAGGCATGCATGGTATTGCTCTAAGAGCACGGGCTCTATCTAGAACCACCCAGACCTCAACTCAAATATAGACCCTCTCTCTCACTTGCTGTGTGACCTGGGACAAGTTACCACAGTGTACATATCTGTAGAATGGGTACAATAATTCTTACCTCTGAATTGTTTTGAAGTAACGTAGCATAATATACTTAAATACCTGGTGGTTGTCACCAAACAGTTGCTACTTAACCAGTGTTTCCTATCAGACTGAAGGACTGAAATAAAACACCCAGTGAGTCTCACGGTGCTGATTTCTACACGCAACAATAAGTGAGAATTTCACCTGAGGCTAGGAAGCCATAGACTCCCTTTCCTTTAAACCAAAGGCCATCATCCCTCAGGTTTATAGAGTGATCACAGGGTTGTGCATCTGCGGTTTCACTACAGCCGTTCGGGGGCCAGGTAGTGAATAATGATCAACGACAAAAGAACCTCTTCAGCAGGGGAAAATCTCAAGGCAGATCAGCACACGACCACCACTGAGTCACTACCGGATGGAAATGAAACGTACTCTCTGTAACAACTGCTAAGGACCTGGAAACTCAAGAGTGATTTTGCAAGAACTGTGCCTTTCTGAGAAGAGTGAAAGGAAGATGATTCAAGAGAAGAAGGCCGAGTCATAAGCAACAGACAAAACAAGTTCTCTAGAGCATTAGCCATAGATGCTCTAGGAAACAACCTACAATCAACACTCTCATTAAGCGTTTCTCACTGTCAAGACTTGGCTGGTTTGGATGAAAGGTGCAAGCATGCTGGTTCCGTTGACGTCACTATGCCTTTGGGGGAAGACATTTAAAAAGATGTGAGTAGAAGGGCACACCTGACAGTAAAACTCTCCCATTGACACTAACAGGTGCATGATGCCAGGAAAGGTAGGCATAACCCCAAAGGCACGAAAGAGGGGGTCTGATTGGCTTCAACTTTCCAGAAGCCCAGAAAATCAGGCGGGGGGTACAATCAGACTCCTGCCCAATATCTGAAACATCACTGGAATTGCACAGCTCGGGGCAGCTAGTATACTTAAGAGGCCCCCTACTAAAACTTGGAAAGCAGCCTTGAAATTATAGTAATAAGCAGCTAAAAACTCAACTTTACATCTGATCGCATGAGGCTGGGAATGAAACATCAGGGTAATAGGTGCACGGTAACCCATGAGAGTGGCAGTAACGCATCAGAGAGCTCTTGACTTGCTGGGAGAATAAACACTCCTGAACTAGGTCAGATTCCTGATTCAGGTGGTGTTGCCCACAGCAACTCCAAGGGGCCGGACCCAAGAAGGTGCAGATGCTCCATCTGACCTCAGGGGTCAAAGCCAAGGCATGTCCTAGTTTCTCCCAGTAGCCACTCCCAATTCTGTCACTCATGAACTTGCCCAAACCCTTTTTAAATTGCATTTATATATCCTGCCAGGACCACCTCTTGAGATAATGAGTTTTAGAAGACTACTACCTGTTGTGTTAAGCACTACTTCCTTTCATTGGTTACAACAAGAAAAAGAAGAATTAGCGGTGAAATAGCAGAAAGGCTAATGTTGCTTTCATCAAGAGACAGTCTCGTGTGTGGAAATATGCAACGGCCTGGAACCACAAGGCATGTGAGCAGCAACTAGGAACTCGGGAAACCTAATGACTTCAAGTGCTTTGGTTGATGAGAGTCACTCAATGTGTGTGAGAAACAGGACTAAACAAAGGCATAATTTCTGTTAGAGTTACCTAGTAGAAAATAGCTCAAATGGCATGGAGTCCAGCAATGTTTTCAATCACAAACCCTGAGTTGATTGCAAATACACAAGGATCAGAGGTTGGTGGAAAGCAATAAAATCTGCTAGGAGACACTGAAAATGAATACCATAGCACTCTGTGCAGTCAGGGATGCCATGGAACCTCCAGGGAAAGGCCCTCCCAATCCTCAGTGGGCATGGAGATCCCACCCACTGGCTGAGCTACACAAGCATCTCAGCCATGATAAGTCATATCTACTGCATACATTCTAATTGCAATATGGTACCCTGGGTTGATTCCTGGAACAGAAAAGGGACATGTGTGGGGAAACTGGAGTAAAGTCGAAGTTTAATTAATAGTTATGTACTAATGCTAATCCTATTTTGACAAATGCGGTATTGTTATGTAGGATGCTAACATTAAGAGAAACTGGGAGAAGCGTAGGTGGGAACTCTCTGTACTATCTTTGCAACTTTTCTATAAATCTGATATTATTCCAAAGTAAAACGTTTATTTAAACTGCAAGAAATTGGGAGTTCCCTGATGGTCCAGTGGTTAGGACTCAGCGCTTTCACTACCAGGGGCCTGGGTTCAACCTCTGGTCAGGGAACTAAGATCCTGCAAGCTGCACAATGCGGCCAAGAAATAAAAATTAAAATAATCAATTAATTCATCTTAGAAAGAAAATAAATTACAAGAAATTTTATTTAAGGCAAACATATTTCATGACTCTTCTGAACCACTGTATTGGGACTTATATTTTAAAAACCGTCAAGAGGGACTTCCCTGGTGGCTCAGTGGTTAAGAAGCCGCCTGCCAATGCAGGGGACATGGGTTTGAGCCCTGGTCTGGGAAGATCCCACATGCTGCCGAGCAACTAAGCCCATGTGCCACAACTACTGAGCCTGCACTCTAGAGCCCATGAGCCACAACTACTGAGCCCACATGCCACAACTACTGAAGCCCACGCACCTAGAGCCTGTGCTCTGCAACAAGAGAAGACACCACAATGAGAAGCCTGCCCACCGCAACGAAGAGTAGCCCCCGCTCGCCGCAACTAGAGAAAGCCCGTGCGCAGCAACGAAGACCCAACACAGCCAAAAGTATATAAATAAAATAAATTTATAAAAAAAAACACACCAAGAGTTTCTGTTAGAGTTTTAGAATCAGGATTCAAGGCAAAAGACATGAAAAGACATTTTTCTAAAGAAGACACACAAATGACCAACAGGTATATGAAAAGGTGGTCAACATCACTAATCATCAGGGAAATGCAAATCAGAACCACAATGAGATATCACTTCATACCTGTTAGGATAGCTATCATCAAAAAGATAAGAGATAAGGGGCTTCCCTGGTGGCGCAGTGGTTGAGAGTCCACCTGCTGATGCAGGGGACATGGGTTCGTGCCCCGGTCCAGGAAGATCCCACATGCCGCGGAGCGGCTGGGCCCGTGAGCCATGGCCGCTGAGCCTGCAAGTCCGGAGCCTGTGCTCCGCAATGGGAGAGGCCACAACAGTGAGAGGCCCGCGTACCGCAAAAAAAAAAAAAAAAAAAGATAAGAGATAATCACTATTGGCAAGGATGTAGAGAAAAGGGACTCCTTGTGCACTGTTGGTAGTAATATAAATTGGTGCAGCCACTATGGAAACAGTATAGACGTTGCTCAGAGAACTAAAAATAGAACTATCATGTGATCCAGGAATCCGTCTTCCGGGTATACACCCAAAGAAAATGAAATCAGTACTTCAAAGAGCTATCTGTGCTCTCACGTTCATGACAGCATTATTCACAGTAGCCAAGATATGGAAACAACCTAAGTGTCCATCAGTGGACGAATGGATTATTTACATATGTGTGATGAAATATTACTCAGTCTTAAAAAAAAGAAGGAAATCCTGCCATTTGCAACAATATGGATGAACCTGGAGGTCACGGTGCAAAGGGCAATATGACAGACATGGAAAGAAAAAAACTACATGATCTCACTCATATGTGGAATCTAAAAAAGTCGAATACATAGAAGCACAGAGTAGAAAGATGGTTACTGGGGTGGGGAGGTGGGGGAAATGGGGAGATTCTGGTCAAAGAGTACAAAGTTGGAGTGATGTAGGATGAACAAGTCCTAGAGATCTAATGTACAGTGTGATGACTACACTTAATAATACTGTAGTGAATACTGAAAATTTGTTAAGAGAGCAGATTTCAGGTGCTCTCTCATAAAAGAAAGAAAAAAGAAAGGGAGGGAGGGAAAGAGAGAGAGAGAGAAGGAGGGAAAGAGAGAGAGAGAAGGAGGGAGGGAGGGAGGAAACTATGTTAATTAGCTTCACTGTAGTAATCATTCCACCATTACATATGTATATCAAATCACTATGTCGTGCACCTTAAATATATACAATTTTTATTTTTTTGTTTTTTTTGGTTTTTGTTTTTTGTTTTTGCTGTACACGGGCCTCTCACTGTTGTGGCCTCTCCCATTGTGGAGCACAGGCTCCGGACGCACAGGCTCAGCGGCCATGGCTCCGCGGCATGTGGGATCTTCCCGGACCGGGACACGAACCCGCGTCCCCTGCATCGGCAGGCGGACTCTCAACCACTGCGCCACCAGGGAAGCCCACAATTTTTATTTTAAAAAATAAGTTTAAAAAGAATCAGGATTCAGCTGGATGAGAATTCCCTCATATGAACTGGGTGTAGGAGGGGGAGAAACACGTGTTAAAGATAAGGAAAAACTAAGTGGATATTTATCAGGATACGGAAACATTAAGCAGGACCACAGGAGACATGGTGAGTCAAGTGTGGAGGCAACAAGTGTGAAGATGACCAAGACTGCAGTGACCCATCCCAGAGTCATCTCATCCCAGTGATAACCACGACCTTCCACAAGATGGGCCTCATGATGGACAGCAGGGGCCACGCTCTGCGCCAACACATATCCTCCCTGGGCACTATGTATTATAATTTACAGAACAGTACTTACCCTCGTAAGCCCAACAAGCCTGAAACCAATAAACAGCCTGAGAGGAAAAGACTAGAACGAAATCGGAGAATTCTGACATGATACCAAAAACATCATCAAGGTTTACCAAAATACAGAATAAAGTTACCTGTGTAATTAACCACCGTTCACTGACTTACTAGAGTGAAGATACATTATTAGACACCATCGGCAAGGGCAGGCATAAAAAAATGAACTTTCTTATTCAAGATTACAGAGATGAGGTAATGCCAGAAAAGATTAAGTATCTGAGCAGCATCAAAAAGAAACTGTTTCAAATCTTTCCAAAAGCAAAAAAGGAAGACCACACTGAAAACATATTGCTGCGGGAATTTCGGAATTCCCTGACGGTCCTGTGGTCCTGTAGGACTCGGTGCTTTCCCTGCTGAGGGTGCAGGTTCAATCCCTGGTCAGGATATAACGAATATCCCACAAGCCACTTGGCGCAGCCAGAAAAAACAAAAAACGTATTGCTGGTTAAAAGCTCTGAACCTTGGAGATGTGGGGGTTGGTGCCTAAAGATTTGAAAAATACAGTGATGTCGCTCACGGAAGAAAAAAAAATGCCAAGAGCAATTTATGGAAATACAGCCTACTTAAATATTTTGGCAGGGGGTCAGAGAAACCATCAAAATGGACAATACTGCCTGTTAACCCAACTCATACATTCCAGCTGAAGGTACAAGAGGTTATAATTACAATACAGCTCCAACTAGAAGCCTGGTTTTGACACCTAGAAATGGATTCCATTTTCCCTATCAGGAGGGAAATCACTAAAAATCAAACACTCAACCAGGCCAACTGCTTTCCTGCAGACCCTAATCTACACTAATCACTGGGTCAGGTCATTAGATCACATTCAATCAACAACACATCCAAGAATAAAAAGGTTGAAAAAAAACCACCAATTTGTAAAACACCAAGCATTTTGCATTTGTTGATAATAAATCAGGTCTTTGTTTTTAATGAATTTAGTTTGCACTAATGGATAACAAGGCGATGTATGAATGAATCCACTGTGCATGTGCATTATAGGTTTTACATGCTTGTGAGCAAAGACAAATATTTTAGAGGGAAACAAACGAACACAGCAAGGCATTCATGGCTTTAGGGCAGGCTTGGCCATTAGCAGAGCAACCCTGGCACTTTGCCTAATCTGAGTCTTTTTCCTATTCTTGTGAACGAAATAGTTAGGTCCACTCTTCTTCTGGGAAGAAATTCTGTCAAACCAAGTGACAACCTTCACTCTCTATCAATCTGTACCTCTAATGTACTGAGGGGTAATAATCCAAAGGCCACATAAACACAGAGTTTGTTTAAGTGACCCAGTTCTGTGCCAACAATGTTAAAGAAGACTTATTACTAAAGACAGCTACATCATTACCCTTTTCTACTCCTATAAGTAATTAAAACCCTTACTTATACAATTTATACCAGCTTCTGTGGGCCAGAGTAATTTCAGATCATTCTTAAGCGTTTCTTAATCCCAACACTGGAATTGAAGGAACACGACTCTACTTACAGTTTCGAATGTCACTCCAGTCGATTTTAGAGAAGAAAGGATGACAGCAAAGGTCTTCAAACTTCAGTCTCTCTTTCTGGCCACACAACAAACTTTGGATCAGATCAAGTAATTCACTGCTAACTTTGGGATCATCTGGAAACTTCAAAAACCGCTATTTCAAAAAAAAATAATAATTATTATTCCCTTAGCAAATTCAGCTTCTCATGTCTCCAAGTTAAAAAAGTAATTCTCGTATATGCAAGTTTCTTTCTTTTTTTTTTTTAAGAAGGAAGTTTTATGCCCTCTTAACTTGGGACCAAAGACATGTTCCCAAAATAAACAGCCTATTCATATCAATAGGCCTAGCTCCCTTGCAAGGGTTCAATACCCTTCATAACTTGATCCCTGTACCCTCTCCCATCTCATCTAGCTACACTCCCCACCTCGCTGTTTGCCAACCAACAACAATGAGCTATTTAAAGCTGTCTGAACAAATCACTCTGCCCTCTCTGCCCAGAAGGCCCTCCCCAACCTCAGCCCCTCTTCCCTGCCTACCTCCCGGCCTCCCTCTCCCACCCTATCACTCACTCCCTCCTGCGTGCTCCCCGTGTTCTGCTTTTGCACATACACGGTGTATTTTGATTTGTGTGATGATGGAGAAAGAAGGCCGAGAGGGCCTTTCTCCTTCTTGCCCATAACTGCAAACCTGGTACCTAACACCTAACAGTGCCTAGTGCAATTCACTCGTTACTGAATGAATGGATGGAAATGAAGGAAACAAATGAGCCCCAAGCATCATCTCAGGGGAAACTTTAACTCAGGAGTAGACTCCGGAATAATAAATAATGTATGTATGTATTAAGCATACTGAAAGTGTACTATACATAGAAAAATATGCATTAAGCATCCCAGGAAGAAATTGGATGATATATAAAAACCTGTGAAATACATTCTTTTTCCTTTTGGTTGAAACTAAAACATAGATATTCATCATATCCTTAAGAAATGGGCTTACTATAGTGACAAATACAGTTATTAGAAAATAGGTTTCATTCTACTTTATGTATCTATTACTGTATTTCTAATCCATGTCTTTGACTTTTACTACCATGTTTGACAGCCAGCAGTACTAAGCAGTATTGCATATAAGAACATGGATTTCAAAGCCAGACTGCCTGTGCTATTTTGGGCAAGTTACTTAACCACTCTGTGCTTTGGCTTCCTCATCTGTAAAATGAAAATAATAATATCATCTACCTCACAGGATTGTTTGAGGATTCGCCAAGTTAATGAACTATATTTCACAAATTTTAAGACTCCCATTTTATTCACATTTGACAACACTGAAATCAATGAAATAGCCTAGATTAATGGGCAGCAGTTTTTCTTTTTTAATGGTACATAAAGTGATGGCATAAGCTTATAATTACTGGCAGCTGAGAGTCAATATAATACAATTAATAAAGCATTTAGAACCGCTTTTGGCGTAAAATGCTATATAAAGTAGTTGTTATTATCCAGAACTGCTGGTTTACATTATAAACTTTCATTCGCACAATTTTAAACGACATTTCTCAATATTACTTCAAAATCTAATAATGGCTCTTTACCTGGAAATTCATGATGTTACTGAAGGTTCTGGCTGAGGTTCCCTCAGTGAATGGGGACCTTCCATAAACCATCTCATAAGCAATAACTCCCACTGACCACCAATCACAGTCTAGGCCATAGGCACCTCTTCCATCCCCATTCAGGACGGTCAACACTTCAGGGGCCATGTAATCTGGGGTCCCAACTGGGAGTTTGGCATTCACCTGGAAACCCATAAATAAAATGAACACAGCAAATTTTCAATTATCCTCAAATGGATTACCAACAGACATAAGCTGATTTGCCACTGATTACTATTCTCCCAGGCACTTGAACTTTCTGTCAAGTGGCACAGCATCAGGAAAAGCAAATGATTCACTAACTTTAAAAAAAAAAAAAACAAACACATAATATAATCCAAAGGCAAAGGGCCCAGGGTTGTTGATGATACATACATTTAGTTACACAAATGAGAGTTGGGTATATGCCTACAAAGGAAGATGTCGTTCCTGATACATCTTACTGATATGACAGAACATCTCTTACGTATGAAAACAGTAAAACGATAACAACATGTAAAGATGAATCTAAAAGATCTACTCATTATTGAAAAACTGGCAGCTAGCTGGCAACACAATACTGCAAGCATGTGTTATATCTCAAGTTTAAATATTTGGAGTCAACATTCCTATTCGGCCCCCCCGCAGGGCAAGACATGATAAATAATTTCTACCAGAGGTCAAATGTTAATGAGTTCATTTTCCTCACCCCGAAATCCCGTTTCTGTGGTTCCCTCCCCACTGTTCAGAGACCCAGAGCCCTCCAATCCTATGGTACCGAAGCACCTGATCTTGACAAAGAAATATCAGGACAATGTACGAGGTCTTTTTATAAAGCTAATATATTCCACTTAAAGAACTGTTCTTATTTCTGAGAATTTGTCCTTCTGACTGGTTTAGTGTTTAAACATACTTTGTTTCTTGAAATGATGCAGATGAAAAGGGTATGTTTTCTGCCCCTCACCCCCACTCCTTCCTAGGCAACCTAGTAAGCTGGCAAACTTTTGGTCTTCAAAATTGTCTTGAAGTTTTATTGAATCATGAAATTTGAAGTCTAAGGATCACCTCTCTAACCTTATTCCTCATCAAAACAGAGAGGGCCTGATGTTAGTCACATATTGGGTTGACCAGTTGTCCAATAACCCTACATCTAAAAAGGCTTCTCTCACAGCAGCAGCTACATGGTGCAAAAGAACTCTCTCCCCATTAAAGGGTGTTAATTGCCCCTGAGTGAGCTGAGAGATTTTATAGGTATGGCCACGTACCTTTAAGGCTGGGCTTTATATCAAGAACGTCAATTTGCTTTGCTTTGCTTTGCTTTGCTTTGAATGGAGATTGAGAGGAAAGTCAATGTTTAGAGAAGATGCTAAGAGGTCTCCTTTCCCCAGTGACAAAGACCCAAGCTCTTCCAGCCCGAAACTTTAATCTGGTCTATTCCTCTGCCTCAAAGACCCATTGTTATAGGAAACAAAATCATTGTCCCTACTCCCTCTCTTTTCACCCCTTCCCTCAGGCCCATCACAGGCTTTTTTCAAACCCTAAACCCAGAAAGCAGTGTGATACTGTTATTCTTGACACCAGTCAGCCATCACTTTGAGCAACAGGGCTTCCACTGCAAACACATGCCTGGGAAAGTTAGATGGTCACGCCACCCAAGAAACCCACAGGCCTGTGCTGAGGGACTAAAGTGAGGAGAGAGGAGAAAATATTTGGTCTAAGACAGGACACCTTAAGCTTGAGGAAATGAGTGTAGCTTTGGTCAAGGGGAGGCCTTGATTTCGCGAAGCTTGAGCCAAGACTTCTGTCTTTTAATGTGTGTGTGTTAATGAGCTCAGCACAGAACTGAGATTAAATTACAAGATTTGGGGGGAAAAAAAAAATCCTGAATGCTGACAACTAGAAATAAGTATCTTTTTTTTTTAAATTGGGGTATAGTTGTTTTACAATATCTTTAAAATATCAAAACAAGAGAAGAAAAACTGTTACATCTTGGTTTGACTAGGTATTGGTAATGCCACGGTATAGTTGATTAAATGCTTACCCTTTATGCCTATTTTGCAAAACCATTAATACACAATCCTCAAATATTCATCATTTCTATGTATTAGATTTTATTTTATCATCACACTAGATTGTTTGGGGACAATTCAGTTCTCCTGAATATCCTTAGGAGATGGCAGCTCCCAGGGCTTGGTCACTTACTCACAACCAAAGAATTGAAAGGAAGTTGACTGGGTCATGTTGATCAGCACGACCCAGCAAAAGGTATAAACTGTCAATGCCTCATTTTCAAACTAATGGTTAGACTTACCAAAGAGCTGGATAACTCTGCAACTGTTTCTGCCCCATAACAGGTATGTGATTATACACATTTATGTCTAACAATTTTGTAAATTTCCAAAATTAAAAAAAAAATTCCCTAGCTTGCTTTCTGTACTTCTCCTACCACAGTAATTAATATCAATTAACAAAGACTTTTAATGAAAATTAATGGCTCCTAAGTTTCCATTAGTTACTGACCTCCAAGTACATTAAACCTGTTCAACATGTAATCTGACACATCTTGATAAGGATTTTGCAAGATCCTTTCACTATCCTCTGGTGGCAATTCACAGCCAGCTACTCTGGGTGAGATATTAAAAGTGGGACCGTGTACTAGGAGCGCAGCCTGACTGCAGTATAACCATCTGACAAGGCCCCAGTTTTACTGAACTTTAATTTTCCCTGTATTGACAGGAAAGAAAATATACCAGTTCAGGAGGAGACAACAATAAAATGACTAGGAGACAGAAGAGTCTGTCACATTTTCGAGAGACAGAGGGTTGAAAAGAAAAGAAAGGAGGGAAGGAGGGGATTAACCCAGCAGATTCTTTTACAAGCAGAAAGCAGATGGAGAAGAAGGTAAGAAAACCAGTCTTCCTCCTCCCAATCCCCTTCCTGTAAAAATGCTTATACGTAAAACTGTTTCAAACCTAACTTTACTCCTCTAGCTGCCCAGGGTAAACACACACCTGCAGAAGCAGCCAGAAAAAATATTCTCGCTATGTTGTTCCTCTCATGGAAAAGTAATAAAATCTTTTCACTCCTCCATAAATCTCAAAAAGGGCTATCTCCTATGGGTTTCCAACTGCTAAATGGTAGTGATTATCTCTTAACATGCTATATAATGCTCTTTATTTATAATCTCCTTACAACTGTTTTCACAAGGGCTGAGTGAGACAGACTGGAACTGTTAGCTGTTTGCCATTCTCTGAGATTCTAATAAGGTGAAGTGGGTGACATCCCTGCTCAACACCCAAACTTCCAGGCAGTATGGTCCACCTGGAGGAACATAATGAAAATACTCCCAAGCAACATTCTGGCTAAAAAGCTTAAATATAAAGACAATGGAAGATGGGAAACTCAACAGATCTAAGATTCACAAATATCCAAAATACAATGACCATACGTGGCAGGTGGTAGGGAAAAGGATGAATGGATTTCAGGTAACATACAACAATTTCAGCAAGTGTGAACTATATTTTACATAGTATATTTTGAGTACTAAAAAAAAACTTTTAAAACCTACTTTAGACCTATAAAACATTCTATTTAAAGGAAACACGGTTCACCCACCATCGCTGATCAAAAATACAAAAAAAAAAGTATAGTTCTGTATCCATACTTGATCTAGATTGCAAATTGTTGATCTTTTATAACAAAAGGGCCTTTGCACTTAAAGCAGTGCTAAAAATTCCTTCTCATCTGCTTGTCACATTCTGGCCCTAAGAGCACAAAGTTCTGGGGAGGCTATTCTCTAAGAGGAGAGGAGCTACAACATTCTCAAGTGTGTAGGACTGAGGGCCATTATCTCCTTGACCATCGAGCGGCAAATAAACCTGAGTGCCTCCGGAGGCTCCCCGCCTGAAGGGAGTGTTGCTACCGCTTGCAGAATTGGAAAGGGCAGTTTGCAGCACTGAAAAATAGACATTTAAAATGAAGAGGAGTCCTGTCTCTCCACCGAGGGCTCTGAAGACAGCGATTCCAGATGCAGAGATAGGACCTTACTCTTTATTCCCATTTCTTTCCCAAGCAGTGACTCTGGATCATAACGGAGTTTTCTCAGTAGGTTTTCTTATCGCAAACACACATTGCCAGCTCGAAGTGATAAGCCTTCTGATGCTTCTCAGTCCACAGCTGAGGTTCTCCACCAGGGGTGATTCTGTCCCCCAGGGAACACTGGGCAATGTCTGGAGACATTTTGGTTGCCACAACTGGAGGGGAGGGTGTCACTGGCATCCGGTGGGTAGAGACCAGGGATGCAGCTAAACATCCTACAATACACAGGACAGTACCACCCCCAACGAAGAATTCGCTAGACCAAAATGTCAGAGGTGCTGACTACATATCTAGGCTTCATTTTATTTCTAGATGCCTGATTTTATTAAGGTCATTAATGCAAGGTATAGGTTTTTGAATCCCAGATGATAAAACTTTGCATGATTTAACTTTTTTTCTGTACTTCATTCCACTAAATTGAATACCTAATTTTTCATGCCTGTTTCTTCTTTTTTTTTTTCTTTGGTCTGCATTGGGTCCTCGTTGCTGCGCGTGGGCTTTCTCTAGCTGTGGCGAGCGGGGGCTACTCTTGGTTGTGGTGTGCGGATTTCTCATTGCAGTGGCTTCTCTTGTTGTGGAGCATGGGCTCTAGGCACACGGGCTTCAGTAGTTGTGGCTCACGGGCTCTAGAGAGCAGGCTCAGTAGTTGTGGCTCGCTGGCTCTAAAGCGCAGGCTCAGTAGTTGTGGCGCACGGGCTTAGTTGCTCCGTGTCATATGGGAACTTCCCGGACCAGGGCTCGAGCCCGTGTCCCCTGCACTGGCAGGCGGATTCTTAACCACTACGTCACCAGGGAAGCCCTCATGCCTGTTTCTGAATTGTACATAATTTTTAAAACATAAAATTCTTTGATACTCTAATCTAATTATTAACGTAATGATCAAGTGTAATAGATTATAAGCACATAATCTGAGGGGGGGGATAAAAAACAACCAGTGCTAAGGTGGAAAAACCCTGACCTCAGACAAGGTAAGGAGCCTGTTTTTCCAAGAGCCTGAACCTGAAGGAAGTTATGTCAAGTGGGCCTCAGATCTGCAGAACAGGGAGGCCAAACCCTGGAATGCAAACAGTTAACAAAACCCGGATCCTTTTCCTCACATCAACATAATAATACCCACCTTTCCTCCAAGGAACTTGAGGGAAAAAAAGGAAATTTTATATATTGCCCTTCATAAGGACTAAACTCTCAGACCCAGGAGGCATTCTGAAGCGCAGCCACCCCTCACCTCTTCATTTCTGCATTTTAACTAGACCCAGTATTTTCTAGAGGAAGAATAAAAGCCCAAGTTTCTAAGGATTTGTCCAGATCACCAAGTGATTCAGTTGGGAAGTTAGTCTTAAAATCTAAGTCAATTTTTTCTTAGACTTACCATTTTTTTGCATAGTTGACCTGAAAATTTACATTTTAGTATGTACCAACTTTATTAGGTTTCTAAATTCTAATTTTCTTTTACTTTATCTTTTTCCTAAAGTATTCTCACTCTTGACCTCAATAGCTCCCTCTTGCCTTCCTATTAGCACACGGAATACAGCTTAATAATTATTAGCATGTGGAATACAGCTTAATTTTTACCAAAGGTCCAGGATTTAGAATCGACATTTTGAGTACTTGGTTCTTAATGCTTAATGCTTGGTTCAAATTTTCTGGTGATTACTTTCAATTTCATTGCATAGGAAATAGAGGATTTGAGATAAATAAGGTTACATTTCACCAAAATATTTAAAGTGAAAAAGAAAATGTAACAGAAGACAATCTACTAACAAGCACGGAAAAAGAAGGGAAAAACAAAATAAGCATTTTCCCATCTTTTAATCCAAACTATAAGAATGTTCCTAAAAATGTTTTGTAGGGTATTAACAGGTATTTTACATAAAAGGGTACCAGATCAAGTAAGTCTGGAAAATCGCTGTGTCCCCGTCCCCACCCACCCTGCAGAGAAATCATTTCACACACTGACAGACGAGGGCTCCAGAATGTCACTCAACTTTATCCCATGTTTTCCAAATTTATGAGGACCTCAGAACACTTTGTAGTATAAGCTCTATTAAGTTATCTTATTCTATTTTGTTACCATCTTATTTGAGTTCATTTTAGCAGCTGATCCAAAATCCACCAGCTTGATGTGTCCCATTCGGTCAATGAGGATGTTCTCGGGCTTGATGTCTCTGTAAGAAAATCAAGGCCACAAATTAGTGTTATCTTCTCTATGACAATCATCAAGCAACTGCTAACCTAGGATCTTCCTTCAGCCAAGAATCTTAGTGCCTGTGGTTTTGCCATACAGACCTCCCTACTGATGGACATACATAATAAGCATTTTGCAAAACAAATTTAAGTAAAAGAATGAGAGAGAAAGAATAGAAGAGAGGGAGGAAGGAGAAGGGAAGCAGAGAAGGAAAGGGAACAAAATAAATGTTATTAGATGGATTATTTCTCCTCGAGACACACATTTTACCTCAGGAGAGCTAAGGCCACAAAAAGCTAGGGGATGTGCCCAAGGCCATGTGGCTAGTCAATAGAAAAACTGAGACGCTATTCAGGATTTTCGGTTCCTGGTCTAACCATCATTCCATTCCCACAACATTCTCAGATGCTCGTAAAACACTAGCTGAGTGAAGATGTAAAGAAACACTTTTCAACCGAGGATGCGGGGGCACACCTTTGTCAATTACTAACGGGCAAGGTCAGAAGTACAACTACACACACTTCTGTTCCTCCGGGGTATGCTGCCTCCTTGCACAAATCAAATTCAGTTTTCCTACCACAGCACCCAGAGAACCCATGCAAGAGCTCCCGGTCTTATTAGGCGCATTGACAGATCCTACCAGCAAACGTGAGAATGTCACAATTTTAAATCTATTTCCCTGTTGAATGGGTAAGCTGAAACATCTGCCATTTTGGAAAATTTGCTTTCAGTAAATTATGGTGAAGATGGGCTAAAAATTGGATGAAGCATTATTTTCATGCTGAAATCATTCACTCTATTTTAGGAACTCTTAGGTGATACAGACAAATCCCCAGTCAACTACCAGGGAGCCTCACTTACCGATGTACATATCCCATCTGATGAACGCTGTGAACAGCCAAAATGAGTTCAGCTAGGTAAAACTGAATCATATTTTCATCTAATTGGTCCTCATATCTGTTCAAAAGTGACAGCAAATCCCCTCCAGGCTGATATTCCATGACCTGTATAGAATGCCAAAGTTATTAATTCTTCATACACCCAAAAAAGGGGGAATGTTCTCAATTGGGTCCTCGAATACTACCTGACATGTTATAATTACAATGTCTCCACAAAGCAATGAAGATGCATGAGACATACTGTAAGTCATGTAGGACAAGGTCCCTGCCCTAAGGAAGTTACACCCATTACCCAAGAGAATCAATACAATGAAAGATGAATCCTAAACGCCATGTGCAATGTTTGCAAGGCAAGCTTGAAAAGTTGAATTAAATCTACCCACTCACCCACCCACCCAAGGAGACACCCCAGACATTCCCTAGGATTAGGTACATAGCATAGACAGAAATTCCTGGAGGGCAAGAAATCCTCTTGCATCCTTTCTGCATTTCCCTCAGCACCCAGCAGAATACAGGAGATGGGCAATAAACATGATACAATCTCTTCCTTAAACAGTCAGTGTGGAAGGCAACCTGACCATCTCTGTTAAAAATTTTAAGTGTGAACATATACCCTCTGAACCAGTAATTCTGCTTCCGATGATTTATTTTACAGGAACTTACAGTAGTTTGGAGATAGACAGATAAAGAGATTCAATGAAGCATTGTTTGTAACATGGGAAAAAGAAACCCTGGAAATCACCCAAACAGCCATCACTAAGAGACTGCTAAAATATGATTTATCTAAACTATGGGACAAGAGGCAGATACTAAAAATGAATGGACTCGATCTATTCATTCTGCCATGGAAAGCCATCTATGATGATATATAGTGATGCCCTAAAGAGGATACAGTAAAACTTTTTTGTGATTAAAAAAACATATATTACATTTGTTAGTATATACTTAAGGGAAAAAACCTGGAAGAATATAAAGTACAGCCTCAGGGAAAATGTTTGATTAGCAAAAGAAAGTCTTCCACCCCAAGAAACTGAAATCCTTCCTCCGTCTGATGATAACCGGGGGTGACATTCCTGAGTCAACACGAGGCTTGGAGGCTCATCTGCCCAAGAGGCTTCAAACCTCAGCCCGGTGACTTCACCTCTCTGCCTCTCAGTTTTGTCCTCTGTAAAATGGGGATAAGACTGAGTCCCTCGCAATGCTGTGCCTGGCGGCCACGAGATCCTCCACTGCTGTTCGAGTCCTTTCCTTTCCCTGAATTCACGGCACCATCCTCTCTGCTCTGGCTGGGAGAAGATGGGACCCATTTTGACCGTCTCTGCATCCACGTCAACCCCTCCTGTCCTTTGCTCTGATTTCCCATTTTAAAGTGTGGCTCATAGCCACACTTTAAATGTCTTTTATTTTAAACTGTCTCAAACCCTTTCTGGAAAGAGGCAAGATTCAAATAAAAGTCTTTTAAAAAAAAAAACACTAAATCTCACAAACCACTGCATTCCAGAAGCCAACTCTGGGATGTGAATTCTCTTCATCCTCCTCCAAACTTCTGTTTGCTTTCAGTCCAGAATTAGAAGAAAGTTCTAGTCAAGTAAGATATGGAGCATCTGCACACGTCCCCAGAGGCCCCAGGCTGGTCCAGTAAAGACTCTGCCTAGCACCAGGTCAACCCCACACCGGGGACCCTGGGAGGGGCCAGTGACTTGCATGCCTTCCCCAAGGGCCCCTTGTCACCTGGCATCTTACACGTAGCAGATACTCAAGCAGATACTGGACAATTTGATCTAAGGTTCCATTTGCACTGCAACTGCTGGAAAAAAAAAAAACTGATTTATGAACTAACAAGAACAGCAGCACTGAGAAGGGGCGGCAGCTGATATGCAGACTTTATTTTCCCCAAAGTCTTGGCAGACGTAAGCTGCTTGTGCCAGTCCTCAAAGAGCCAGCAGGAGGCACCTGGCTGCCTGTAGCTCACCCACGTGTCCCAGCCTGGTTCTCCATAGGCCCTGGGTACACGGGTGAATGCTAATTTTTTACGTCTGTTTTAAATATATATTGTCATTAAAAAGGTCTTAAATATCCACACACACAAAGAAAATTCACACATAATAACGGAAGTACTCATGCTTTTAGAACCAAAATGTCTTAAAATATAATAAGAACAATGCATATTTATGACGACACGTTGCAGTTATAAATTTTCTAATCGGGCTCTATTAAAGATGTGAAAAAAATAGAACGGCTTGCGAGTTTAAGGCTGAGAAAGTCAAGCATGTAGCAACTGCTGGCCACTTTTAAGAGCTCACGAATGGACCACTATTTAACACTGAGCGGTGACTCCTGAAGATTCTATTTGTAATGACTCGTGAAAAATAGTTCAGAAAATCAAAGCCATCTCTTTGAAAGGCGAAAAGATACATATTCTCTGCTCCTATTCAGAAGATCCAAATTCCTAAGCTGAAAATCCCCGCCCAAACTAGATTAGTCAAACAATTTTGACTGGTCAAACAATTTTCCATTTCTTCAAAAGCGCTCATCAATAAGCAACAAAAATGACAACAGCTGCTAGGCAGCATGCTCTGCAACATGAGGTCAAGAAAGATGTACTAAACGACAAACCTCCTTATCAAAGAACCTAATCAGACTTGGCCCACCAACAAGATTCTAGATTACCATACTGCAAATTCCAACCGTACACCATTAGGAGAATTTAGTTTGGGCATTTACTGGGTAAATTGGGCTGCCCCAAGATGTTACCCCATTCCCAAACTATCTTACCGGGGTACAGTCACTCATCCTGGGATGAATGGAGCCCAAGGGAAGATAGCTTGTGTGTGGTCAAGCCAAGCTTCATCGATCTTGCTGTTTAGGCTAAAGAAATAATAAAGAACCAGGACTTGGACACTTTCAGAAAACACTTTTGCACTTTCAAAAACGGTACCAAATCAAGAGCCTCCAGAAAAGGGAATCCTTCTACACTGCTGGTGGGAATGTAAGTTGGTGCAGCCACTATGGAAAACAGTAGGAAGGCTCCTCAGAAAACTGAAAATAGAGCTGCCATGTGATCCAACAATCCCACTCCTTGGCATATACCTGGACAAAACTCTAATTCAAAAAGACACACGCACCCCATGTTCATAGCAACACTATTCACAACAGCCAAGATATGGAAACAAGCTAAATGTCTGTCAACAGATAAATGGACAAAGAAGGTGTGGTATATAAATACAATGGAATCCTACTCAGCCATAAAAAAAGAACGAAATAATGCCATTTGCAGCAACATGGATGCAACTACAGATTATCATACCAAGTGAAGTAAGTCAGAAAAAGACAAATACCACATGATATCACTTATACGTGGAATCTAAAATGTGACACAAATAAACCTATCTATGCAACAGAAACAGAATCACAAACATAGAGTACAGACTGGTAGTTGCCGAGCGGGTTGGGGGAAGGATGGAGTGGGAGGTTGGGGTGAGCAGATGTAAGCTTTTAAATATAGAATGGATAAACAACAAGGTCCTACTGTATGGCACAGGGAACTACATTCAATATCTTATGATAAATCGTAATGGAAAAGAATATGAAAAACAGAATATATATATATATGTATAACTGAATCACTGCTGTACAGCAGAAATTAGCACGACATTGTAAATCAACTAGATTTCATTTAAAAAAAAAAAGAAAAAGAGGCTCCAAAAGCATCATCAAGTCACAAAGCAAGAGTTTTCAAGTCTTCATACCAGATGACACGCTGTAAACCAAAGACCAGGGTCCGCAGAACTGATGAACAAATTAGACCAAAGTCACCACCCAGGCTGTGCCAGACAGTCCATTCACAGCATTTGGATTTGTCCCCCAAAATGACTCCATGCCTGATTTTTACTATTCAGAGATGCCCAGGGAGGCAATGTTCCCCCCAGAAATGTGGCTCCTAACCCAAGAAAACTGGCAAGTCCTCTAGGGCAGAGCTTCTCAAACCTGCGTGTACACCAGAATCACCTGGGGAAGCACTTTTTTTAAATGGATAAAACACATTCATCCACATAAATATGTGAGTGCCTATTATGTGCCAGGCACTATTCCAGATATCAGGAAAACAGCAGGGACTAAAACAGACAAAAATCCCTGCCTTCGTGGAACTGTAATTCTAGTAGAATGAAAAAGAATTCAGCAGTATGAAAGGGTAAAGTATGTCTCTTCCTCGTCTCAACCATTCAGGGAGCTTGTTAAAAACGTGGAGTCCACGGACCAACCCCAGACCTCATGGACAAGCTCCAGGGGTGGGGTCCAGGAATCTGCATTTTTAAGGAGCTACTGGGGTGATGCTGATGCAGCCAACCCAGAACTTATTTTTTTTTAATGTTTCCATTTATTAGTTTCTTTTTTTTGTTTATTTTTGGGTTTTTTGGGCCCACTCTGCATGGCATGCGGGATCTTAGTTCCCCGACCAGGGATGAAACCCGCGCCCCCTGCAGTGGAAGCTCGGAGTCCTAACATCCTAACCACCGGACCGCCAGGGAGGTCTCCACCCAGCATTTTATTGAGACTCGATGCTGATGAGGCTGCGGAGGCATCACGGGTCCTTACTGCAACTAAATGACACGCTTCTACAGCAGAGGCGCCCCGGTTTGAAGCCTGGCTTTAATACACCCCTCACTTCTGCTGCTTACATTTTTCCACTGACTTCCTGGAGCCTTTCCGCGTATCAAGACAAGATCACTGGCAACAAAGGGCTGGAACATAACCAGTCCATGAGCACTGAAGCTACGATCCTGCATCCTTGCAAGGACGGGAGATGTCCCTGCAGGCCACCCCAAGAGTGATCACCAAGGCATGGTAATCAGAGACCAGGGAGATGAGAAGACGGAAAACAGCCCTACAGTGAAACAGCCCTGAACAATGTGACAACCCTGCAGATGGCAGAGAAGCACAGCAGCTGACAGACCAGCCTGGCTTGGAGCTATAATGGACTTGCTCTTTTAAAGCAAAGACGGTCCGGCCAACAGAGACAGACCCTTCTGATGGCAGCAGCTGCAGATGCTAATTCAAGGGCAAATCTTACATGTGTTCGTTTTGGAAGAAGCAGCAGCTTCTCTGCTGGTGTCTGCATCTATACTCCGAGTGCTGGGAAGGCAATTCCCACCAGTTGTGTTGTGTCTGGAACAAAGGATAAATGTGTGTATTTGTTGTGTGTGCGCACGCATGCACATACACACGCTTGCTTGCATGTATGTGTGTGCGTATCGAGGTAGATATGTAATAGCTCTTTAGCGTTCTATCCCAATTTGCATACTGGTGTCATCAGAGGCATACCGTGCTGGCCACATCTTAGAAACTTGTCCTTGAAACGCCTGCACTACAATCAGCATGACTGAAAGTGCCATGAAAATGGAAGGATGCTATTGGCATCATTACCCGCCCTGCCCAGTGTTCGTGATCTTTGGCACGGGGGAGGAGGGAATGGATACTCCAAGCAGAGTGGCCCCTGGCACAAACCCTAAATTATTTTTTGAAGGGCAAGGTGACCAAGAGAAAAAGAGTGAAGGCCCTTTATTTCAGAAAATACGAATCCCAGCCTGAGTCATCCTTCTGTTCAAAAAAATCCTCATTGAGCATCAAATCATCCAGAGTCTTGGCAAGAAATCGCACACTCAAACTAGGTAACTGAGGCCATTAACTGAGGAAAAGCCTATTTGTAAAGGTGTGGGTGAAGTTAAAGGAAATGAACACGGGATGCTGAGGCACCCCGGGACTAGTAACAGCAGGGGAGTAGGTACCATTCGTTGGCCTGAGAGGGCAAGGAAAGGGGTCTCAGGTGTGTACACTATTACTGAAGAAACAGAAGCAAGAAGCAGTAACCAGAAACTAGCTACGGCTACAGGACAATGGTTCTCCAAGTGGGGTCCCCAGACCAGCAACAGCAGCATCACCTGGGAACTGGTCAGAAATGCAAATTCCTGGGCCCCACCTCCACCCCCACTGGATCAGCAACTCTGAAGGTGGGCCAGGCAAACCGGGACACCGTAGGAAAACTGTAGCCCCGAAAACGGTGGGACTCTAAATGCCCTCACTAGAGGGGGACTTCCTGGTGGTCCCGTGGGTAAGACTCCATGTTCCCAATGCAGCGGGACCAGGTTCAATCCCTGGTCAGGGAAATAGATCCTGAATGCATGCCGCAACTAAGAAGCCCACACGTCACAACAAAGAACGCGCATGCCGCACCTAAGACCGGCACAGCCAAAATAAATAAATAAATATTTTTAAACAAATAAATAAATAAATGCACTCACTTGAAATATGCCTCAAAAGACCAACACAAAAAAAAACTACTTCAGAGAGTCTGCCTGCCGATGGAGGGGACACGGGTTCGTGCCCCGGTCCGGGAAGATCCCACATGCCGCGGAGCGGCTGGGCCCGTGAGCCATGGCCGCTGAGCCTGCGCGTCCGGAGCCTGTGCTCCGCAACAGGAGAGGCCACAACAGTGAGAGGCCCGCGTACCGCGAAAAAAAAAAACTACTTCAAAGGCACTGATAATTCAAAGAACCTCCTGAGGCAATAACACACTCAGCAACTGAATTGGAGTCAATAAGACATATTAATATTTCATTTCACCCATGAGAAAATTGAAGCCTGAAAGGCCAATGACTCCAGAGAGACCAAGCAAGGTACAGGAATAAAACAAGAACCTATATTCTAAGTAACAGCTTCCTTCTGATGGGCAGCTAGCTTGTGAAGCAACCAACACTCGTGAGTTTTGAGACATGCCTGAAAACTGCATCATCTTACCCAAGAGATCAAAACAGCACGTCTCGTTGTCACAATGATCATAAGCTGCTGTATTTCACTAAAACAAAAAACAACGAAGTTATATTTGTTAACTCTCTCCCACCCTCGACAGCAGAGACTGGTGATCACACAGGCCATGGGGTCATTGCCTAGAAAAAGTCCACCTCCAAATGACTCCTACATAGGAAGGGAAGTGTCCATGAAATTGCATGACTGTGGTTGAAAGCAAGACAGGAAATAGAACCACAGTTGTGTTAGAAACGGTTTTAGATGTGTCAGTATAAAGGTAATGAGGAAGACCACCAGAGGTTGAGCTGGGGGCCTGGCATCTAACCCCATCTGTTACCTACAAAAGTAGCTGTTTTAACCTCTGTGCCAGACTCTAACTTATCCCCCAAATCCATTCTTCCCTTCTCCCACAGTAATAAGAATGTTAGCTGGATACAGGATGCAGTGAGACAGTACACACGTGTACACATGCGACGAAGTTCTGGTCAACAAGATGTGAGAGGAAGTGATGTGTCCCACTTCCACATCATCCTGCGCAGAAGGAATTTGCTTGCTCTGCCTTTCTGCTCTTTTCTCCTCCCAGCCACGTGCAACACAGACATGAAATGGCCCAACTTCAAGCCTGTCAAAAAGGACAACATTCTAAAGCAGAGGAAGCCACAGGAGGGAATCGTCACATATGACAGGGTTGCCCCACCCTGCTGGGAGTCTCTCTGTTACATGATCTTAGGCTATACCTTAACTAATACACCCATGTGTGCAACTGGGGGAAAAGACTTTGGGAATGAACAGAGGGAAGCTGATGTAAGGTCCCAGAAGGGAAAGTAGACTCGTGAGGCAGTAACAGCAGAGCACGGGCAGACTGAAAAGACCCACAGAATGAAAAGTATCAGCACAAAGCCAGGAAGCTTTTGAATCTCACAAAGAATTTAGCTACAACAATGCTACAAGTGGTGAGTTGCAGAACAATGTTTTCTTTGTAGAGATCAGCTCCTTCATGGAAGGACCCTGGGGAAGGCATCTGTTAAACAGAACTGAACAGATTTCATCATGAACCAGATCAACAACGTACTACTTCCGTGGGCCACCTGATAGAATACACGACTCGCCTTGTTATATGGAACCAGACGTTGACGGCCTTTGCTATGATTTTCTGTAGCAAAAACTGGAAAGCCACACTCATTGGTATGCAACTACGAATGGGCAATTTTTAACCATCAAAACTCAAAAGGATCCAAATTCAATTTCCTTGCACTGCAATCCAAATTTTAAAAATCTCACTGGGTCTGCGTTCAATTACATACTTGGAGAGCAAAACTCACACTATTAACGTAATACAATTTCCATAATACCTTCAGTACATTTGTATGTAAATCAAATTTCTATGAAATTAATCATGCATTCATCCAATAAATATGTCTTAAGCAATAACCTGGGGACGCTCTACTGGAAGCAAGGGAGAAATCATCGCTCTCCTGGTGGAGGGCGTAGCCTGGTGGAGACAACCGCCCCCCATTCACGAAGAGGAAGTACAGGCTGCTCTGAGCGCACAGCAGAAGGGAGCCCCTCCCACGGCAGAAGATCCGGGAAGGGTTTCTGGAGGAAGTCACATCTGTCCCAAGCCCAGAAGGAGAAATGAGAGTCAGGTAAACGTGGAAAGAGGGGAGAGTGAGGAGAAAGGTCAGAGGCAAGTTCAAAGAACCAAAGGAAGCTCAGGGTGAATGTAAAGTGAAAGGAGAGAGATGTGAGCACTGAGGCTGGAGGCATCTGAGGAAAAGGCCTCGTAAACCACACGAAAGAGTCTGGACTTCACCCAGGGGGCAGCAGGGAGTCTTGAAGGGTTTTAACAGCGCGATGGCTTGGCTGCAGTGTGGAGAAGACCTGGGGAAAGAGCAAGACAGATGGCAGGGAGAACACTTAGGAGGCTGTTGCAGGAATGTGGGCAAAGGAAGATGGCGGCCTGGACTCCCACAGTAAAAACAGCACTGGAGAGAAGAGACTGCACCGAGAAATACACAGGAAATGGAATTCTATTTTTTTCATTGATTTTTTTAAAATTTTATTTATTTTTAATTGAAGTATAGTTGATTTACAGTGATTCAGGTGTACAACGGGGTGATTCAGTTCATATATATATATATATATATATATATATATATATATATATGTTCTTTTTCAGATTCTTTTCCATTATGTTATTACAAGATATTGAATATAGTTCCCTGTGCTATACAATAGGTCCTCGTTGTTTATCTATTTTATACATAGTATTGTGTATCTGTTAATCTTAAATTCCCAATTTATCCCTCCTCCCCTTTCCCCTTTGGTAACCATAACTTTGTTTTCTAAGTTCGTGAGTCTGTTTCTGTTTTGTAAATAAGTTCATTTGTACCATTTTTTTAGATTCCACAAATAAACGATATCACATGGTATTTGTCTTTCTCTGTCTGACTTACTGCACTTAGTGTGATAATCTCTAGGTCCATCCATGTTGCTGCAAGTGGAATTATTTCATTCTTTTTTATGGCTGAGTAACATTCCATTGTACATATGTACTGCATCTTCTTTATCCATACCTCTGTCAGTGGACATTTAGGTTGCTTCCATGTCCTGGTTATGGTAAATAGTGCTGCTATGTCATTGATTTTAAATGTATCTTTGGGGACTTCCCTGGTGGTGCAGTGGTTAAGAGTCCACCTGCCAATGCAGGGGACACGGGTTCTATCCCTAGTCCAGGAAGATCCCACATACTGCGGAGCAACTAAGCCCATATGCCACAACTACTGAGCCTACACCCTAGAGCCCACGAGCCACAACTACTGAGCCTGTGCACAACTACTGAGCCCATGTGCTGCAACTACTGAAGCCCGCGTGCCTAGAGCCTGTGCTCCGCAACAAGAGAAGCCACCGCAATGAGAAGCCCACACACCACAACGAAGAGCAGCCCCCGCTCACCACAACTAGAGAAAGCCCACATGCAGCAACAAAGACCCAACTCAGCCAAAAATAAAAATAACATCAATCATATTAAAAATAAAGAACGAAAAAATATATCTTCAATTAAACAACAACTGCATTACAAATTAATTTAACTGCCAGGGGAGTTTACTACGATTTGTATGTTTCCCCAAACCTCAAAGGTTTAACGATCTAGAGGCACAGTGGAATTTCAGTATGTTATAACACAAATACAGACGTACAGTGCCCTTATCTTGCCACAGGCAGAATGTGTCTCCAGATTCAGAAATGTTCAGATTTTAGGACGGCACAATGTTGCATATGCTTTGTATTATGCAACACCCTCAGGTAGGGCCTGGGATATCACCCTGTAATCAAACATATTCATAACTTGCAGCAAAATGGATGAACAGTCACTCTAAAGGGAATGAATAAGAGTTCGGGTCAGGTTTTGCTACAAAGCTCAAGTCAGGTCTTGCTGCCAAATAAGTAATAAAATAACTTGAGGTTTTCCAGAGTACGGGGTATTTCAGAATTGCAGACAAGAGACGGTGGATCTATCATCATACCTTAATTCCTATGCTAAGTTTGGATTTTTCATATGAAAACGGTACCCTTAGCAAGCATTTTATTCCAAAGTACTGGAAAAGAGAATGCAGGCAAGGAAATAATTACAAGACCCCACTGGTAATACCCAATTGAGCTACTTAAGAAGGGTATAAAAACCTCCTTGCAGCCAGGCATCAAGGTGCTGAGGCAACCAGAATGCAAGAAAACACTCGTTTTGAGAACAGTCCCATTTCCCAAGATGGTGGGTGGAAAAACTGAGAAGACCATCCTAAGCTAAGGATGCCAATGCCAGTGTCAAGATCCAGAGGGAAGCCCCACAGCCCAAAGACCCAAAACAGGAAGCCCCCTGCAGATGGAAGCCTGTCCTAGCAGAGGAACGGCAGATATTCCCAATCTACAAGGTATTCCAGAAAAGTTATATCCAAGCAGAAGTCCACAGCAGTCAAATCCACAATTGAGAAAAAGAAAGAGACGGTTCTTACCACTGTGACAAGGCCAATTGGTATGGATAAAAAGGGTGACACTGAAGAGTTTAAACTTCTCAAAATGCCCAAATATCACCCTCCCAGAGATATGCTTTGAAAACTGTTGAGCAGTGGGGGAAAAAACCCAACTATAATCAACATGAAAACAACTGCGAGTGTTGCTCCTAGGGCCCCGCTGACCATCCTCACTGGCCACCCCAGAGACAAGCAGAGGGTGGTTTCCCTGCAGGAACTGAGCAGGAGCTTGCCGCTTGGGACTGGACCACTAGCCCTCATTCATCTGAGTTCCTTTACGCAGGACACTCAGAATCTGCCATCACCTCTACCAAAACTGACCACGATGGTGTGAAAGTCCCAAAGCATCTCAACAGTGCTACTTTTATGAAGAAGAAGCTGCATGAGATTGGACATCAAAAAAGTTGAGCTCTTCGACTCAGAGGAAGAGAACGATAAGATTCCAAAGCAGAGCAAAAGCCAGACCAGAAAACTGTGGAGTCTCAACTTCTGCCAAAAATCAGAGCCCTTCCTAGCTCCAGGATGGCCTGTGTGCTGTGTGGCCTCAAAAACTAACATTATGCTCACACGCTGGTGTGCTATATCATTTGCAGGGCTCCAGTTAAAATGTCCAAAACAACAACAAACAAACAAAGAGCCTGCTGTGTCAAGGTAACTGCTTTTCTGAAGGCTAACGAATAAATCTGTTAATACGCCCAAATACAAGGCACTCCGCAAGACACAGAGAGCACAAGACAAATATCATGTATGCAACAAATGTCCTAGAACACCAGTGAGCCTAGAAACACACCAAGGTCATTAGTAAAGGAAAGGGTTCCAAGCCCCAGGTGTCAAGGAAGAAAAGCTTCCAAGACAATATTCAAGGAAAGGAAGTTTCAGGACACAGAGACCACAGGTGTGCTGTTGATTCTGAAGGAGCACTTGGGTCAGCGCAAGGCCGGTCTCCCAGCGCATCTGTGTGAGAATGTCCTTGCTCAGAAGGCTGGGTAGGGCCAGGGACCAAGGCAAATAAACTGTTTATTCCAGGTCAGAAATAAATGTGTAAAGTCCCCCCAAAATGCCCAGTGGAGGTTCAAGACAAATAGGAATCCGTCTCTCTCTTACCCTTTTCTCTGACGTGAGCTTTACAAAAGTTTATCTCCATTCAACGTAATAGGATAGTCTTGTTTTAAGGGCTGAATCAAGCACAAAAATTGTTTTTAGGATACCTTTTTAATTTTAGGAATCTAAACCCCCAAGAACCTAAACAAGGCCCCAAAATGAATTTTAGCATTCTGTAAGCTATGCTACAGGCACATCAGGAAAAACCATGGCATTGCTCGAAAGAATGAGGCAGATCTGCATGTAGTGACATGGAAGGATGTCAGGGACAAATCGTTCAACGCAAAAAGCAAGCTGAAGAGCAAAGTAGACAGTAATATACCATTTTTGTAAAACAAACTATATACATGTGTTACACGCATAGACATAGAAATATTTTTCCACAAGCTGTGGTTAAGGGCCAGAAAGAACATACATGACCATTAACATTTGTTTCCTTGGGGAAAGGGATTAGAAAGAAAGGTAGAGCATGTTCCCTTCTATTTCATACATTTCTGCAGCATTTGCATTTTCTTATAATAACTATGCATTATCTCAATTTTTTTAATTTAAAGCAAGATTCTGTTAAAGGAAACAGCAGACTATTTCCAAATAAATGACTTCTCCTTATTGCTCTGTGAGCCACAGCTACAATATCCAGCAATAAATGAAGCTCTTTCTAAATGGGTTAGTTCTTCATATTTAAGACAAGAAGAACAGGAAGACACCTGAAAGTCAGGAAAGCATGAGAAAGAATGAGAGGTGTTGTGGGCCACGTGGGCAAGAACCACATTGAATTCCACAGCTGTACTATCTGATTATTGCAACACCAGACTAATTCTAGAGAGATGGAAAGACTCACCAGATAAAGATTATTTTTGTCCTGAAAGGCATACTGCAACTGGGGGATCCAAGGGCTTGTGCTCTGAGATAATATGTTCTGTTCTTCCTCAAAATATGAAACCTAGGGGGAAAAGAAACTGTTTAGACAATTATAAAGAACTAAGTGTGATGGGGAAAATGCCCTTTGCTCAAACTGATAATTCTAGTTTTGTTTTGTTTTAAAAAAGCCATGACTTAGCCCAACATTCCACAAATCTCATCCTTCTGCCTACTTTGCTCACCATTTTTGCCAGATCCATGTGTCCAATTATTTACTTAACGTATTTCTTTAAAGTCAACTCACTACTTTTAAATCTAAATCTCTTTCTCTTTACCTTCCCTTCCTGAGCAATTCAGTCCTAAAGCCATCAGATGGAGAAAAACCACCAGGTAAGCATCCACGACAGGTGGCAAGGAGAGCCATGGTGGCCCAGAACAGGGTGACTGGTCCAAGCAAGGTGAGGAAGGTCATCACATGTAGGGATGGCCTAGAGCAGGGCATCTGAACCTACCGAGGGGGAAGCAGCAAACACAGTAGACTGGATGGACACAGGTGCATAAAATAAGTGAAAAATATTAAGGGTGATGTCAGAGAAGAGAGTTACAAACATGGAAAGTGTGAAAATTACAATGAACCTTGTGAAGCTGGACTGGACTTGGAAGTGTCGATGTGAACACATGGTTTTCAACATATAGAGATAGATACAGAAATAAACAGAGATGTAAATGTGTGTGTGTCTGTGTGTGTGAAGGTAGGTATACTGCATACATGTACATGTATTCCCTGGCTTTGTCCACTGAAAGGCGTCTGGGAGCAATGACATCCCAATAGCAATCAGAACACCTAGTGCCCAGATCATGGCCTCTAAATACCATTTTCCACTTAAAAACAAAAACAAAACAAAACAAAAAGAGGTCCTTGGAGAAATGACTGATTGCAGGTCTGGGGCAGGTAAAGTAAAAGTGTAAGAGCCTGAACATCTTGCTGTATCAGAAAGCAACACAGAACTCAAAGATGGGGAATATGTCAAAAGGACACAAAAGCCAACCTGAAGAGATTCTTTTTTTTTTTATTTAATTTTATTTATTTATTATACAGCAGGTTCTTACTAGTTATCTATTTTATACATATTCGTGTATACATCTCAATCCCAATCTCCCAATTCATCCCACCCCACCCCCACTTTCCCCCTGTGGTGTCCATACATTTGTTCTCTACATCTGTGTCTCTATTTCTGCCTTGCTAACCGGTTCATCTGTACCATTTTTCTAGATTCCACATATATGTGCTAATATACGATATTTGTTTTTCTCTTTCTGACTTACTTCACTCTGTATGACAGTCTCTAGGTCCATCCAAGTCTCTACAAATGACCCAATTTTGTTCCTTTTTATGGCTGAGTAATACTCCATTGTATATATGTACCACATATTCTTTATCCATTAGTCTGTCAATGGGCATTTAGGTTGCTTCCATGACCTGGCTATTGTAAACAGTGCTGCAATGAACATTGGGATGCATGTGTCTTTTTGAATTACGGTTTTCTCTGGGTATATGCCCAGAAGTGGGATTGCTGGATCATATGGTAATTCTATTTTTAGTTTTTTAAGGAACCTCCATACTGTTCTCCATGGTGGCTGTATAAATTTACATTCCCACCAACAGTGCAAGAGGGTTCCCTTTTCTCTCATTGGCCAACTTGGGGACAATTTGAGTATAAAAATATATTATGACAGGAATGGATTGTAACTCACTGACAGGAAAATGCAAGTCCATACAGATATAAATAAATTCATGGATTGAAAGTTTTAAGAGAAACAGGTATTCCCATAGTTTGAAAGTATCGCCTTCCAAAATATACGTATGTAATTACAAAGGGGAAAGGAGTTAACTCCACAGTGGAGAAGTGTGGCAGATACCAAAGTGACATCCTCAGGAATGTGACAAACTGAAATTGAGACTCACCTGTTGGGATGCAATGAGAGGAACAGAGCATTCTGTCTATGATAATCCTGCCTGAACCTGAATCTCAGCATGAGCAGCATCAGACAAATCTAAATTTTACAAAATAACTGGCCTACAATCTTCAGAGTCGCCAAGGTCATCAGAGTCCGGGAGAAATGAAGGGACTGTTCCAGCCTGAAAAGACTAGAGGGACAGGACAACTAAATGCCACGTGGGATCCTGAAGTGAATCCTTTTGTTCTAAAAGACCATGGAACAAACTGGTGAACCCTGAGTGGGGCCTGAGGATTAGATGGTGGTAATTTTATCATGGTCGATTTCCTGATTTTGATGGTTGTGTTGTCATTCATGGGAAAACGTCCTTGTTATAGGAAATGTACTCTGAAGTACCTGGAGATAATGGGGCATCGGGTTGGTGAGTGATTTTCAAATGGTTCAGGAAAAGGAAGTTGTTGATACTATATGTGATAGTTTTGTGTGTCAACTTGGCTAGGCTCTAGCACCCAGTCATTCAAGCCAACACTAATCTAGGTGTTGCCATGAGGCTGTTGTGCAGGCGGTGGTTAATTTAGTAAAGGAGGTTATCCTTGATAATATGGGTGTGCCTCATCCAATCAGCTGAAAGGTCTTAAGAACAAAACTGAGGCTTCCCTGAGAAAGAAGAACTTCTGCCTCAAGACTGCATCACCAGCTTCCGCCCGAAAGCTTCCAGCCTCTTGACCTGCCCTACAGATTTCAGCCTTCCTAGTGCCCACAGTCAGGTAAGTCACACACATATGCGTATGTATGTATAGTCAATGTGTACATGTATGTATAGTCAATGTGTACATGTATAGTCAATGTGTATAGATAGCATGTATCACATATATATACTATAGAACCTTGACTGACACACTATACTTGTGACTTTTCTGTAAATTTGTGACTGTTTCCAAGTAATTTAATTTTAAATACACCTTCTTCCATTTCGTTCTAAGAGTAACATCTGTGAAAGTGCCAGGTTTGGATATGCCAGTTAATACTGAACTATTAAATGTTTTAAAATAGTTCTGTCCGTGTACTGCCCAAAATCATCATGCACACCACCAGTTTAACCTCTAACACATCTGGGAAACACCAACCCAACCCCCGAAATCTACCGTGTGGGATTTGCTGATCCTTCTGTTTTCCTGGCACATAAAAAGTGTTCAGTGAAGGCTGGCTGAACAGAAGGGTCTGCACCTTCACTTGCTTATCACTGACGCCTCATCTGACCCCTGAAGCTTCTATTAAAACAAATGGTCTCTGAGGACCTCTTCCAGTTTTCATGGAGCTCTGGGCGGGGTTGCTGGCTTCTCCTAGGCAACAGGTCTTGTTCACAGGATGCTACCTCTTCTCACCTCCTCTCTGGCACTTCCTTCCCCCAACTCCCTGTGCTGACTTCTCTTCTCACACCCTTCAATTCCAAAGCCTCACCATGGCTCAGGTAAGGAATGGGTGGGTGGGATTAATTAGCTCCCGGATGTGTGCAATTTTTAAATCTCCCAGCCCACGCCTTGCAAGGGGTCATCTCAAGTCATTCACCTGGAGGAACGCACGCCTATGTGAATGTCTCTATCACTTGCCTGCAGTATTGTAGACGCTGAATTTGCTTCCTTTGATATGCACCATTTCCCACCTGAAATATAAGCAGCACAAGCCTACATCTAAGGCCTCTTCCAAGGACCTAGGAACACACCAGACACGACTGGTGCTCAGCAGGTGTGGCCTGATGACAGGTGGTTGTTAGGTGCTCAGTGGCTGAGTGGGCATCTTCCACGCCTCTCTTCCGAATGATTTGCCACGTTCTGTCATTTGTCCTTTCTGTGAAGTTGCCCACATTTCATTCCTGAACGCACGCCACAGCTTTCCTGGATGCTGACAAGCAGCTTCCTGCCCTCCGCTGAGTCTCTGACTGGAGACCACACAAAGTCACTTAGGTACTCAGACCCAGATCCCAGCCACATTCTTCCAAAAACGTACGTGATCCCCAAACGTCTCACAAATTAAACCGTGACTCCGAAAAGCAGTTCTTGGGGAGGGTGAGTTACTATTTAATGGGTAGAGTTTCTAGCTGGGATGATGAAAAGGTTCTGCAGAAGGAGAGCGGTGGTGGTGGCACACTGTGAATGTACTTAATGCCACTGAACTGTACACTTAAAAATGGCCAAAATGGTAAATTTTATGTTGCATGTATTTTATCACAGTAACCAAAAAAGGGTTCTTGAGGTTTCCCACCAATCACCCCCTCCCAACTCCAATATCCTTATTTCTCCCCATCTCCCAGTCTATTCGTTCTAAACCACTTAAACAAAAACAAACACATCTGCGTAGCGTTCTAATCCTCACACCTCCAGAACGGCACACATGCCACACTTCCTCCTGGTACATTCTCGTCACTTCTCTCTGTCCGGAGCCCATGCTCCCTCTCAGCACTGTGAACCTTCCCTAACTGTCTCTGGCTCACCCACACCTCTCCTCATTCTATCGTTCATGAATTTGCTAACTGCTCCCTCTTCTGTGATGCTTTAGCTCCTAAGTGCCTGCTTTACGGATCTGTGCTTTACCTCCACTTTCCAAGGTTGTTCTAAAACCCTGAAATTAACAGCCATGGAGCTTCGATTCCTTCTGCAGGCTTCCCACAGAGCTGGGTCCATTATCAGACACATGATGTGCACCTGAACATGGGTAACTAATAAACTGCTGTCTGAACACCATGGCTGATGGTCACCTCTCTAGAAACGAGGCAAATGAATCAATACTGTCTGGAAGCAGTAGCCTTGTTTAAAAGAGAGAAAAACACCACAACAGGAAAGATAACTTCTCACCTGCTCTCCAACCAGCAACTCCCTAGCCATAGAACAATTTAATTTCTTCAGAGGCCTGTTTTAAAATCAAATACACATGCCCACAACACAAATATATAAGATGTGTACGAAAGCAAAGGCTATCTGACTCACCCCATAACATGCACATCTCTGAATCCCCAAGGGATGGTCATGAAAGATCATCTCCAATTCATTAGTGAAAAGGCCAAGTTATTTCTGAATAATATCCAACTATAAAAGCAACTCAGGGGAGCTTGTCAGTCTTCAAAATTAGTCAATGTCAGTTCAAGAGTGTTCAGACCTTCCTGGCTCTGCCACCATAATTAACTAGAGAGGCAGAGGAAAACTGGCTCCATCCCAGATGCCAATTCAGCAGATCCTCATCTCTGCAATGAACATGCTGGTACAGAAAGGGGGAAAATGCTGTGATGTTAAACGCTCCTACCTGCTCCTGGGCCAACAAAGCCTTCTTCTTCATGACTTTCATGGCATAGATGTCCCCGGTCGCTTTCTCTCTGACCACCTGCACTTCGGCAAAGTTACCGCAACCTACCACACTTCTCCCTTCAAAGTCCTTTGCTGAAGGCTGGAGCTCCTGCAACTCAGCTACGATGTCAGAATCTGCAAAAGACGGAAGAGTGACTCCTGATCCATAACGTGCTTCAAATACGCGCATCTTTATGAAAGCGAAAAGAAAGGAAGAAAGAAGAAAGTGTTGCGATGTCTTCCCTAGCTGTCAGAAGACACTTAGTCACTTTCTCGTCGTCGTGAATAATTATAAAATCAGCATAAAAGTGTTTTCCTATGCTAAGTTAAAATTAAGGGCTCCAGAAATTCCAAAGCACAGTTTCCATGGCAGCTATGATTTGAATCCTGTAGACGTAGAAAATAGGGGAAGGAGAACAGAAATCATGCTTTTCTTCCTCTCTGGAGGCTGCAGGGCAGTGTGTGATCAAAAGTTCTTACCAGTATTTGAATCCGTTTATAATGGGATGTAAGCAATGTGATCCTCTTGTCAGTCGACTTTGGAGTTGACTTCCAGATCATTCCATTCTGACTACACGTATCCTGCTCAGTTTTATCCCACTAACCCAAGTGTTATCTCCCTTGGATCGTGTCAGTAAATACCTTCCTGGCCTTAATATGCAGCAGCGCTACCAAAGGGAAAAAAAAAGCCTGAGCCCAAGGAACCAAATAGAGCCCTGACCCTGGTCCTGCAGAGCTGACGTATCACACACCTGGATGGGTTTGCAACTATCTTTTTTCTTGGCATATAGTCTATTCCTTCTCCGAGTGCAATCTCTCAGTTGGTGTCTTCATCTGCCCTGACTGCTTTAACAAAACACCACAGACCCATGGGCAAAGCGACTTAAACAACAGGCATGTATTTCTCAAAGTCCTGGTGGCTGGGAAGGCCAGCAGACTGAGATCCTGGAGAGAAACCGCTTCCTGACTGATGGACGGCCACCTTCTCCCTGTGTCCTCATGTGGCAGAAAGAAAAGGAGCCCTCGTCCCTCTTCTTCCAGGGACACTAATTCCATCATGGGGGACCACCTTTATGAATTCATCTAAACCTAATTATCTCCCAAAGCCTTCACATGTTGGGGGGATAGAGCCTTAACATATGAATTTGGGGGACTGGAGGAGGGAGCGGAACAGTGAGAGATTCTCAGTGTTTAAAGTATGGACTAAACGGGTGGCAGATTTGGAATCTAACATATATTTATTTAACAGCACTAAGTTGGGGCATCACTGGATTTGCAACAACTCGAATGGTCTGAAGAATAGAGTGGAACGTAATTATTAGAGAAATGCAAGTCAAAATTACAATAAGGTATCACCTCACACCAGTCACAACTGCCATCATTAAAAAGTCTACAAATAATAACTGTTAGAGAGGGTGTGGACAAAAGGGAACCCTCTTGCACTGTTGGTGGGAATGTAAATTGGTGCAGCCGCTATGGAGAACAGTATGGAGGTTCCTCAGAAAAACTAAAAATAGAGCTACCATATGATCCAGCAATCCCACTCCTGGGCATATACCCAGACAAAATAATTCGAAAGGATACATGCACCCCTATGTTCATAGCAGCACTATTTACAATAGCCGAGACACGGAAGCAACCTAAATGTCCATCAACAGATGAATGGATAAAGATGTGGTTTATATATATACAATGGAATACTACTCAGCCATAAGAAAGAATGGACTAATAACAACCTGCTGTATAGCACAGGGAACTCTACTCAATACTGTGTAATGGCCTATATGGGAAAAGAATCTAAAAAAAAAAATAGTGTATATGTATGTGTATATATATATATATATATATATATATATATAAATATATATATATATGTATAACTGATCCACTTTGCTGTGTACCTGAAACTAACAACACTGTAAATCAACTATACTCCAATAAAAAATTTTTTAAAAAGAATGAAATAATACCATTTGCAGCAACACAGATGGACCTAGAGATTATCATATTAAGTGAAGTAAGTCAGAAAAAGAAAGACAGATACCATATGATATCACTTATATGTGGAATCTAAAATATGATACAAATGAACATATCTACAAAACAGAAACAGACTCAAAGACATAGAGAACAGACCTGTGGTTGCCAAGGGGGAGGAGGGGTGGGAGGGATGGATTGGGAGTTTAGGATTAGCAGATGCAAACTATTATACACAGGATGGATAAACAACAAGGTCCTACTGTATAGCCCAGGGAACTATATTCAATACCCTGTGATAAATCATAATAGAAAAGAATATGAAAAAGAATATATGTAAGTATAACTGAATCAGTTTGCTGTACAGCAGAAATTAACAACATTGTAAATCAACTATACTTCAATAAAATATTTAAAAAAAAAGAATAGAGCGGAACAGTTATGACTGACCAAATCCTTCAATCCTGCCTGATATAGGGAAACTGCCTCATAAAGAGGGTTACACTCCTAAGCAAGACAAGAGAAACATGTAATCAAAATTATCCTGGAGAATCCCTCAGAAAGGTGCCATGGTGAAGACCAAGGGACTCTTGAAATCCCACGGGTACCCTGGAGTGATCCTCATTTCTGTGGGTGGGCACCAGATAAAGCTGGGAGCCACACTCTAGAGTTACAATCACTCAGAGAGTTGTTCACACAGCGAAAGGGACAGAATCCAACAAAGGGAAAAGCCACTTCATAACCACAGTCACTTGTCAACATATTAATGAATTAGCCGATGCAATTTTAATTGTTGTTACCCACTCCCTTTCTTTGTTGCGTGGGTGGAGTTGAATTAACTTAGCTCAAAGGCTCATACGATGAACATCACTGCACTAACCACATCTCTTACTTCAACAGTCATCCTAAAAACACCTTCTTTTGGCCCCTTGAGTAATCAGGCAAGAGGGGTGGGTGGATCTGCATGAATTCATCGTGACCGTTGGAAAACAAAAAAATAAAGAAAGAGCACTTTCAGGGAGAATTCCACGCAGAAGCAAAACTGAAAGCTGCACGATATTTTTCTTTTGCCCTGACATCACTGTGCCAAGCCCAGCATTTCTGCCCTGCCCTCTTCCAAGTTTCTTTCAGATCTAGTACTTGAGTTTTGAATTATTAATTCCCCAAATATGCTGGCTTGAACCTGATTTCATCACTGCTCGCACACAAGGCCAGGCTCTCCTGATTCTGTTAGGCCTTGGGTCCCTGTGTTGCTTACAGCATTGTCCAACTTAATAACTCTGGGTCTGTCGCTGGCAACCACCAGGCATCTCAATCACCCAGGGAGACAAAACCGCTTGCAGGCAACACCATCGCGATGCTCTCAGAATTCTGAGAAACCATTCCACATCACAATGCTGTTATCCAAAGGCTTTTGGATTTTTTTTTTCCAGTTTAAAAAATCTTGTTACAAGTTGGACTTAAATTATATATCAATTACAGATTGCTCACTGGACAATGAAAGAACATATCAGAAGTCAGTTTTCACCAGTGGACTTTCGCCTGCATTGGTTTCCATCTACATGTCCAGAAGGTCATCTCTGCTTTCGTGACTCTCCACTGTCAGCTGCTGGGTCCCCCACTTCTTAACCTCAGAACCACAGGAAGCTGTGTCCGTCATGGGGTTCATTTTGCACACGACAGATTTCATTGTGGTCCGCCCTCCAAATGTGTAAGCTGACCAAAGACACCAAGTGGCTTACTGGTTTTGGTGCCGAGGGTAGGCGCCATTGCCCAAACTTCCTCTGGGGCTTCCTGGCCTCGGCCGTGTCCTGCCAACTCCCTCCCCTGTCCGACAGGGTCAGGCTTGTGGATTATTAAGGTGAACAGGTGAGATGCTAAACTCATGTCTATGACTGTGGAAAAATAACCCTTCACAACTTCTCTCCCTACCAGCAACTTCTGTGACTTCAAAACCACAGCGACCCTTCATCCCTGCCCACTCTGAGCCCAGTGCAGACTGAACATTGAGGGGAGGTAAAGACCCAAAGCATGGAATGAAAATGCAGTCAAAGAAGGTCCTTGTCAGATATATATTTGGACCCAGGAGGCAAAAGCCACCACAGATGAGTGCACTGCTTCCTTTTTTGAAACTCAGTATTGCAACACTTCAATCTCTAGGAATTCATCCTTCACAGAAATGCTCCAAAGACATACATATCAAGATACTTATGATAAGCGCTGTTTGTTACAGGAAAAAAATCAGAAACAACCTAGAGGTCCGTTAGTAGGAAAGGGGAAACAGCCTAAGAGTCCACCCACATAAAAGAATATTAGGCACATGTTTAAAAGAATTCAGTAGCTCGACCTCCACTAGAGCCTATGTTCTTCAAGAACAAGGATTTTTTCTGTTTTGATCACTACTGTAAACCCAGTACCCAAAACAGAAGCTGACACATAGCGAGTGCTCCGTAAATACCTGTCGAGTAAATATTTTGCTAGGTGAGCAAACCTAGTGGCAAAAGCATTATAAACATATGAGCCATCTTGCATAAAATTAAAACACAGTAATGTTAGAACGTGCAATGGAAAAGGGTTCATTGCTCAAGCTAGTGGATTGGTATGTGGGGGCTCACGACACTCGGCTCTTCACCTTTAGGTATGTTTGAACATTTCATGATAAATATTTTATAAGGACAAAAGAAAAACTGCAGTACTACACACCAAATCGTTAACAGTGGTTATCTTAGGAAAGATTTTGAGGGATTTTCTCCCACTCTGACCTTTTATATTTAACTTTGTATTTTTAAAATATTTTTATTGAAATATAGTTAATTCACAATGTTGTGTTAGTTTCAGGTGTACAGCAAAGTGACTAGCTATGCACATATAAATATTTTTTAGATTCTTTTCCATTATATGTTATTACAAGATATTGAATATAGTTCCCTGTGCTATACAGTAGGTCCTTGTTAGTTACCTATTTTATATATAGCAGTGTGTATATGTTAATCTCAAACTCCTAATTTATCCCTCCCCTCTCCTTTGGTAACCACAGATTTGTTTTCTATGTCTGTAAGTCTATTTCTGCTTTGTAAATAAGTTCATTTGTATCATTTTTTTTAGATTCCACATATATGTGATATCATGATATTTGTCTTTCTCTGTCATACTTCACTTAGTATGATAATCTCTAGGTCCATCCACGTTGCTGCAAATAATTACTTTGTATCATGTTTGCAATGTGGGGGGGCTTCTTAAAGTTACATTTTGCCCAAAGTACTAAGGTTGTGAACATATGCTTGCCTGCAGCGAACCTAGTTAAGAGGGTAGAATTTCAGCTACTGTCAGATCACCAAGAACAGCCCAACTTTAACCATTATCAACACTTTGTCTGCATAATATCACGCTTGTTTATTTTTTACACAAAATATGTGATATATTACATAAGATTTTGCTACTTATTCTGTTCATCAGCAATAGTCAGTCAACCAGTATTTATTAGAACCTTCTGTGAACCAGACACTGTTTTAGGCACTGGGGCTAGAATAACAATTAAGAAACAAAAAGCCCTTCCCTGGTTCCCAGATGCCAGCTCCCTGCCCTCTCTTGGCCCAAGCTAGGGGCACTGCTTCAGGGCTGTATTATTCTGTCTCACTTCCTCCAACAGTCCCTGAAGAAAATCTCCATCTCTATGGCAAGACTCGAGAAACGTATGCAGTAAGAGCTGTTGGACCCTTCTTCCCATGGAGAAATGAAGCTTACATTCCAAAACAGAAAATCAAAGGGGGGAAAAGAGCATACTAATGCAATCACCCCTTTCCAGTCATAGTCTCTCAACCATACTCTCCAGGAAGCCTCTTTAAAAATATGAAACAGCTCCCTGGAAGAGGATTCTATTAGAAAAATCTATGTTTCACTAAGTCTAGTCCCCTGATTACTGAATGAGTCTAGAAGATCCACTGCTTTAAAGGAACCGGAGGGCAATCTCAAGACTAAAGAAGGTGCATGTTGATAGCTCAGTAAATTAGTCTGTCACATAATTCCTTCCCCTCCCACTCCCTATTTGAGAATTTAAATATTCCACAAAATAAGGTGGGAGCTTATTCAAACAAACACAGAATCATGAACAAATACGCCAAGTACATTTTCAAGTTAAAGGTACACAATATATTAAACGTTGAGGTTTATGGTTATCATTATTGGGTAACATTTATTGATTGTTTCTACGTGCCAGGCAACATGATAAGCCTGGACTGTGCACTAACTCATTCAATCCCTATTGATGAGATAATGCGTTTTCCCCTTTTTTGCAGATGAGGGCACTGAGAACAGACAGGGTACCAATGGTCACTTAGTAATACATTGGTTTAATCCACTCAAAACTTCCAGGTCCTTTGGGCAATGTATATCCCCCTTTCCATGAGGTCCTGGTTATCACAGTGCCCTGGACCCCTGGGCACCTAAATGAGGCCAATCACAGTACTTCACACCCTGGCCCAGTGACTGGTCAAGGGGTGGGCAAGTGACCCAAAGCAGAGCCAATGAGAATCTTCCCTGGGATTGCATGAACATAGACAGTGGAAGATACACGTAGTTCCCCGGCACATGGAATCTGTGGGGCCCTATGCCTCACTGCAAACAGTGGAATGCAGCCAAAGAGATTCTACGTCCCTTCCAGGCCTGAGCCCAAAAAAGGCCTGGCAGCTCCCGCTTTTGTGCTTTTGGAAACCCTGAGTTGCCATGGAGGAGGTCTAGACATCTCTGCTAGAGCGTAGACCAGGGGTCAGCAGCTTTTCCTTAAAGGGCCAGACAGTAAATATTTTAGGCTTTGTAGGCCATATGGTCACGTCTACTCAAATGCCTTGTGATGTGACAGCAGCCCTAGGGAACAGGCGTGGCTGTATTCCAGCAGAACTTTGTTTACAAAGCAGGCATCCCAGGCTGTAGTTGGCCAACCCTTCATGGAGAGACCGCACAGAAGAGCCGTATGGAGAGGAAGAGGCCCTGAGATTTCATGGCGAGAGAGAAAGGCCCGCTAGTCCCAGAGTTCTGGGTGGTGGGGGGCTGCCCCGTGCATTGTAGGATGTTTAGCAGCATCTCCGGGCTCCACTCATTAGCTGCCATGAGCCCCCTCCCTGCCAGCTGTGACAACCAAAACTGTCTTCAGATACTGCCAAATGTCCCTGGGAGGCAAAATCACCGCTGGTCGAAAAACACTGGGGTCACGTGAAAAAATACGAAACTGGGGAACCAGCAGTCAACTTCCCCACCACGTGGAACTCAAGGAGAGTCGAGAACAGGGTGCATTCGTGGACTTCCCTGGTGGTCCAGTGGCTAAGACTCCACGCTCCCAAATGTAGGGGGCCCGAGTTCGATCCCTGGTCAGGGAACTATATCCCACATGCTGCAACTAAGACCCAGTGCAGCCAAATAAATAAATAAATACTTTAAAATAAATAAATAAAACACAACAACAAGGTGCGGGCAGGGCCGATTCATGACTTTCACAGTCCCTAGGCACTTTTGCCTTCGTCAGTCCCTTGTTCCATAAAAAATATATTTTATACAAATATATATATTTTTTATGACTGCATTGGTATAAAGATGAATATAATCCAGAATCATTAAACATTATTAGCATACCCATATTTTCTTATGATTTTAAAATAAATTAAGTTAAACTAATTACAATAAATTCAATTTATTAAAATTAAATACTGTGGGCACTAAGCACTGTGCTTATAATGCTTAATGAATAATCAGCTTTGAGTGAGTGTAAAGATGGAGCCAGAGGATGTTATTTAAGTCCTTGGAACCAGCCATGCCTAAAAGTTGACCCATTCCTGGACTATCAGTTTCATGAGCCAAAAAAATTCATTTTTTGGGATAAACAACAAAGTCCGACTGCATAGCACAGGGAACTATATTCAATATTCTGTGATAAACCATAATGAAAAATATATATAACTGAATCACTTTGCTGTACAGCAGAAATCAACACAATGTTGTACATCAACTATACTTCAATAAAATAAAAAAAATTTTTTTCATTCACTTTTTGGCCTAAGCTAGTTTGAGTTGAGTTTCTGTCACCTGCAACCAAGACTTATCCGGTCTCCCAGAGACAGAAGGTGGAAGCTGACCTTGAAGGTGAGTCCGTCTAAAGCAGACTTCTCACCCACTCCCACTGACCACAAATGCATCCCGCCCCTGGCATCCTTCTAGTTCTCTCTAAGCAGGACAGTTTTCAAGAAAAAGTTGCCCACACTTACACTTCTGGACAAAGTTGCTCACGTGCTTAATCTTCATCAGAGCAGGCTGACTGCATTCTTTAAAGAGAACAAAGAGGGCATCTAATATCCCTTCTCGGGAAAGAGGAGACATCTGCTGTTGAGTCATGAAGGGTGGTTTCCCCTAAAAACAGCAAACAGCAGATGGAGATACTGTCAATAATGAAAAGCTTTGATCAATAACATGCACGCAGAGTAAATTGCAAGCTACCAACTCGACTAACTGCTCACGACACACGCTAACAACATAATTCGGTGGCCTCGTTCTTTAAAGCAACATCCATTGACAGTCATTAAGTTATCACTTGGACATTCCATCACCGTGGGCTTCTTCCTCCAGCACCTCGGGAGAAAAACTTCACCAGCGTGCCAAGAGTGAGAAAAGGTCCTTCTTTCTTAATGGTCTGAGGATCGTGGGGACATTTACTCTGAACCCTGCTGGTCCTGTCACATCTCCATGTCTCTGCACTAGGACACAATGATTGCCTCTTCCTCCCTGTGTTCCCAGAGGTTTGCTGACATAACTTCGGTTTAATTCACTTGAACAATCTAGGGTTGTGTAAATGGAGTGACTGCACTAAAGCTGAATTTATTCACGATCTCGAGCAACAGCTGCAAACTGGCAAACTGCATCTAGCCCACAGACATGTTTTGTTTGGCCTGTGGTATTTAAAATAATTTGAGTTATCTGCCAATATTGAAAAATCAGGAGATTTCACACCAAAAAAAAAAAGGGGGGGGTGGGGAGGATTTCCGGCTTCTTGTGAGACCCTGGCAGATCTGGCAACAATGCCCCACCTTCCTGCCTGGGGATGCTGAGCTGCAGCTGAGGAGCGCTGCCCCTCTGGGTAGCGGATGTGGTCTGCATTTCACTGCAGACCTGACTCGCAGCTCTGCCATCTGGCTCACTTGACTCCTTTACACTGCCTGGCCCCCAAAGACATGAGTTTGCACCCCTGGTCTAGAGCAATGAAACCCATGTGCCAAGCTGTGGACTGTGTGCAGGTCTCTCTGCAAAGCCGGCCACCAACAGTTCCTCTAACTCTGAAGGCACTTGCCACTGCACCCACCAAGAGTCGGAATCTATTTCCTCTCCCCGTGAATCTGTGCCATCGCCATGACTCACGTCAACCAACAGAACATGACATAAGGGATCATGTGCCAGTTCAAGGTGGAGCCCTTAAGAAGTCTGGCAGCTTCTACTTTTGCTTTTTGGGGGAAGCCATCCACCAAGTCAAGAAGCTTGGGCTAGACCAGGGGTCAGCCAAATCTGGCCCACTGCGTGTTTCTATAAATAAAGCTTTATTGGAACACAGCCATACCTATTAATTTACACATCATCTATGGCTGCTTCTGTGCTACAATGACAGAGTTGACTAGTTGCAGCAGAGACCGTAAGGCCCGTGACATCTAAAATACTTATTATCCACAGAAAAAAATTACAAGCCCCAGGTTAGACTCACTGAATAATGAAAGACCTTTGGAAAAGAGAGGTCAGTAGAACCCTGAGGCTCCCCAGCCAGCAGTTGGCACCCAAATGTTCCAGTCCCAGCCAAGCTCCCAACTCAATACAGCCCCATGAGTGACCCCAGCAGAAGAACCACCTAGTTGAATGCAGTCAACCCACAGAATCATAAGACAAAATAAATCACTGTTGTTTTAAACTTTGTGAGTGGTTTGTTACACAGCACTGGGTAACAGGAACAGATTGGCTACATCTGAATCACTTGGAGAACTGGAGCACTTAAAAAACAAAAAAAAAACAGATTCTCAGGTTCCACCCCAACCTACTGAATTCCAATTTCCCAGTTTGTAGCTTAGAATATGTTTAGTAACAAGTCCTCCCTAGAGAGTCAGACCTCAGCCAGGTTTGTGAAGCACTGGGTCACAAAAGGTCACCCTTCTGTCACTTTAGAGTTCTGCCACTAACTGGGAAACTAAGATTCTTTGTTTCTTCTGTTCCTTAATGAGTTTAAGCAGCTGTTCCCAAATACAGTACTGAGTCTTAACAAAGTTTTCAAGTCTGCCATGAAATAAGAAAAGATGAACACCACATGATGACTCTTTTCTAAAGCTACATGTATTCAAATTGTAAAATGGTCCTTTATTCTGCAACGATGTCCTTCCTCTCGTGGTATTTCTTAAAATGTCCTTTCTTTATGAAATAAAGAAGATAATACGATTTTCTTTTTTCTGTGTGTTTTTTACATTCCTTACTTGGCAAATTAGAAAGTTGGCAAACCTAGGTCAGCCCAGCAAATTTGTAAAATTTTGCTGGCTCGAAAATTTTAAAGTCTGCCAACCACTGACCTAGAGCTTGTGGGGAAGTTCTGTTAAGTAGAAACTGAGACCCTGTCTAAAGTACTTACCTAAATGGAAAACAAAACCGCTACTCTCTATCCAAACCTAATTAAAAGGGTGCTGGGATAGGGATGGAGTAGGATAATTAAATAGTTTAGAAATCCCACTAGGGGATTAAGGACAGAGAGGGAATTTTAAGGGAGTCTGGGAGACTGTTATAAGCTAATGACCACTCAAGAAAAGAATCCAATAACCTAGCAACAACCTATACTACCTTGAAGGAAGACCAGGTGCATCCAAGTACCAAGTACGCTAAAGCCACAAGTCCTGACAGCTAAAACACGAGACAATAGATATGGGCTCTGAATCTTTTTACACGAAGTCAGGAAGTTAATGGTCCTTGAAGAGGAGCATTTCTGCATGTAGCCAAGACAGAAATATAGGTAAAAGGAGAAAGAAACTAGGTGAAAGGGGACATTATATTGAAACCTGAGATGAATTACCATATTTTAGTATATGTTACCACTCTCCTGCTAATATACATGATTTAAGTAGCACCATGACAGTCCCGGTTAGACCATATAGGGTCAAAGGAAGAACTAATGATATAAGCCTTGATGTCTGCCCAAAAATGAGAAAAAAGGTGGTCTTCTCCCCTCCCCACGTTTTCTCTGACTATAAAAACGTAGCCCCTCTTTGCTCTCGGGGCTGCATTCCCCTGTTGGCTGTTTGTATCTCTCACAAGCAACCTATGCTAAGAAACTCACTCTTTGCCTTTTCTGTGCTGAGACAAGAGAACCTGAGCTTCAGTAAGTCCTGACACCAGGTGAGTGTTTTCAATTAAAGGACAGTGGGTTCAAGTCCCCTCCTAAGTCAGGGATCGTGGGTTCAAGTCCAATCTGAGTTTTGGCTGTGTTCAAGTCCCATCCAAGAAGGAATGCAGTTTCAGCTGGAAGGGGGAAAAACAGTATCCTTACCTGTTTATATTAAGGCGAATGTTAGGGTTACGCTACACTTGCAAATAACAGCTTTCCTGGGGGCGGGGTGGAACTCATTAGTTTAAAAAAAAAGATGAATTAGGGGTTTATCCACAATCCTTGCTGTTAAAATGACATTTAAGTACAAGACACACTTAATAAACTCTGACATACTCTGGCGGTATTGCCCAGCAGTTACATACCCACAGAACAAAAACTGGGCATGGCTTTGCCATTTACAAGCTGTGTGATTCTGGGCAAGTCTTTGTCTCCCTCCACATCTGCATATGATAAGGCCTTAATAAATTCTGTCATAAGTTGAAAGTTTGGGAGTAAAACGATAAAGGGGCTAAAAAGTGGTAGCACTCAGTCAGCTGAGGTTAAAAATAGACTATTCATTAGTGAAAAATGGCTCATGACTTAAATGGTGATGGGGATGGTCCCACCTACACTTTCAATCTGTCCCCATTCTGATCTGTTTGAACATTCCCCAATACCAATATCTTGGGAAAAATGTCCTCAAGATCGTATTAGTGTTGAAACTAATATAACATTGTATAATACTACTACATTTAAACCAGTATAGTTGGTTTAAATGTAATAGTATTACTATTAAATACTATTAAATTTAATAGTATTACTATTAACTTACTATTAAATAGTATTACTATTTATCATCCTATAGGTATCACACAAAAATGCCTTCTTAAATATAACTACTGCTATGTGAACATAAATTTATTATTACTGGGCTTCCCTGGTGGTGCAGTGGTTAAGAATCCACCTACCAATGCAGGGGACACGGATTCAAGCCCTGGTCCAGGAAGATCCCACATGCCGTGGAGCAGCTAAGCCCGTGCACCACAACTACTGAGCCTGAGCTCTAGAGCCCTTGAGCCACAACTACTAAGCCCGCGCACCTAGAGCCTGTGCTACGCAATAAGACAAGCCAATGCAGTGAGAAGTCCGCACACCGCAACAAAGAGTAGCCCCCGCTCTACACAACTAGAGAAAAGCCCACGCGCAGCAATGAAGACCCAACACAGCCAAAAATTAAATAAATTAAATTTTTTAAAAAAGCCTATGAGAGCATGTATTAATTGGAAAGTAAAAGATCAGGAAAGACTGCTAAAAAAATTTATTATTACTGTCACTAATACTATTTCTACACTTATTATTAATAATAGTTACCATTTATAAAGGGCTTACCAAGAGCTGGGCAAGAAACTAAGTACTTTACATGGATTATCTCATTTAATCCTCACAACTCTGTAAATTAGGTGTTATAACCTCTATTATAAAGAACGGAAAATGGATTCAGAGAAGGCAACTGACTCGCCCAAGGTAACACAGCTAACAAGTACTGGGGCCAGGGTTCAAACCTAAATCTTCACCACTATCTGTATTGTTCCTTTGACTTACGAATACATAAGTCAAACAAGGATTTCTACTTCAACGGTGTTCCACCTACATCAGAAACAAAAGAATTAGAAGTCTACGTGGAAAAAAATCTGACAACATTAGTTTTAATCCTTTGCGGTGATGGAAATGTTCTGTATCTTGAGAGGAAAGGGGGTTTCACAGGTGCGGTATTTATCAAAACTTTTTTTTTTAATCTAAACCATAAACATCCCTTGAATGAAAAAGATTTCTATATTTCTATAGGATTACAAGTATAGAAATTTCGGTCAAAAGAGTGTCTTTGTTCAATTACTTTTCTTTAATAAAAGGACAAACTTTAGTACTGAAGTCATAAAAAAAGGTCTTCCTTCCAGGGCAAGTTCAGCCACCCACTCCTGTCTGAACAATGGCTCCTTTCCAAAACTATCAGCGCATATGAAACACCAAAGGGGATTTTCTCCTGGATTAGCCTCAGTCCTATAACAAAAGCAAAGGTAACAAATAGGTTCCAGGGAAACACACAGCGGTGAGCAAAGTTGGCAAGCCAGTCTCTTACCTGGAAGAAAAGATTCAACCTGGAGGCCCGGCTGGCAATGGATTCTGCAGCACCAGCGTCCGGAAGATTCCGTGCTCCATACTTGAACTTCAACATCTCCGCACTGGTGGCGAAGGGAGATAGGTTAAATGTGTTCTGCAGATTTGAGCAGGAAGGGCTTGAGAGATCCCGAGCTCCCTCAGGATATCAGGAAAGGGAGGTGAAAATCAGCCCCCACTGGGTCTTGGGATGCTCAGTCTGGCGACGGAGATTAAAAATCAGATTTTTATTCAGTGTAACAGGAGTAACACTTATCTGACCTACTCTCTTAGAAGTCTGTTTATCTGCCCTCCTTAGAATGTAAGCTCCACCAGGGCAGGGACTTTTATCTTCATATAGTGGGGAAACATATAGCCCGGCACATAAATACTAATAGCTACTGAATAAATCACTGAAAATAAGCAAATTACACAATACAGGTATGTTGAAAGGTTTCAAGCGCCATGGGGTTCAAAAAAGAAAAGTAAAAGAGCAAGATGGGGGAATTGGGGCATGGCAGTGTGTGTGTAACAGTGGCGTCAGAGTAACGTCGCTGAGAAGGTGACATCTGAACCAAAACCTGAAGGGCGTTAAAGCAGCAAGCCTTGCTGATAACTGGGGAAGGAAAAGTATCCCGGGCAGAGGGCACAGCCAGAGTTAAGGTTCTGGGGCAGGACCTAGGCTTCTCTAACAATGGGCTGGAACAGGGTGAAAGAGGCAGGAAGTAAGAGTGATGGATGGGTACGAAGAATATGAAGACACTAAAGCAAATTAAGGTCACACAGATTCTAAGGCGCTACTAGCCCCCACTAGTAATGCTGACAGGAGGCAGGACAGAATACACACAGGACCCCACCAAGCTTGAGAAAGGAACAATTCCTCTGGCCCCAGCATCGCCTGGCCGACCCCTCGGCTCTGGTGGAAGTGGGCCAGTGCACCGCCAGCCTAGGAAGACCCTCCCGACCCCCGGAAGCCCTACGGGCGGAACCGCCGCCCTCCCGGCTCCGAGAGGCAAAGCCGGGATTGGTGTGGGTGGAGGAGGCCCTTCCCCAGGTCTTGCAGAATGGGGTGGAGGGGAAATTGGGCGTAGGGGAACCAGACTCACGCTCAGCCGACCCCGCCAGTCAGCGCTCCGCTCCGCCCCGGGCGTCCCGCCGCAGCATTTGAACCCGGGGAACGGCGCGGGCGGGGCCTGATATGTCTGGACCAATCAGCGTTCCCGCTTCTATGATGGACAGTTGTATCTCAACCAGGCCCTGCCCAAGTCCTTAAAGGGACAGAGGAAGTGAAAGAGATAGCCAATCAAATTGTTCCTTCCTTTGACTCATGGCCAATGGGAAACGGGGAGGGAAAACCCGGCAGGGCAGGTCTTGGAAGTTTGAAATTGGCGGTTAAGCAGAAGGATGCAATTTTGACTGCGCGTCTATTCGTGTCTGGGATCTCTGGGGATCTCTGGGATCCCGGGGCCGTGTTCCCTGCTCGCTCTCAGGCCACCTGCGAGGAGGAAGACAGCTAGGCCGCTCTGCCTGGTAGTCTTGTTCCTCAATCCTGCCTAAGGTCGAAGTACTTGTTACTTTGGTAAACCAGCTGGTTCTCTGCTATAGGGTACAGCTGAGGCAGCAAGTGTTTTGAGTTTGAAATTCCATCTGCCTCGATGACTGATTGTCCTGCAACAAATAGGTGAAGGTATTGAGACTGTCTGATAAGACATTTTAAAATAAAGACAAGAACTTTGTCAATTCACTAAAGAGGAAATCCAAAAGGCCAACAAACATACGAAAGTATACTCAACGTCATTCTTAATCAGGAAATGAGAAAACTAAAACCACAATGAGATACAATAACATGCACCCAGATTGGGGCGGGGGATGGGGGAGGAGGTCTGACAGTGTTTGCAAAGATATGGAGCTACAGGCATTCATACATAGCTGATGGGAGTATAAATCAGTACAGTCTCTTTGAAAAAGAGCTTGCCACTATTTGCTAAAGTTGATGATATGTACATTCTATGACTCACTCCTGGGTATATACCTTAGAGAAACTCCTAATTGTGTACACCAGAAGATATGTACAAGAATGTACAAATAGTACCGTACAACATCATGGCAAAAAACAAAGAAAAACTGGAAGCGACCCAAATATCCATCAGCAATAGAAAGGATAATTTTTTATATTGCAGTGTTTTCATACAGCAATGAAAAGGAACAAACTGCAGCTGAACACAATGACATAATGACTTTCAAAACAACACTGAGTGAAGGAAGCAAAACAATAAAGTATGTCTTTTTATTGGAGTAGAGTTGATTTACAATGTTGTGTTAGTTTCAGGTGTAAAGCAAAGTGATTCAGATACACATATATGTGTGTATACATATATATACACACACATATATATATATTCTTTTTCAGATTCTTTTCCCGTATAGGTTATTAAGGTACGTTTTCATTCATATAAATTTCAAAAGCGGGAAAACAAAATAAAATATTTAGAGAAGGATGTACATACAGGTGATAAAACCATAAAGAAAGCAAAAGTCCAGAGAGTGGTTACCTAGGGTTAGGATGGTGACCTTTCAGGAGTCATGTTGCTACTATGATCTAGTTCTCAGCCTAGCTAGTAATAATATGGATTTTTGTTTCACAATTTGTAAATTGTGTGTATAGATGTTCTATTTATGTATATTTCTAAAATTTGAAAGGGAGGCAGTCCTTTCTGTACATTTCCAATCCCTACACTAGATAGAACTGGAAACGTGTTATCACATGCAGGCGCACACACACGCATGCACACATCAGTATAAAACCAAAGCTACAGACTTGCTTAATACACTTTTTTTCCCCCCAAACATAATCCTGGGATAATAATGATAGCTACTATTTATCAAACCCCTCTCCCCCTTTTTTTAATCAAGCACATCTCATTTAATCTTTACTATAACCCTGAGAGGGAGGAACTATAATCCACATTTTACAGATGGGGAAACTGAGGCTGAGAGATATGGAGTGACTAATCTTCAGTTGTTCAGGTCTAGGTGGTGAAGCTGGATTTGGAACTTCTGGACTGTCTGACTCCAAATCCTTTCCTCTATACAAAACCTGCTTCTCAGCAGATGTTAGAAATTCTCCCAGCCTCTGCTTTTGTCATGTTGCAAGGGCTGACCCAGTCCAGAAAAATATATGAAAATAACAAATACTTCTAATGACATGAGAGGGTTAACCAAAGTTTGGGGATGGCAAGGTGAAGAGAGAGGCAAAGTGGGTCACAGACGCTGTTCACTTGATATAAAAAATCTCAGAAAGGTGAGAATGTGGATCTAGTCAATGCCTCTGCTGATTTTTCTAATCCAGCCAAACCTGTTAGTTTCCAGGTGTTAGAAATAGAAGTCTTTACCAGAATCTTGGGACTTGTTCATCCTAAATTAGAATACAACGTTAACAGCACCATTTTGCATTTCCCTGAATCCTGCCTACTAATTTCCTATGAGAACAATCGCTGGCCTCTGCAAATCCTTTGTGAAACAGAACAAGGGAAAAACAATAAATAAAATGAATAAGGAAACATAAAGCAAAAACCACATTAACCCCAATTTTCTTTCAGAAGTAGTAACTGCACAGTAAGCATATGAGGAAAGAGAATTAGGAGGGACCAACGGCGGTGTGCCAATACTAAAAGGATAAGACACTGCCAAATAGAATTAACCGTCGTTAAAACTAGATTGACAGGGCTTCCCTGGTGGCGCAGTGGTTGAGAGTCCGCCTGCCGATGTAGGGGACACGGGTTCGTGCCCCGGTCCGAGAAGATCCCACATGCCGCGGAGCAGCTGGGCCCGTGAGCCATGGCCGCCGAGCCTGCGCGTCCGGAGCCTGTGCTCCGCAACGGGAGAGGCCACAACAGTGAGAGGCCCACGTACCGCAAAAAACAAACAAAACTAGACTGACAGGAAAGCTGAGACCTTGTCTTTGTTCTTGCGCAGAATGAAACAATGACCACTTTTATGCAGAACATGAATCCATGATGATTATTGTTTTGGAGACTCTGGAAGAACATCATCATCACTGAGTCATAGTAAAGGACTTCATGATGTTCTTACGTTCAATTATTCATTTATTTTATTAAAAAAAATTTTTTTATTGTGCCAAGCACTGGGGGTACCAAAAGGAAAAAGATACCCTCCTTGTCAGTTTTTGAAAAGCCAATTATAGTGGGGAGATGGAGCTGTAGGCAAAAGATGGTGAAACTTTGTGATAATCTCCTGTAACAGTGGAGACTCCAGAGGGCCCTGGCAACAAGGGAGGGGTGGCAGGTGGTATGTCACAGCACATTCCCAAAACACGAAGAAAACAGAAATGTGATTGCCCTCAGAGCATTCAACTGGGCCGTAACACAAGCAGAGATGCTCCCAGGCACCTTAAAGAGGTAAGAGGAATGACTGTGGGCTTCCCTGGTGGCGCAGTGGTTGAGAGTCTGCCTGCCGATGCAGGGGGCACGGGTTCGTGCCCCGGTCCGGGAAGATCCCACATGCCGCGGAGCGGCTGGGCCCGTGAGGCATGGCCACTGAGCCTGCGCGTCCGAAGCCTGTGCTCCACAACGGGAGAGGCCACAACAGTGAGAGGCCCGCGTACCGCAAAAAAAAAAAAAAAAAGAGGAATGACTGCAAGACTCGAACGAGACTTAGTGGAACATTAAGTATTGTACAAACCATGCCCCCGAAGGACAGGAAAAGTAAGAAGCTAACCCCATTCTAGATATAAAGAGACAAAGCTATTCTGGTCCCTTTGGTAAGAAAAAGTTCCTCAAGATATTTTGGCTGTGGGTAACTTCTAGGGAATGCTTCTAGAAAGCACCATCAGCTGAGTCCTTTTTTTTTTTTCAGCTGAGTCCTTTTAAGAGCAAGCCGTATCCCAGGTATTACCTGTTTTCCCCACCACTGGCATGAGAGACACTTTCAGGTCACATACAAATGTCATTTATTTTTAAAATTATACATGTTACTGTGTGTTAGGAAAAAGTATAGCTAGCAAATAGTGGCAAACTCTTTTTCAAAGAGACTGTACTGATTTATACTCCCAGGTATAAACCAGGTGTTGTAGGATGTTTAGAAGTATCTTGGCTTCCACCGAGTAAATGCCCTACCCACTAGCATATGCTCCCAGTGGTGGCAACCAAAAATATCTCCAGACATTGCCAAATGTCTCCTGGATGGCAAAATTGCCCAGAATTGAGAACCACCTGTTATAACTGTATGACGTGAAAATTTCCAATGAACACATTAAATATACTTTATTTCAACCAGCAGAGCTCCCAAACAAGTCAAAATACATTTTAAATGTTTTGAAATTTTTAACTGTTAGAACTTTCATTGACACCATCATTTTCCAAATGTTTTCTCCAAGTTGGAATGAGTTCCCATCTATGTTTTTTTTTCCTTCTTTGACCTTAGACAAAGCATCTAACAAGGAAGAATAAGTTTGCAAACAAACATTTACTGAGTGCCTACTGTTTGTGCTACTCTTTTAGGTGTTGGGGAGACAGCAGTAGATAAACTGTACAAAATCCTTGACCTTGGGGAGTTCGTATTCTAGTGGGCAGAGACAGAAAATCAGCAAGATGTGCTATGGGGAAAAATAATCCAGAAAAGGGGCCCACAGAGTGCAGGGGAGGGGTTGCAATCTTAAAGTGCTCACAAACAACTTCATCGAGAGGGTAACATTCAAATAAAGACTCCAAATTTGGGACAAATCCATGCAAACAACTGGGGTAAGAGCACTGCATGCAGCAGGATCAGCAAAGACAAGGCCCTGAAGTAGTATGGAACCTGAAGCATTGGAGAAACAGTAAGGAGGCCAGTGTATGAGTTTCTTGTTGCTGTTGTAACAAGTGACCACAAACGTAGTGGCTTAAAACAACACAGATGTGTTCTCTTACCGTTCTGGAGGTCAGGAAAACCACAAAGGTCTCACTGTACTAAGATCGAGGTGCTGGCAGGGGTGGCTCTTTCTGGAGGCTCCAGGGGAGAGTCCTTGTTGGTGCCTTTTTCAGCTTTTTGATTCATGGCTCTTTTCTCCATCTTTAAAGCCAGCAATGTAGCAACAGATGTAACATCTTCTGGAATCTTCTGCTCTCTCTCTCTCTCACTCTCTCTCTCTCTCTCCTCTCCCCTTTATTTGTTACCTTTCCTTCTGTCTCTGACCCTCTTGCTTCCCTCATAGGGATGCTTGTACTTACATTGGGCCCACCTGGATATCCTCTCCAACTCAAAATCCTTAATTTAATGACTTCTGCAAAGTCCCTTTTGCCAAGTAAGGTAACATCCACAATTGGTGAGGATTAGGAAGTGGACATCTTTGGAGACTTACGACTGGGCCTACCACAACCCGTAAGGTTGAAGAATTCATGCAGGCAAGGAGAGTAGCAGATGAGGTCAAAGATGCTCTTTTTAATGACTAAAAGCCTATTCATTAAAAAGAACTCTCTTTGCAACTTCATTCTTTAAAACTAACTGGGTTGGCTTTTTCCACAATGAATAATATTGGGTTGCACTTTTCTACTCCTTCTGCTCTTAGAGCACCTCTATAATGTTCTCTTTATTTTTCAACTTCTATTAAAGTTAAAACACCTGGGGAGACTGCAATATAGATTATTTCATCTCTCCATGTGTGGGTGCTGAAGGAGGCCTTCCAACCCCGAAGAACAAACCCAGCTGGGAGGACTTTGGGAAGAAAAGAAACACAAAACATGGGATAGGTAGATCCTTTTCTACCCGTGTATTCTGTTGTTCATTAGCATCAGTTTTCAGAAAAGCCCAAGATCTCTATTTGGGGGCTTGTATCTATTGAGGAAGACACTGTCCGGCTTTGCATAGCTTTTTTTTTCCATGGTAAAATACACATGAAACTTACCATCTTAACCATTTTTAAATGTACAATTCTGTGGCATTAAGTATATTCATGTTGTTGTGCAACAATCACCATCATCCACCTCCAGAGCTCTTTTCATCTTATAAAACTGAAGCACTGTACATTGTGTGCCTTACACAATAGCTCCCCATCCCCTACTCCTCTAAGCCCCCGGTAACTTCTGTTCTTTCTGTCTTCATGAATTTGCCTACTCTAGGTACCTCATGTAAGTGAAATCATGCATTATTTATCCTTTTGTGTCTTGTTTATTTCACTTAGCATAATGTCTTCAAGGTTCATCTATGTTGTAGCATGTGTCAACACTTCATTCCTTTTCATGGCTGAATAGTATTCCATTGTATGGATATACCACTTTGTTTATCCATTCGTCTGTTGATGGACCCTTGGGTTATTTCCACCTTTTGACTAATATGAATAATGCTGCTGTGAACACTGGCATACATGCATCTGTTTGAGTCCCTGCTTTCAATTCCTTTGGGTATATACCTAGGAGTGGAATTGCTGGATCATACAGTAATTCTACCTTGAACTTTTTGAAAAAGTGACAAACTGTTTTCCATAGCCATTACACCATTTTGCATTCCCACTAGCAATGCATCAGGGCTCTAATTTCTCCACATCTTCACCGATGCTTGTTATTTTCTGTGCTTTTTTTTTTAATAATAACCACCCCTAATGGGCATGAAGTGGTATCTCATTGTGCCTATTTATATTTACTTTCTTTGTTTAACAATAGAAGATTTTCATATGAAATTCAGGCATTTCTCCAGATCACATTCATTCCACACTAATGAACTCCTATACTTCACTTCCAATAACTTTTAGGCTCTCACCTTGGAGACTACCTAATTCCACTAGTGGCTTCCTTATCTTTAAAGCACCTAAGGCACAACTGCTTACTCTACATTTGCCACACCAAAGCCGTAGAGCCATCTAGTGGTCCAGTGAGGTAATTGCAGGGGCAGCTCCCATTTTCATTCCTGCGTGTCTGAACACAAGACTTGATTATATTTTATATACCTGGTGATACCCATCTGGTATTGCCATGAAAGGCGAAATCCAAATCCGATTCAAAAGAGGATGCTTTTATAAAAATTATATAGATAGGCTTCTCTGCAAATGACAATGCCTTCTCCAGTGTCCTCTTAATTACACCCCTTCCTAAAATAGGATCAATAGAAATGCAGCTGACATTTTAAATGCAACTGGCTTGTTGAACAATCTGTCCAAAAAAAGAAACAATTTTATCTTTTTTCCAATCTCTTGCTTCAACCATTCTCTATCGAACCTCCCTTTTCCACCCTTTAAAGACATCCCTAGCAAATCCCATAACTTTCAGTTTTCTTCAAGTTTTCGCAGTTTCTGATACTTCACCTCCCTCCTCCGCAGAATAGGTGGGGCTTCGGAGTGTGGCAGGGGAGTGGTCTCTTTATGCTGTTCCCTGCCCTCCTTCTTCCTTTAAAACTCCGCTGATGTTTGGAGCAGAGACTAGAAATTAGGGGGAAGGGACCCATCCTACACAATTTTCTAACATAGGAAATGGGACCCTACTTGGACTTTTCCAACTACCCCCTCCTCAGCTCACACCCTTAGCTAAGTTCCAAGGTGTCTACTCACTTCATTTGTGCCCCACCCAACAGCAAGTGTTCAGGCTGCTTCATTTATTTTATTTTATTACTATTATTTCTTTTGGCCACACCACCTGGCTCGCAGAATCTAAGTTCCCCGACCAGGGACTGAACTGGGGCTTGAACCAGGGTCCTCAGCAGTAAAAGCACGGAGTCCTCACCACTGGACCACCAGGGAATACCCAGGCTGCTTCATTTTGACCCTCTCTCTGCCTCTCCACCTTCACACCCAAGCCATCTTCCTCCCATTTTCCTCCCTTTCCTTAGAGATCACAAGAATAAGAAAAAGAAATAAGTATCACTCTTAGAAAAGGAGATAATGTTATCATTAGATAGAACTGTAAACCTAAAACAATCCAAGAGGCTCAGCTAAGAAACTATTAGAGCCAACAAGACTTCCAAAATATAGCCCAATATAAGATAAATGTTCAGAAAAATCAATAGCTTTCCATTATACCAGCAGCAACCATTGAGCTAATGTTAAAAAGAAAAGATTCTATTCCAGTAACAACAAAATACCAAGTTCCTAGAAATAAACACAGCAAGAAAAGAGCAGAGGTCACACAAAGAAAACTACAAAGCTTGACCACAGACATAAAAACAAGACTTGAGGGGCTTCCCTGGTGGTGCAGTGGTTGAGAGTCCGCCTGCCGATGCCGGGGACACGGGTTCGTGCCCCGGTCCGGGAAGCTCCCACATGCCGCAGAGCGGCTAGGCCCGTGAACCATGGCCGCTGAGCCTGCGCGTCCGGAGCCTGTGCTCTGCAACCAGAGAGGCCACAACAGTGAGAGGCTCGCGTACTGCAACAACAAAAAAAACAAGACTTGAGTAAGAAAATGAAGAAGCATAGCTTGTTCCTAAATAGGAAGCATCAACATTTAAGAATTCCTTTTCTTCCCAAATTAACATAAACATAAAACGCAGGATAAATAAATTACTGTCTATCCAAACAATGGAATTCTACTCAGCAATAAGAATGTAACTAATGATATATGCAACAACATGGATAAATCCCAAAATCATAAGCTGAGTGAAGGAAAGCAGACAAAAAGAGTACATACTGTATGATTGCATTTATGTAGAATTCTAGAAAGCAGAAAAATTGATAGCAGATGGAATTGGGAGTAGAACTGAGGACTAATTGCCAAAGGGCATGAGGGACCTTTCCAAGGCTGTTAAGAACGTTCTGTATTTGATTGCACTAATGGTTATACATGGTGTATACATTTGTCAAAACTCATCTAAATGTACCCCTGAAGTAGTACATTTCTTGTATATAAATTATACCTCAATAGAGTTGAAAAAAGGAAGCGCAATTCCAAAAAACAACCCAACTTTAGGGTTTGTGGGAGAGGTGTGGCTGAGACTTGAAGACACTGAAAATAAAATTCTTTGAGAAGCACAAATGCATGAGGCCAGGTAAAAAAATCATGAGCTCAGAGAGCCCATCAGCAAGTCCGCTGACCATCACGGTCACCCTGGGAACAAGACGCCTCTAGCTCTTCCATATCACCCTCCATCGCTAAGGAAGTTTCCCCAGTGGGAAGGAGAAGGAACAGTCTCAGCCCTTGCCTTATCTCCACCCCCACCACCATACAGCTTAGAGTGAGGCTGCAGATAGCATAGGAGTTTGGTTCCTTTTTACAGAAGACGGGGACCCCAGTTGTTTTCTTCTCTCTTTGGAATGTGGGGTCCATGAAGCTACTTTTGTTCTCAGCTTTGAGTCTTGGATGCCTGTTTCAGAATCGTCCTATGACCAAAAGGCCAACAAGAAGTGCAAATTCCTTCAGGATGCTCCCTTTATCGTGGAGGGCCCCAAGAACATACCATTTCCTGGCATACGAACAAGGGCCACCTGTAAACTGAAATAAATTCTAGGGTTTTAAGAGGGGAAGTATGCAAACATCAGATGGAAGATTCCAGCACACACTAAGCAGCAGAGGGGAGAACAGGCATGAAATGGTTTTGCAAACTCCCATGGTTGGCTGTTATTTAGGATGAAACACTTGAGAAGGGAGAGCAACAGATTAATACACCAACATCCTCTGTGTTCACTGCAGAGAAAAGTATGACCGCTTTAATGTGACCAATTTTTCTGGGCATGAAGATTTTCCACGACCATTACGACATATCTCTTTCAATCAGTGTGCTTGGTGGTTTATTTTTAGAAACAAAATTTCTCCTTAAGGGGTAATGTGGTTTGAAGATGATCCGTCTTCTGAGCTAGTTTTCTCTCCACTCCCCATTAGCAATGTCTAAAAAACTGACTTTGGAAATAAAGGCTTTCTGCCTTGAGGAGCATGAATCCCAGCTTACTTTCCTTTGCCGACTAAAAACCTTTTCTAACACTGACAAAAAGGTAATACACCTGAGATCCTCTACCAGTTTTTCACTCTGTGTAGCTAAGATTCTGCAAGGAATAAGAAATCATTAAGATCTGAGATTTATTGGAAATACCCATGGCATCCAATCAATGACAAAAATTGGGGCCTATCTCTCCATGCTAACTGATAGAGATAGCTTTTTGTTTTCTGAGCCACTCGTGTCTCTCTATTCACTGCTAGTCAATAAAAAATGAGAACCACCCTATCAGATGCTTTTACACCTGTTGCAAATTAAATGAAATATGTCATTCAGGTCTGTCTGTATTAATTATCTAATGCTATGTAACAATATTGCCACAAACTCAGCAGCACGAAACAACACAGACTTATGATCTCACAGTTTATAAGTCAAGAGTCCAGACACACTGAGCCAGATCCTCTGCAAAGCTGTAATCAAGGTTTCAGCCCAGGTAGTGGTGCCATATCAAGGTTTGACTGGGGAAGGATTTGTATTTAAGCATGTGTGGTTGCCAGCAGCATTCAGTTCCCTGAAAGCTGTAATTATGATTTCTTGCTGCCCATCAGTGAAGGTCACCCTCCGTTTCTTGTCATGTGGCCCTGTTCATAGAGAAGCTCACAAGCTTGCTTCCTCTACGCTAGCAACGGAGAGAGTCTTGCAGCAAGAAAGACATTACAGTCTTAGGGAATTTAATCACAGGTGTGACAGCCCATCACTTTTGCCATATTCAAGTCACAGGTCCCGTCCACAGTCAAGGAGAAGGGATCACACAAGGACATAAACATCAGGAGGCCTGGGCTTCCATGGTGGTGCAGTGGTTAAGAATCCGCCTGACAATGCAGGGGACACGGGTTCAAGCCCTGGTCCGGGAAGATCCCACATGCTGTGGAGCAACTACACCTGTGCGCCACAACAACTGAGCCTGCTCTCTAGAGCCCGCGAGCCACAACTACTGAGCCCTCATGCCACAACTACTGAAGCCCACGCACCTAGAGCCCATGCTCCGCAACAAGAGAAGCCACCGCAATGAGAAGCCTGCGCACCACAACGAAGAGCAGCCCCTGCTCGCTGCAACTAGAGAAGGCCCGCGCGCAGCAACAAAGATCCAACGCAGCCAAAAATAATAATAATAAATAAAATAAATATTAAAAAAAAAAATCAGGAGGCCTTGGTCATGGGAGTGGCCTTAGAGTTTGCCCTCCATATTTTCCAAACTGGCTGCCAATATCACCAATAACGATGACTTGGTTCCAATGGAGTTCACTCCATCCCCATGACTGACAGATGGCCCATCCTCTGCCATTACTCCTTCAATTCAAGAATAGCCTCTATCACACAAGTGAGGGCAATCTCAGGTGATTCTCTCATTACCTGTTCCTTATTTTTCCTTCTCTTGTCGAGCTCCCCTCCGAATATTGAGACTACACACTGCTACCCTCCTGGAGTGCGCTGCTTGGGTTCCCACTCCCCAGTGGGGACATGCCTGTCTCTGAGAATACGCCCATGTGTATGTGGAGGTCTCCACCATCACTGTCATCGGTACAGCTGTTCAGTGCCGCTACCACACAAAGCACAGTGTTAGCCATGAGACGTAATGCAAAGAGGAGGGAGGCGTGACCTCAAGACATTCACAGTCCGGATGAAAACTGTTCTACAGTCTCTCCCAAGAGAGGGTAAGAGACCATAAACCTATAGGGCATAGTGGACGGCTCTTGTCCACTGTGCTTGAATTTTTGAAAGATAAGCATGCAGTATTTGTGTAATCAACAACAACAAAAAATTTATAAATTGTCTGCAACTCAGACCATAGCTAGGAGTTGAGAGTAAACATCCCTCATCCTACCTCTGGAAACAGAATCCCAGGTATCCTTTGTGAACCTCCCCCCCGCCCCCACACACACACATCTTCTTAACCAGAAGCTTTAGACAAGAATGACCTAAGCCTTCCTCCAGAAATGGGACTGTATATGGCATCAGCCAATCTATTTATCCCATACCTTTCCCCTACAGTGATGGTAGAGGCAACCCAAACAAAGCCAATGACACATAAGAAGAGGTTTACTGTGGTCTCTGGGAAAGAAAATGCCCACTCTCGAGGGTGTTTCCTGAAAAGTCTCTTCCCTTATAACAGTGCTAGCCAACAGGAACAAAATGTAAGCTTTATATATAATTTTCCATGTTCCAGTAGACATATTTTTTAACTTAATTTTTAAAATTTATTATTTTTATTTTTTATTTTTGGCCGTGCTGTGCAGCTTGTGGGATCTCTCAGTTCCCAGACCAGGGATTGAACCTGGGCCCCGGCAGTGAACGCCCAGAATCCTAACCACTAGACTACCAGGGAACTCCCCTAGTAGCCATATTTTTAAAAGGAAAAAGGAAAAAAGTGAAGTTAATGTTAATAATACATTTCCATTTAACCCAATATATCATAAATGTTATCATTTCAATATGTAGTAAGTATAAAAATTATTAATATTTTACTTTTTTTTCATTCTAGGTCTTTAAGACTGTATTTGCACTTACAGCACATTTCGATTTGGACTAGGCAAGAACCACACGTGCCTACTGGCTACTGTCTTGGACAGTGTAACTCTGGACAGGACAGTATGAGGATATGAAAGTAGATCTGTATCTATTTTGACATCACAAGTGTGAGGGGGAGGAGGAGCTTATACTAAAACTGACCACATCTAGGGAAGAGAATTGGAAATCAACTGGGACCTTGGTGACATCATATGAGTCACCAAAGCATCATCACTTGAAATCAGCATGACCTCAGAACATTTCGGTTTTGTGAGCCAGTAAGTTTCCTTTAGTGCTGAAACGAATTCAAGTTGAAATTTCTGTTATTTCCCACGAAACAAATCTCAACAGAGGGTAATTAATAAAATAAAGCAATCCATTCTGTGCCAACACTAAAGCATGGACCATAAGTATAATGTTTTCAGAGGTCTCTCCCTAGAAAGCAACTCAGCAACAGCAGGGTTTCTCAACCTTGGCATTGTGACCTGTGGGGCTGGATAACTCTTTATTGTGCAGGTCTGTCCTCTGAATTGTGGATGCTCACCATATCCCTGGCCTCTACCCACTAGATGCCAGAAGCACCCTCCACCGCGGGTTGTGACAAATGAAAATATCTCTGGATATCACCAAATGTCCCAATTGAAAGCTAATGAACTAGAGAGGGAGGGGATTTGCAATAAATCTGGAAGAAGGGGTGGGATGTATATATTTATGTGGGAAAAGTATTTCTGGTGGGGGTAATGACATGAATAAAGGAACTGGGGAGAGGAAACAAAATGCTCACGAAGAAATCAATCAAGTCATCACCGCTGAGTCTCAGCTGTGGCTGCCAACAACAACCAGAGCATTAAATTTTATCTGGAAAGTCATTTTTTAAAAAATTCTACCCTACATTGCTGGTGGAAGCCTAAATCAGCACAAACCTTATTGGAAGGCAGTTTGGCAATATGTACAAAAATGAAAAATATCTTTGTCCAGCAATTCTTCCTCTAGGAATTTACAGAAAAAAACTTTACCTAACTGAAAATAACAATAATAACTGAAAAAAACAAATGACCATTAATTGGAATGTGGCTAAGTTAATCATGGGAGAGCCATAATTGAATACTGTGCATCCATTTTTAAAAACTGACTCCATGTGCACAAAGATGTCCAAGATACCTTGTTAGATTAAAAAAAAAGTAAGATAGAAACTGGATGTATAGCATAATCCCATACAAATAATAGGAATGTCTCAGATGCTTGGAAAAAATGAGGAAAGTATACACAAAACTTGAGTTGTTATCTTGGGGACAATGCATGCTGTGATGGGGAAAGAAATGACAGTTATACTTTCCATATTGTTCAAAACAACAAATAAATTTGAAGATCTAATTAGCTGGTTTCAATAATTCACGAATCAGGCAGCGTCCCATCTAGCAACTAGAAGAGCACCCCCTAGGGGTTGTACAAAATGGAAGGTTTTTATAGGAAGAAGGAGGGGCAAGGGAGTGATTAGCAGAAAAAAATAAAGGATTATTTTCAGGCCAGGATATCTTTTTGGAGATATTATGCAGACTGTCTCCTCATCCACTGGGGTGGAGGTGGGGGGAATGGAGAGGACCCAAGCGACAGCTTATCTCATTGGGGCTGACCAGAAAATCCCAAACTGGTTAATTAAGATTGCATTTCTGTGAAGGTCAAAACTGCAATTAGGGACTTACCTGGTGATCCAGTGGATAAAACTCCACGTTCCCAATGCAGGGGGCCGATCCCTGGTCAGGGAACCAGATCCCGCATGTGTGCCGCAACTAAAGATCTGGCACGCCGCAAAGAAGATCCCGCATGTTGCAACTAAGACCCAGCGCACCAAATAAATAAATAAATAAATAATTTTAAAACACTGCAATTAAATTAGGTATTAAATCTAGGTTTGGTATCATGGGCTTTAGCATAAGTGATGCCATTTGGGGCCAGTCGTTTTTCTCTTTAATAGTATATATTATATATGTCACAATATGGAGAAATCTTTTATTTTCTTACATCAAAATCTATCTTCCACTCCAACCCCAACCCCTGGCACTGCTTTCCACTAGCTTAAGAACTAGCTTGCGGGGAGGTGGTGATTTACAGTGTTTGCCAATTTCTGCGGTGTAAATGCTACAACAACAGCCCATTTCAATCTGCCACCATGATTTCACTGAATGGGCAACTGGGGAGAAAAACGCACAATTAGGTCTTTCAAGCCTAAAAAAGCCAGCTCCAGTGCCCATTCCTAGCCATTCTTGATAAATAATTGGATAGTGAGTTGCTTTCTTTTTCAAAAGGGTCAGAGTACGATCAGCCATCTGCTGAGCTTTTCGCTTTTTGAGTGGGATAGGCAAGTTAGGAGCCAGAACTGAGCTGTTCCAGACCATTGAGGGGATTTTATATTGTGATGGGGAACAAAGGCAGAGACAGGGAAGGAGAAGGGGATGGGGGAGAGGAGGCTGATATTCAGAGAGGAAATTCGGGCGGAACGAAGAGTTTAAAGGGAATTGCTGGGACGTTTGCCACATGGTATGGATGTCACCCTTCTTCCACACCTTCTCCAAAAAATCGTCAGTAAAACTTAATCGCTCCGTCATGTAGAGCCAACTGGAACTAGTTACCTAGCATTGCATGTAAGTGCTGAATGCAGCCTCAGAGTAGACCAAGGGTGAGAGCTGTGGTTACCATCAGGGGCCTTGCCACATCTAAGTTATACATTTTCCTGTCAGGTTTGATTATTAATAATGAGCATGCATTATTCCAGTTGTCAGCAAAAATATATTTTTTTAAGTTCCCTGCACTTAGGAACGTGGAGTTGAGAGTTATTTTCTTGCCTGACTCAGGAGAACATGGCATAGAGACCTTCGCCCTTGCAGGAGGAAATCGAGCCCTGGAATAAAATGTAAACCACTGGGTCTGTTTAGAAGAGTGTTTTGTTATAGAAAAAAATCTCCCTAAAGCTTCTTGTGTCCTCCCATTGCGTTTTTATTACAAACATTTGGCAGAGCCTCAAACATGGTAATAAGCCTCCCAAACAGCTGTATACAGAGAAGACAGCTGTGCAAATTTGCCCTGTGGTTCAAGTTCCTGAGGTGGTGCTCATCCTGTGAACGAGAAACCCAGAAGGAAGGCATTTAAATCTCTGGCACGTTCCTCCAATGAGGTGCAAATATGAATTGCTATTATTGCCAAGGTCCAAGGCCTGGAGTAAGAAACTGACAGAGAGACAGAGACAAGAAGAGAGAGAGAGAGAGAGAAACACATCTTTATACCTAGCTAGCTATAGGTATACACTTCCCGGCTTTGGGCACTTGTTTTCTTTATGTCAGTGGTACCTCTCAAGTTCACCCTCTTTGTTGCTCCCAATGATGGATACTCCTGGGGTTGGCACCCACCAAACCAGTCTGGGAGAGAGGTGCCCAATTTTGTTGTAAAGGCACAAGGACTTTTGCTGTCTGCCTCTATCTGTGTTTTTTCTAGCTTCCAATCAGCCACCCAATCTCGACCACTTCCCTTTTTTTTTGCCTTTTAAAGTTTCTGCCTTTCTAGTCTCTGCATACCAGCCTAGGCTGACACACAGCCTTGCCTGGGTCCCCAGCTGCAGCTGCAGGGTTCCATCTGATGCTTGCTGTCTTGTTTCCTCCCCTCACCCCCGCCCCCGCCTAAGCTCCCTGTCAAGACTCCAGATCCCCAGCATGGCAGTGACAGCTAATGTCACACTATTTTGCTAAGTCAGGTGACTTCCAGGGCTAAGTCATTATTCTGTATCCTCCAACTCTCAAATGTTCTGTTGGCCTAATTAGTGCATCCAGAAGGGGTAGTTGGAGTCAGTACAGACTATTGAGTAAAAAAGCACAAATTGGGACAGCATGTGCACATGGAATACAATGTGAATTGTGCCCCCTGAAGGAAAATTCATTTCCCCTCCCTTTGCCCAGGGTTCTGCAACTGGGGGCTCTTACAAGCTGTGTGGCTCTGAATGAGTCAATTCATCTCTCAGTGCCTCAGTTTCATCATCTGTAAAATGGAGCTAATATATAGCACCTACCTCACAGGACCGTCGTAAAGAGAAAGTGAAATGCTATGTAAATGCAGCATAGTGCCTGGTACGTTAAAAATGTTCTATACGCGTTAGTAGTTGCTATTTTCCAAGTATAAACGCAATGGCCAACCTTCTTTAATTTAAGTTGCATCAGAGATGCTGTCTTTCTACATATTGGTGGGATCAGCAGCAATATTCCTGGGTCCTATTATTAGTATATGGACTGGAGTTTTGTTTTGTTTTGCCAAAAGTTATGCTTGGATAGATTTGGGTTCTGCACGTTTCGGCCAAGTCCCAGTGTAAAAGCAGTGCTTCTCAAACTTTAATGTGCACATGAATCATCTCAGAGTCTTAAAAATGTAGATTCTGAATCAGCAGGTCTGGTCTGAGATCTCAGATTTTGCTTCTCTAAGGAGCTTCCAGGGAATGCTGATACTGCTGTCCATGGACACACTGTGAATAGCAAGGTTTTATTGAGGTGTGATTACAGATCATAAAATTCACCCGTTTTAAGTGTGAGGTTTAATACTTCTTGTTAAGTTTATCAAGTTGTGCAACCATCATTTTAACCCAATTTTGGAAAAGTTTCGTCACCCCAACAATGTCATTCATGCCCATTTACAATTTTTTTTAATTTATTTATTTTATCTTTGGCTGCGTTGGGTCTTCATTGCTGCGGGCATGCTTCCTCTAGTTGCAGCGAGCAGGGGCTACTCTTCCTCGTGGTGCGTGGGCTTCTCATTGTGGTGGCTTCTCTTCTTGCAGAGCACCGGCTCTAGGCACACGGGCTTCCATAGTTGCGGCGTGTGGACTCAGTAGTTGTGGTTCGCGGGCTTAGTTGCTCCATGGCATGTGGGATCTTCCCGGACCAAGGCTCGAACCCGTGTCCCCTGCATTGTCAGGCGGATTCTTAACCACTGCGCCACCAGGGAAGTTCCATGCCCATTTACAATTAATCCCCATTTCTACCCCCATCCCAGGCAACCACTAATCTACTTTCTGGTTTTATAATTTGCCTTTTCTGGGCATTTCCCATAAATGGAATCCTACAATACATGGTCTTTTGTGCCTGGCTTCTTTCAGGGAGCATGATGATTTGGAGGTTCATTCATGTTGTAGCAGGTGTCATTACGCCCATTTTTTGCATTGCTAAGTAGTATGAACAGACCACATTTTGTTTACGCATTCACTAGTTTGGGGTTGCTTCCATGTTTTGGCTCTTATGAATAATGCTGCTCTGAACATTCATGTGCAAGAACATTCGCCTGGGCAGACGCTCCTGCAACCCCCAGGGAGGGGTCTTAGCACTCAGGCAGCATCTGCCTGCTGGCCGCAGGCAGAATCTGAGTGTGGGTGTGAGCCCCAGAATCCCCAGGGGAAGGAAGTCTCAAGATGCGGGTGGCATCACATACGGTGTGTCATCGTGGAGTTGGAGACGTTCACGCTGTAGGCGGCGGGGCAGGGCTCTCTGTCCATCCCAGGCACTTGGGACTGTCCACCTCTGCCACCCACGCTCCTTGGCTGTGGGCCACAGTGGGAGGGGGCCTGGGGGAGTCCCCACCAGCCCAGGGTCGGGCAGGAGGTCTTTGTGTGGAGGTATGTTTTCATTTCTCTTGGGTAAATACCTAGGAGTGAGATTGCTGGTGAGCAGTACGGCTTTAGAGGGTGGTAATAAGTCAGATTGTTCTGTGTTAAATAACAGGGCTTTGTTGATATCTATGACTATTCTCAGGCCCAGGGATGTGCTTTCAACTCCTGGACTATCTAGCAATTCTTAAATCAGGGTTTCTCAACCTCAGCACTATTGGGAATTCCCTGGTGGTCCAGTGGTTAGGACTCAAAACTTTCACTGCCAGGCCCAGGTTCGATCCCTGGTCTGGGAATTGAGATCCTGCAAGCCATGTGGCACGGCCAAAAAATAATAATAACAATAACAAAACAAAACCTCAGCACTATTGATATTTTTGGCCAGGGAATTCTTTGTTGTGTCGGAGGGAGGTTGTCCTGTGCATTGTGGGATGTTGAACAGCATCCCTGGCCTCCACCCACTAGATGCCACTAGCACGCCCTCCACGAGCCCCAGTTTTGATTGTTAAAGTTGTCTCCAGACATTGCCAAGAGTCCCTGGGAGGCAAAACCGCCCTGGATGAGAATCACCGTATTAGAGTTTACTTAATAAATGGAAGTAGTTCCAACCCTGCTTCTGACCTGGGGGTATTTAGTGCTTGAACACACGGTCAGTCCTGTCTTCCTTACTCAGAGAAGGTGTGTGGGTCCTGTCTTGGAGCTCTCAGCCTTGACATCCTACACGTTGCTTTATTTAATTTGTTCTAAATCAGTAGTTCCCTTGTGGTTCGGTGTGTATGCATTCGTTCTCAAATTGGGCCAAGAGAAGAAATAAAGGATTGCAGATGGCACAGGCTGTAGTCTCTGTCTATTTAATTCAGATCAGTCCATCCTGATGGAATTTATTCCAGAGTATGTGTTTGAGACAACATGTAATAGGTATTTTGAGTATTTACACAGCTCTGCTTACAAGAAACACAAAGGAAAATAAAATGGATATTTGTTGGTTTTTTACTGCCAGGTATATATTTCTCGCTTCCAAACAGCACCCTGCTTGCATTTTGAAGAACTACTTCTCCCTGACTGTAGGCGTTTGGTGAGGCAGAAAATCCAGGATGCAGCCCTTACGTTGAGGAAGACAAAGGGCTTCCTGGAGGCCCCCCCGACAGATCCCTCCTCTCCAGCTCCAGGCGGTGGGCGTGCCTTGCAGTTTTCTATTGCTCTGCAACAAACAGCCCCAACCTTAGAGGTTTAAAACAGCACCGATTTATGATTTCTTATAATTATTCTGTGGGTTAGTCATCTGGACAGATCTGCTGGTCTCACCTGGGTTCATCCACGTGGCTACCTTCAGCTAGAAAGTTGGCTGGGCTGGGCTAGAAGATCCAAGATGGTCTCACTCAATATTTGGCAGTCGGTGCTGACTGTCATCTGAGGAGCCTCAGTTCTCCTCCATGTGACCTCTCATCCTCCAGTTGGCTAGCCCTACAACAGGACTCGTGTAAGAGATACCGGAAGATCTGTTTTTTCCTCCCCTGAATGGTGTGGCATGAAGATATGAGATGTAGTAAAAGTAGCAGGGTCCAGAGCAGCCATAGGACCCCTGGGAAGACTCTGGAGATGATGCCAACACTACAGGAGTTAGAATGGAGAGGCAGAGAGAAAGACATGACATTCTTGGTGACATTCTGTAAGCCACTGGATCAAGCCTTACCTGAAGGGAGACCTACATATAGACTTTCAGTTATGTGAGCAAACAGATTATAAATTCCCTGTATTTTTTAAGCCATCTGGAGTTAGGCTGCAATCAAAAGCATCCTCACTGATGACTCTCTCTTATAAGAATAACCTGCTACTTCTTTAGGCGGTAACAGATGGAGGAACTTCAGGCCACGTGCCATTGAAGAGGACCCAACTCCCAAAGCAAGCTCTGCAGGCTCTCTTGGCACTTTAAGGGGTATTCACAGATCCTTTCTGAGCCCCTTCAGTTATAGAAACCATATGTCTGAGTCCTCCAATGGAACTTTTTAGAGTGTTCTACGTAAGCAAGAAAAGCAATTGAATAGAAATTTTCGCTGTGATTTAGTTTGTCTTTGAAAATCATTCCTATACTCTGGGTCTCTAAGTGTGAAGAAGTAGGCAAGAAGAAACAGAGCAAGTGTCTTGGGGCTCATTCTGGGCTCTTACAACCTACATAAAGCTCAGAAGATCATTTATTTTGCATCTCTGGCCATCGATAAACACAACTCTCCTCTGTGTGATGTTGACCCAAAGGCTCAACCTGCAGGATTCAGAAATGATTTGGGACTTCCAAAAGTGACCAGAGGAGCAGCTGAGCTTGTGAGAGCCCATCAGATAATTCACTTTATTCTCTTACTGCTGCTGACTTATGAAAAGGATGTGTGAGCTCCATTTTATTTTTTTATTTTTTTGCAGTACGCGGGCCTCTCACTGTTGTGGCCTCTCCCGTTGCGGAGCACAGGCTCCGGACGCGCAGGCTCAGCGGCCATGGCTCACGGGCCCAGCCGCTCCACGGCACGTGGGATCTTCCCGGACTGGGGCACAAACCCGTGTCCTCTGCATCGGCAGGCGAACTCTCAACCACTGCGCCACCAGGGAAGCCCGTGAGCTCCATTTTAAGGATAAGGCAAATTGAGGCATACGGTGGTTATTGTCTCAGCTACAGCTTAACAAGACAAGCACTAGCGACAGTGGTCACATTTGATGCTGAGCAGAGCTCTTAAATAACCTTCGTAAAACGTATGTTATCCACCTGCCTAGACACCTAAAAATAGAACTGGAGTTCTGAGGGAGCAGCCCCCCCCGCCCCCCCAAAAAAAGAAAGAAAGAAAAGACCAGGGGCATTTTAAAATTATAAATCTAGTTTAAATGAGCAGGACAAAACCCCAAAAAAACCCAGCATGACACGCCTTATAGTGACACAGTGCAGGGACTTCATTAGTGACTGATTTTTAAGGAGTTATTAGAATTGTCCAGAAATGAATACTGACCCTTCCACAGTTCCATGGGTAGAATCAAATACTGTAAGTATGCAAATTAGCAGATGCCCACATGCCCAGAGTCTAAAGAAAATAAATCAAGAAGCTATGCTGAGAAAAACTTTCTTCCCCTTTATTAGCGTTTGGTTCGGTTTAGTTCAACAAACATTTATTGAGTGCCTACTGCATGCCCAGCACTGAACATTTCATTTCCATTCATATGATGATCAGCTGTCACCTCATTTTCCTCATCAAACTCTTCCAAATAGAATACTGTGTTAGTTTCCTAACTTTGCCATAACAAAGTACCTCAAACTGAGGAGTTTAAACAGTGGAATTTAGTGGGATTTTTTTTCCACAGAGAAAGAGTCTGAGAATTACCCCTAACTAAGAGTTACCTCCTTTGAAGATATTGAAGGGGGTAATAAAGAGCAACCAACGTGTTTGTCAAAGTTGCTTATTGCATAATGGAATACGTACTGGATTTTGAGTAAGAAGACACAGATACAACTGCTAGCTCCGCCACTAGCTGGGTAACCTCGAGCAAATCACTAGTTAATGAGACAAGAGGGCAAGGATTGTGTCTGCTTTGTTCGTCACTGATTATGCAGAACATAGCATAGCGCCTTGCTCATAGCAGGTTTAGTAAATATTCCCTGAGTCCATGAAGGAATGAATAAGCTTTCCCTGGGCTTTGGTTTCCCTGGGATAATATGGAATTGGTAAGGAGAGGTGAGGCAATGATTCCCAAAGTGTGGTCCCTGCACGAGCAGCAGCAGCGGTACCACCTGGGAACTTGTTAGAAATGCAAATGATCAGGCTCCACTCCAGAGGTGCTGAGTCAGGAAATCTAAAGCAGGATGCATGCTCAAGTTCAAGAACCACTGGGCTAGGTTCACAAGGCAACGAACTCAAAATTCCAGTGGCTTAACACAGCAAGGGTTTATTTCCTGCTCACACTAAATGCCCGTCTTCTGTTGACAAGAGGATCTGTTCATCATAGTCACCCTGGGATTCAGGCTGATGGAGCAGTCATCTACTTGAAGCCATTAGTGGTCATGACCAAGAGAAAAGGTGTGGCGAATCATGAACTGGCTCTCCAAAGCCCCACCGAGATGTGCTGTCATTTCTGCTCACAGTTCGTTGTCCAAAGCAAGTCACGTGTGCACATCCAACTGGAAAATAGTAGGGAAGAGCATCACCTTCGCTTTGTGGGATTGTTGAGAGGATCGAGTTAAATAGCAGATAGGGAAGTCCTGATTTAAGAGATTATTTCTATTGTTTTCTACTCTTGGTGTAAAAGGGTTGGCTCCCTGGTTATTTGCCTATCACCATTATGGCTGAGAATGGGGCTGAGATGTGGAATTCTAAAGCAGGGAGTCACAACCCTATAAGGTTAAGTTCAAAGTAAGTTTATCAGGGACTTCCCTGGTGGCGCAGTGGTTAAGAATCTGACTGCCAGTGCAGGGGACACGGGTTCGAGTCCTGGTCCGGGAAGATCCCACATGCCTCGGAGCAACTGAGCCCGTGCACCACAACTACTGAGCCTGCGCTCTAGAGCCTGTGAGCCACAATTAGAGCCCATGCCTAGAGCCCATGCTCTGCAACAAGAGAAGCCACTGCAATGAGAAGCCCACACACCAACGAAGAGTAGCCCTCACTCACCACAACTAGAGAAAGCCCATGGGCAGCAAGGAAGACCCAGTGCAGCCAAAAATAAATAAATTTAAAAAATAAGTTTATCAGATTTTTTTTCAAGATGCTGGCTTTAAGGAGACAAAATGATAGAAACATATAAAAAACACAATCCACACAATACATGGCATGTAAAATGTGTCTGATATGTTTTTGCTACACAAGTGATTTTTCTGACTGTTTATAGGAATTATTGTGATGCTCTCACAGTTGCAAAGATTGCATTGTTTGGAACAAGCTTTTCGTTGCTGGTCACATTAGTTGTAGGGTTCATATAGCTGGCTCCTTGGACAGTACATAGAGGTAGGAGTCCATCCAGAGTTCAAATCCCAGTTCAGCCACTTATTACCTGTGTAACCTGAGGTGAATTATTTAAGTTCTCTGTGACTCTGTTTTCTTCTTGGAAAAAATGAGGATCATCATAATCCCTGCTTCATAGGGTTGTTTTAGTGACTAAATAATACTTGTAAAATGCTCAGAACAGTACCTGCACATAGTAGGTACAACATACATATGTGTCAGCTATTGTACTATTGTTGGTTTTTAACTTAGAATAAAATGCAACCTCTTCATCAATAAATTACAAGACCCTGCTTGGACACTGTCCACCTTCACCACCTCATCTGCTCTGTTACTCCTCACTGACTTATCTCTCAAAAACCACACTGGCATAGATTAGAAATGAAAATGGAGAAGCAACAACCGACACTGCAGAAATACAAAGGATCATGAGAGATTACTACAAGTAACTCTATGCCAATAAAATGGACAACCTGGAAGAAATGGATAAATTCTTAGAAAAGCACAACCTTCCAAGACTGAACAAGGAAGAAGTAGAAAGTATAAACAGACCAATCACAAGTACTGAAATTGAGACTGTGATTAAAAATCTTCCAACAAACAAAAGCCCAGGACCAGATGGCTTCACAGGCAAATTCTATCAAACATTTAGAGAAGAGCTAACACCTATCCTTCTCAAATTCTTCCAAAATATAGCAGAGGTAGGAACACTCCCAAACTCATTCTATGAGGCCACCATCACCCTGATACCGAAACCAGACAAAGATGTCACAAAGAAAGAAAACTACAGGCCAATATCACTGATGAACATAGATGCAAAAATCCTCAACAAAATACTAGCAAACAGAATCCAACAACACACTAAAAGGATCATACACCATGATCAAGTGGGGTTTATCCCAGGAATGCAAGGATTCTTCAATATACGCAAATCAATCAATGTGATAAACCATATTAACAAATTGAAGGAAAAACCATATGATCATCTCAATAGATGCAGAGAAAGCTTTCAACAAAACTCAACACCAATTTATGATAAAAACCCTTCAGAAAGTAGGCATAGAGGGAACTTACCTCAACATAATAAAGGCCATATATGACAAACCCACAGCCAACTTCATTCTCAATGGTGAAAAACTGAAACCACTTCCTCTAAGATAAGGAAAAAGACAAGGTTTTCCACTCTCACCACTATTATTCAACATAGTTTTGGAAGTTTTAGCTACAGCAATCAGAGAAGAAAAAGAAATAAAAGGAATCCAAATCGGAAAAGAAGAAGTAAAGCTGTCACTGTTTGCAGATGACATGATACTATACATAGAGAATCCTAAAGATGCTACCAGAAAACTACTAGACCTAATCAATGAATTTGGAAAAGTAGCGGGATACAAAATTAACACACAGAAATCTCTTGCATTCCTATACACTAATGATGAAAAATCTGAAAGAGAAATTAAGGAAATACTCCCATTTACCATTGTAACAAAAAGAATAAAATACCTAGGAATAAACCTACCTAAGGAGACAAAAGACCTGTATGCAAAAAACTATAACACACTGATGAAAGAAATTAAAGATGATACAAACAGATGGAGAGATATACCATGTTCTTGGATTGAAAGAATCAACATTGTGAAAATGACTATGCTACCCAAAGCAATCTACAGATTCAATGCAATCCCTATGAAATTAACACTGGCATTTTTCACAGAACTAGAACAAAAAATTTCACAATTTGTATGGAAACACAAAAGACCCCGAAGAGCCAAAGCAATCTTGAGAAAGAAAAATGGAGCTGGAGGAAGCAGGCTCCTGGACTTCAGACTATACTACAAAGCTACAGTAATCAAGACAGTACAGTACTGGCACAGAAACAGAAATATAGATCAATGGAACACGATAGAAAGCCCAGAGATAAACCCACACACCTATGGTCACCTTATTTTTTATAAAGGAGGCAAGAATATACAATGAAGAAAAGACAGCCTCTTCAATAAGTGGTGCTGGGAAAACTGTACAACTACATGTAAAAGAGTGAAATTAGAACACTCCCTAACATCATACACAAAACGAAACTCAAAATGGATTAAAGACCTAAATGTAAGGCCAGACACTATCAAACTCTTAGAGGAAAACATAGGCAGAACACTCTATGACATAAATCACAGCAAGATCCTTTTTGATCCACCTCCTAGTGTAATGGAAATAAAAACAAAAATAAACAAATGGGACCTAATGAAACTTCAAAGCTTTTGCAAAGTAAACCATAAACAAGACGAAAAGACAATTCTCAGAATAGGAGAAAATATTTGCAAATGAAGCAACTGACAAAGGATTAATCTCCAAAATTTACAAGCAGCTCATGCAGCTCCATACCCAAAAAACAAACAACTGAATCCAAAAATGGGCAGAAGATCTAAATAGACATTTCTCCAAAGAAGATATACAGATTGCCAACAAACACATGAAAGGATGCTCAACATCACTAATCATTAGAGAAATGCAAATCAAAACTACAATGAGCTATCACCGCACACCGATCAGAATAGACATCATGAAAAAAATCTACAAACAATAAATGCTGGAGAGGCAGTGGAGAAAAGGGAACCCTCTTGCACTGTTGGTGGGAATGTAAATTGATACAGCCACTATGGAGAACAGTATGGAGGTTCCTTAAAAAACTAAAAATAGAACTACCATATGACACAGCAATCCCACTACTGGGCATATACCCTGAGAAAACCAAAAAGAGTCATGTACCAAAATATTCATTGCAGCTCTATTTACAATAGCCCAGAGATGGAAACAACCTAAGTGCCCATCATCGGATGAATGGATAAAGAAGATGTGGCACATATATACAATGGAATATTACTCAGCCATAAAAAGAAATGAAATTGAGCTATTTGTAATGAGGTGGATAGACCTAGAGTCTGTCATACAGAGTGAAATAAGTCAGAAAGAGAAAGACAAATACCGTATGCTAACACATATATATGGAATTTAAGAAAAAAATGTCATGAAGAACCTAGGGGTAAGACAGGAATAAAGACACAGACCTACTAGAGAATGGACTTGAGGATATGGGGAGGGGGAAGGGTGAGCTGTGACAAAGCGAGAGAGAGGCATGGACATATATACACTACCAAACGTAAGGTAGAAAGCTAGTGGGAAGCAGCCGCATAGCACAGGGATATCAGCTTGGTGCTTTGTGGCCGCCTGGAGGGGTGGGATACAGAGGGTGGGAGGGAGGGAGACGCAAGAGCGAAGAGATATGGGAACATATGTATATGTATAACTGATTCACTTTGTTATAAAGCAGAAACTTACACACCACTGTAAAGCAATTATACCCCAATAAAGATGTTAAAAAATATAAAAAAATAAAATAAATAAATAAATACAAATAGAACTACCATGTGACCCAGCAATCCCACTACTGGGCATATACCCTGAGAAAACCATAATTCAAAAAGAGTCATGTACCAAAATGTTCATTGCAGCTCTATTTACAATAGCCAGGACATGGAAGCAACCTAAGTGCCCATCAACAGATGAATGGATAAAGAAGATGTGGCACATATATACAATGGAATATTACTCAGCCATAAAAGGAAACGAAATTGAGTTATTTGTAGTGAGGTGGATGGACCTAGAGTCTGTCATACAGAGTGAAGTAAGTCAGAAAGAGAAAAACAAATACTGTATGCTAACACATATATATGGAATCTAAGAAAAACAAAAAGGGCAAGAAGAACCTAGGGGCAAGATGGGAATAAAGATGCAGACCTACTAGAGAATGGACTTGAGGATATGGGGAGGGGGAAGGGTAAACTGGGACAAAGTGAGAGATGGCATGGACATATATACACTACCAAACGTAAAATAGATAGCTAATGGGAAGCAGCCATATAGCACAGGGAGATCAGCTTGATGCTTTGTGACTAGCTAGAAAGGTGGGATAGGGAGGGTGGGAGGGAGAGAGACGCAAGAGGGAAGAGATATGGGGATATATGTATAACTGATTTACTTTGTTATAAAGCAGAAATTAACACACCATTGTAAAGCAATTATACTCCAATAAAGATGTTAAAAAACAAAACAAAACAAAACAAAAAACCACATTGGCCTTTTTCTTTCTCAAATAGGCCAAGTTTGTTCCTGCCCCAGGGCCTTTGTACTTGCCACTCCCTCTGGCTGGGCTCTATCAGCAGCACAGCAGATGGGTAATTCCATCTTGTAGTTTATTTCTTGGTTCAAATGTGCCCTCCTATGTGGGTGACCACACAATCCAAAATCAGCCACCCCTACTAATTTAGTTTTTCTCCCTCACCACCCTTGCATTTTTACTTTCTGTAACCATCCTGTTCATCTGTCTACCAACTATATAATGTCATCTTCTTAAGAGCAGGAACCTTGAATGTCTCCTTTACCCCTGGAACCCAAACTCCTAAAACAATGCCCTATAAATGTCTGTTGAATAAAGGACTCGGGCGGGGCGCCGCTTCCCTTTGGAGATATCGGCACTCCATTCCCTGAGGAGAAAATATCTTCTCTTTAAACTTGAGATGACAATGAATTTCTGCAGCAGAAATATTTTTCACATTAAATAAAAGGATACAAAAATGAAGTGCTTCTGGGAGCCATGTGTGGAGGAAGTGACATTTTTAACAAAGGGCTTACAGGGTCACTGTGCCAGCTGATCCACTTTGCAGCCTCACCACAGATGCCTGGCAAAATATTGTACTCACGGCCAAATTGTTTTCGCACATTACTACACTAGAGCTATGTGCAATGTCCTAGCAGTTGGGTGTACATGTACTTTTGGGAGAAAAATAACATTTATTGTTGGTTTAAAAATTTTTCTAATTTCAGAAGAATCACAAGTTCAGTGCAGAAATTTTGAAAAACAGAGAAAAGCAGAAAGCACAAAGAAAACATCGATCTTCTAAACAGCGAAACATTTCAATGTGTATACTTTCCAGTCTTCTCTGTGAATGTTTTAAAAATAAATCTGTATCATATAAACTGTTTGGGAGTCAAATTTTTCCATTAGTGGTATATCATGGATATTATTATTTACTTAACATTCTTCTTCAAAAATGTGTATAAATCATAATGTATTTAAATAAATTTGAATATGTAAAGTATACACCCATGGTAAAAAAAGAAAAATTCTAACAGTACAGGAGAGTAGGAAAGAAAAAAACCTTTATGACACTCCTACTACTAAAGGTATCTTGTGATTCCTTCCAGAATATTCTACGGTTATACATCTATAAATGGAATCACTACATTTTTGTTCAACTTATTATTTAATATGTAACAATATAATCTAGATAGCTTTCTAAGGTTGCATGGCGTTCTTCATGGTTTGTTGCATAAATATACAATAATTTTTAAACTAGTCTCCACTTGGCCACTTTTGCAATTCTTAGTTCTTTGATGTTATACACAATGATGAAATTCTCACTCTCTCTATTGTCTTTCTTTCTTCTCTCGATAGACAGAAAGATAGATGATCAATAGATAGATAGATATCTTATAATTGCTTAGAACAGTGCCCACATATAATATGTGGTGTGTGTGTGTATGAAGCCAATTTGGTAATATATAACAAAATTTTAAATGCATATCTCCTTTGACTTATAAATTCTGTATACTTTGCAAATCTATACACTTTTAGGATCAATAATATATTTTAAATTTTGTAAAATACTGCCAAATTGCCCTCCAAGAGGATATACCAACTTCCACTTTCACCGAAAGTTTTGAAAGTATTTTTCTACTCTTTCTCCACCCTTTTGCCAACATTAGTGTCAATTTTTTAAAAATTTGTTAAACTGATAAGTGAAAAATTGTATTTCATGGTTGTTTTTAATTTGCATTTCTCTAATTGTTAGTGAGCTTGCTCTATCTATATATAAATATGTATATATACACACATATACACAGAGAGAGCGAGAGAGAGGTACATGTAGATATATAGATATTTATTGCTTATTTGTTTATTTTCCCTGAAAATTGCCTTTTCATGTCCTTTGTGCAGTTTTCTATTGTTTCTCTTTTTCTCATTGATGTCTAATCTCACATGTTATTAAGAAGGTACCAAGTTCATGTAACTAGTGTCTTGTTATTAATTATATGTTATTTCCAATTTTTTGAAAGTAAATATTGGAGGTTCTCAGCTCTGTTTGCACAGTAGAGTCACCTGAGAGGTTGTTGGTTTTGTTTAAACACTGATGCTCTCCCCCAAGAGAGCATCAGTATTTGCTTGATGTAATTAGTCTGAGGTGAGGCCCAGACATCGGTATACCACAGGGTTTCTTAATCTCAACACTATTGACACTTTGGACCAGATGAATCTTTTTTTTTTAATATTTGTTTATTTATTTATTTGTTTGTCTGTTAGGGTCTTCATTTCGGCATGCAGGATCTTCTTTGCGGGATCTAGTTCCCAGAGCAGGGATTGAACCTGGGCCCCTTGCATTGGAAGTGTGGAGTCTTAACCATTGGACCACCAAGGAAGTCCCTGGACCAGATTAATCTTTGTTGCAGGGACATTTTCTGTGCTCTGTAGTATGTTTATCAGCATCCCTGGCGTCTACCCATTAGATGCCAAGAGCACACTCCTTCCCAGTTGTGACAACGAAAAATGTTTCCAGATTCTGCCACATGTCTCCTGCATGCAAAATGCTCCTTTACTTCCCTAACAGCTCCCCACTTGGTTGACAACCACTGCTGTACTGGGTTGAACTTCCCCAATGAATCTAAAATGCAAGTAGAGTTGAGAACCATTGTTGTAAATAATGCTGCAATGAACATTTTTAAGCATACGCTGTTGCCTACATCTTTCATTATTTCCTTAGGATAACCTCAGGAAGTTAGCACATCTTCAGGCTTTGGACACAATTTGGTCAATTGCCCTTCCAAAGGATTGTATTGACTCTTCCATCACCAGTGCCTGAGAGCGTCCTCTCTCCCTCACCTTTGCCAGTTCTGGATATTATCAACATCCTTCTCAACCAATCTGATAGGCAAGAAATGTTATCACATTTTGAAGCTGACATTTTGTAGGCTGAATTCAAAAGAAAGCCTAATGAAGAATGTACCAAAGGTGACATTCAAATCAATTCTCTTTCATCATGTTGGCTAGTTGATTGCACCACTTGTGAAAGCCTGAAGGGCTTGGATAAGTTTCTATGCTGATCTAGCTCTGGTGGTGTCTTCACAAATGTTTAACAACTGGCTGTCTAGAGGTTAAAAATAACAACCAAACCAAAAAAAAAAAAAAAAACCCACCAGAAACCCATGACATTTGTTATGTTTGCCAATTTCTGTGATGTAAATACACCCACTTACATTTCAAGTTATCAGTGTGATGTCACTAACTACATAGATGGGAAGAGATGTACATAACTCGTTGCTGGTGGCTGGCAGGATCTGGCTCCAGCTCACCACAGCTTTGTACGAATGTTGAAATGACTGTATAATTCAGTTCCGTGTCCTACATCTAATAGTAAGAACTTAACCTATTCCCGTTAGATTGGGTATATGTTAGCAAAGTGCACAAGCAAATAAGTGATGAGTTTGGCCCATGAGTTCAGCTTGTATAATAAAAAATTTGAGAGAGAACAAGGATAATAAGTGAAGACAAGGGCCTGTGTCATCCAAAATACTTATTCTAAATGCCCAGTAGCTTTAATATCAACAGCTTACCACTTTGTGTAGTATAACCTGACTTGAGAGTCTACCCTTGATTTTGACACTTACGAGATATCCAGCCTTGAGCAGCTCCCTTAAATTTCTGTGTCTTATTTTTATCCCATGAACTGAAGAGGAAAAGAGGTATATTATTTCCAAGAGGACTGTGCAAAGCAGTCCGTAGACATCAGGGATGCAGCAGGGCCATCGCCCCACTGATTAACACGAAGCCACAGAATGACAAATCAGCCAACTTCAGCTCTGTGCCCTCAAGACAGTTTCAGAGCTTAATAATCATCGTGCCCAGCACTGAATGGAAATGCATGACTTGACTTGCTAAGCAGTTTCCCAGTGACAGCAGTCAAAATAAGAATGAGTTTTCCTTCTTCCCAACATTAAAAAGAAGCAACAGGGCTTCCCTGGTGGCACAGTGGTTGAGAGTCCGCCTGCTGATGCAGGGGACGCGGGTTCGTGCCCCGGTCCGGGAGGATCCCACATGCCATGGAGAGGCTGGGTCCGTGAGCCATGGCCGCTGAGCCCGTGCGTCCGGAGCCTGTGCTCCGCAACGGGAGAGGCCACAGCAGTGAGAGGCCCGCGTACCGCTAAAAAAAAAAGCAACATATAAGATCAGGTTCCAGGGAGAAAATAACCTATTAACTTCAGTAAATATTCAACTCCATTGTTCAGGGACTGTTTAACCTGTTTAAGAATTTCCTAAACTAGTAGTTCTTACTCCTGACTGCAAACCAGACTTGCCAATGGAGGTTTTAAAAATTACAGATGCCTGGCTCCACCCACAGGCATTCTGGTTTAAGTGGTTTGGAGTCGGCTCTAGAAATCTGTATTTTTTAAACGCTCCAGGTAATTGTAATGTGCAATGGTTCCTAAACTTGAATCTGCATGAGAATCCTTGGGGGGAAATTTATTAAGCACACAGCGTCCTGGGTAGGAACCTGGTAAGAATCTGCAGAGATTCTAATTTGGTGGGCTTTGTCTCTGAAGTGGGACCCATAAACCTGAACTTTTAACAAACCCCTCAGTTCAAGACTCACTGTTAATGTAGACAGTGGGGAACGGTTCAAGGATTGGGCAGCCATGGGATATGATCAGATCAGATCAGGATCCCAGTACGATGACTGGAGCGGGCAGATAGAGGAAGACTCGTCAGGGAGCTGTGGGAGATTCCAGGCAAGTGATTCTGGTCTGAAGTAGGTCAGGGGCATTGGGAATGGAAGGCAGGAGCTGGACCTGGGACAGACTTGGGAGGTGGGATTAGCAGGATTTGGTGATTGATTGGATGTGGAGAATGAAGGGATAGGAAGGAGTCACAGATGACCCCAGGGCTTCTCCATTCATGACTGGTTGGATGGTGGTAAAAATAAGGATATATTTTTATATCCTTTGGAGAGAATAGCAATGTGTTTCAGTCTGGGACCTGATGCATTTGAGATGCTTCTGGAACACCCAGTGTGGATATTCGGTGAGTGACTAGATGGTCAGCTCTGCCATCAAGAAAGATGATAGGACTGGTGATGGAAGACCTGAGCGTCACTGGGCCAAAGGCAACAGTCGAAGAATGGAAACGGATGAGTGACGGATGAGTTCACTCAGGGCCGACTTCTCCATCGGGCCCAGCAGGCCCAGTGCCTAGTGCCCACAAAAATGTTTTAATTGCTTTTGAAAGCAGAAGAAAACAAATAAATATAATAATAATGAACCCAGTCTGGATTATTTGCATCTTTATACCTATGCAGTCGTAAAACAGAATTTTTAATATCCTTTATGGAGGAGGGGCCCCCAGAGGCAAAAGTGCCTCGGGCCCACAGAAGTCGTCACGTTGCCCTGAGTCCACCCAGAGAGGGGAGAGCTGAAGCCAAGCTCAAGGAACTCTTGGGTTTTGCGGGGATTTCTCTCCTCCCCTGTGTGTGGAGTACCTTCGGCCATACTGTGAAACTGAGAGACCGTCCTCAGAATAACAGTTTTAAATGCTTAAAATAAAACATGCAGGGTTACCAGGGAACTAATTATGTTGAAAGAGAGTTATCAAAACACTATAAAAAAACTAATTTGGGACATAGTCATGTGTGTGTGTGTTTATCAATGCACTGAATAGTAACGTCCAGCAGCAGACCTAAAATCTGCCATCATTTCGAAGCAGTGACAAGCGTTCACTTTGAAATAGCAGCAACAGCTACACATGTGAGATTCAAATGTCTGTGACTTGTCCTGGTGGCCAAGTCACAGGCACCGCTGACACTCTTGTGTTTTGTTGCTTACACCCATAATGGAAGGAGAAAGGATGACTTTGATTTAGAACTTGGTGGAAATGAAGAAGTGATTTTCCCCCAGCCAAGTTCACAGATGCCTGAATTCTATCCACAGTCTCCTTGGGGGTCCATGGATTCTGGTTTGGAACTCCTAGCCTAACAAGCGTCGGGGAAGAGGCGACGGGGAGAGATCAGAGGAATAGGAACAGAGGCAAGAAAAACAGGACCAAAATGTGGAATGTTTAATAAGAGCTGCCCCAAAGTGTTAAGACAAAGAGAGTGGGGAGTGGGAGGCAAACATTGCTCCAAATAAACTATCAGCCCCTTGAGGACAGGGATTGTATCCTGCGTAATCCAGGGGTGGGAGGGTCATAGAGTTATCATAGGGACTGTATGAAATTAATGCAATCCATCATCAGCTACAGACTGAAGAAATGTTGCCTCCTACACACATGTAAGAGAAATTTTCCATTATGTATAGATGATGTTGCAATAAATAAAATAGAAATCTGTTGTCCTTGAATCCTGGTTTCTTTGGGTCTTTATGTATTTTCTCCGTGGGAGTGCTCTAAAATTATATGGAGGTCATTGAACCATCAACTATGCTGTTTTCTCTGCTTAGAGGGTTCTTACCCACACCCTGCCCTCCTTTGCCAAGACAACTCTTACACCTCCTTGGGTCTCAGCTTAAGCATCACTTTCCTAGGGAGGTCTGTGCTGACCCCTTCCAAACATTAGGTCACCCCATTACACATCTCCAGGGTTCCCTAGATGGCTTAGCTCCCATCACATGTATGATAAATTAGCTGTCCAATAGTTGTCTCTACTCTCTCCATGAGAGAGATTGGGACTGCATCTGAATTCCCAAATGAAGAATGAATGTTTGTCGACTGGATGATGGGTGGATGGATGGCCCACCAGGAACAGGAGAACAAATAATATGTGTAAATATTTTCCTTTTTCCCATTGCCTCATCAATTTTCACCGATTTTGCCTGACATTTATTTCATACTTCCCCTAGGTTTAATCCCCATTGCCAATTCATATTAACTTTGGACTCTGAATTCAGAGACTGCTGTAACTTCTGATTTGCCCCTCAATGCATTTGGGGGGCAGTGGGCTGGAGGGGGGAAGTTACCATTCCCATGGTAGGAATCGGCAGAAAGAAAAAAAAGACACGTGGTTGGTTTGGGAGTAAGGAAAAGTTGGGAGGCAGAAAGTGAGTGAAGGGGTATCAACTTGATAGAACTCAGGGAAAACCATCAGCTGTACTTTACTGCCCTGTGAAAACCCCAGGAGCGGACCTGAGGAGCCTTTTGAGGGGAAGCTTGCATTTTGCTGCCATCTGGTGGCTATTACTGCAGCAGTTCGCACAGGAAAAAATTCTACCCAACGTCTCTGCAGCACCTATTGTGTTCAAGGCTCTATTCCAGGCAGTCTATAAATAATTCCTTATGTTTTTATGCTTCTTTACCAATGACAGAGCGTTTTCACATACAGTATTGTAACTCATCCTCATAGCAACCCCGTGAGGGAGACCCTGAGCTGGTAAAATTACTCCCATTTTGCAGATGAGGAAACTGAGACCCAGCTTGCATAGGCCCTTGCCCCCGGGCAAGAGCAGAGCTCAGATGAGGCTGGAACCCACGTTATCTGACTCCTAGTTTGCTGACTACAACCAAATTGATATTACTTCTTTAGTTTTATTCTGGGTAGAAGACAAAACAAACAAAACAAACAAGCAAACAAAAGCTAAGTTCTCTAGCTCTGAAGGCACATAAACCCTGGAAAGTGACAAAGAAAAGGAAAATGGACCAAGAAGAGAGAGAAGGAAGAAACAGCATCTCTAACCTTTTTTCCAAGCTCTAAACTTATTAATTTCAAGTAATATTCCCAAAGTTTAAGATTTCAGATCAGGGAATTCCCTGGCAGTCCAGTGTTAGGACTCCGCACTCGCACAGCCAAGGGCCTGGGTTGAATTCCTGGTTGGGGAACTAAAATCCCACCAGCTGTGCAGTGTGGCCAAAAAAAAAAAAAAAAAAGGATTTCAGATCAGTGAGAGACAAGTAAGAATCAGCACACGTAGCAATACTGTATTGTATAATGGAAAGTTGCTAAGACGGTAGATCTTAAAAGTTCTCATCACAAGAAAAGAAAATTGTAATTATGTGAGGTGATGGATATTAACTAAACGTATTGTGATAATCATTTACAATATATACATATATCAAATCATTATGTTGTATATATAAAACTAATATAATTTTACATGTCAATTATATCTCAATTAAAAATAAATTTAAAAAAAAGAATGAAAAGGAATCAATTAAGTTCTTCACTTGAAGCTTGGCATTAGAAGGAACCCTGAAAGTCACATAAATTACTCTTCCTCGCAAAGCAAGTACCCTCTACACAGTATCCTCCAAACTTACCGTGCGCACAAGCTCCCTGGAGATTGTGTTAAAATGCAGCTTCTGATAAAGTCGGTCTGGGATGGAGCCTGAGACTCTGCATTTCTAACTGGTCCCCAGGTGAAGCTGACGCTGCAGGTCCACAAACTGGTACTTGGAGTCACAAGGGTCTAGAGCAGAGAGTAGCAGACTTGTTCTGTGAAGGATGAAAATATTTGAGACTGCAAGTCCTACAGCCTCTGTTGTGACTACTCAACTTTGCCTTTGTGAATTCTCGATTCTGCCATTATAACACAATAACAAACTTAGATAATACATTAAAAATAGGTGTGGCTGGACTTCAAAAACCTTTATTTACAAAAACAAAAGGCTTGCTGGATTTGGCCTGCAGGCTATAGTTTGCCCACCCCTGCTCTAAATATCTCTATTCCTGGAAGAGTTTTACGCCTGTATTGAAAATGTGTTGGCCGGGTTGTGTGAGGGGTACTATCCAGTCGAGATTTCAGTTCTTAACCCCAAAGACGGTCACCACCACTCCCTGCTAAACTGTTCCCATTCATTTAAACTATACTGGGAATCAATCTGACATCAGCTTTCGAGAAAGGGGTAGAGAATTGAAAGTAATATTACTAACACTCACATAGTGTTTATGTTCCAGGCACTGTTCTAAGTTCTTTGTGTATATTAACTATTTAACCCTCACAACAACCTTATGAGGAGGCACCATTATCGTCTCCACTTTACAGATGAGGAGACTAAGGTTAGTTAAGTAATTTGCCTGGAGTTGCACCAAGAGTAATCAGCAGATTCAGGTAGGCCAGTGACAGACTCCCTCCTCTTTATTGCCTCATTATACTACTTCCGAAGAGAAGAAGCACTTGGTACCATTAGTTGGGGTCAATGGATGGAGGGGGAAAATGAATGACATGGAGAAAGATGCAAAATCAGGAAGCTGAAAGTTAAAGATAAATTATTTTCTGTTGTCTAATTTGCTGAGACCAGACCCTGTTAGTGGGAGTTTGCTTACATTCTATTTTGTCATGCATTAAATTTCTTTAATGATGGTATATGACTATTATTTTCCAAGAGTCAGAATAGAAATAAACCAAACATCGGTAATTCTCGCATTCAGTTGTAATCCGAGCTACCCCTCTTTTGCTAAAGTGCTTTAAATGCACACTACCCTTAAAACAAAGTGTCAGGCAGAGCTTGGAAGAGTGAGTTTTCCAAGCAGTTTAGCTGGGCAATTTGAAAACTTTTACCTGCCATGTTCAATGCCCTCTTCCCAACCTGGGAAAACAGGACTTCAAGTGTACCTCCCTATGTCAAGACCAGCCATAGAGTGTGCTGTCAAAGTTTTCTGTTGAGGCAAGTCTTCTTGTTGAGACTTCTTTATATGTAAAAATAAAACCCAGACCATATCTGTTTGTATAGATCAGAGATTCCCAACCTCAGCATTATTGAGATTTTGGACCAGATAATTCTTTGTTGTGGGGAGCTGCTATCTGTGCATTGAAGGATGTCTAGCAGCATCCTGTCCTACTATTCACTAGAAGCCAGTAGCATCATGCCAGTATGTGACAATCAAAAATGTCTCCAGATGTTGCTGTTATCCACTGGGAAGTCACAATCACCCTCAACTGAAAACCACAGGACAGATCAATGATAGTTTTCAATTCAAGAATGCCCACCACCATCTGTTTGTGGGGGTATATATTGGCATAAACCTTTTGAAGAGTGGTTTTGAAAGTAGGCTTTGGAAAGCAATTATTAAATTATTCAAAATATTTGCATTGGGAAGGAAAGGGAAAGGATTTATTATTTATAGCCCAGGAAATGTAAAAGAGTCATTAGGAATAAAGGTTTGACAATCTATAAGACTTTATTTCCCCTGAATGATAGGCACAGATCTGGTAGCTGCCGGCTCCCAACAATCCCTGAAGCAACCGTGTGCATGAGAAGCCCTTGGGTAATTGATCTGAGGTGCGGGCATCTGGCTTAACGGGCTTGTCTACCTATTATTTCCCCGACTACAGTGATTGGTCCAAGGGTGAGCCAAAGCGGTAAAGATGGGAGCCCAGCATCCGATAGCCATCCCTGCAACCTAGTGAAGACGCTGTTCTGAGAAAACGAAGCCAGTAAGTAGAGAGCAGTATGCGTGAGAGGCACAAAGAATCTTCGCGATTGGAACATCGTGGAATCTGGTCATCCCTGTGGCCAACTCCAACCAGGACATTCCCGTGGTTTCATTATGTGAGCCAATTTATTCAAGCTAACTCATGTTGGATTTTTGTCTCTTGCAACCATTGGGTTTTGACTAAGACACCTTAGCAAAGATGTAAAGAGAATCCACGTAATGACCGGGAGCACCGATAAAATGTTGACTCACAAATGTCCTGAGGAAAGAATCCGTGGGCGAACCAGACGGGCGCACAGTCACCTATTTTGTACATTCTGGTATGGCTCTAGAAAATTCTCAACACATATGGCTGCTTCTTCCCATCTACAGATAGCCACCACAAGAGCTTCCGTTGGTTCAAAGGATTTATACTTCCCAAAGCTTTCACATTCATTATCTCATTTCCACCATAACTCAATCAGACAGGGAAGGAGATTTTTAGCATCCCTGTTTCCAGGTGAGAAAATGGGGCCACCATGTGGCTAAATGACTTTTTTATGTAATGCAGGGGTTTGGAACAAGATAAGCAGTTCTCAAATTCAATCGATCACGAACTGTGTCATGACTGATTTGATGCTAGTGGTTAAAACACCGGAGCTGGAGAATGACTCATCTTTTTTTAAATAATACCTTATCCCTATAACAACCTAATTCTCGTCTGCATTCAATGTGCTTTCCTAAGTAGGAGAAAAGGAGTGGAGTTACAGTTGGCATATTGGGAATTTAATGGGAGTGTTATGCATGTGAATATCCAACCATGTGCGTCCCAACAGAGAAAAAACAAAAAAAAAAGTTGAGAGTCAATGGATTAGCCAGGCCTGGAAGTTGCTTCCAGCTCTAAAATTGGCTGATTCACCCAAAATAAATGAGTTAATGGCATTCAAGATCAAAACAAACCACTTTCCCTTGTCCATGGATCTTATTAAGGATCACTCACTTCAAAGAGTGGTACATTGATCATAAAATGTATCATCCAAACCAAGACAGTTTTAAGAGAAAAAGGGACAATGGAATGGAACATCAGGGCAATAGAGTAAACAGGAATTGTGTTGAACAAACCAGGACTTGAATCACCCTAAGTATATGTAAGTCAAGAAAAGTACATTTATGTAACTGGAAACCACCAGACCTGCCCCAAGGAACGTCACTCTAAAGGCAAGTTGGATGTGTCTTGGTTTCAGTTCCCCCAAAAGCAGACTTTAAGACAAAGATTTCGGTGCAAGCAGTTTATTGAGGAAGTGAAGGAGAGTGGGAAAGTGAGGCAGGGACAGAAAGGAGGCCAGTAAGAGTGTGTCCTCAAGCCAGCAACAGCTGAGGCCAACTGGAACGGAATCCCTGAGGCGGTCACAGATGTGCCGCCCACATTCCCCCTCGAGGAAGGACTTGCTGTCCACCTGCGAGGAGTGGGGTCAGCAGATGGCCCCCAGTTGTCAGCTCCTTCAGGGTCTGCTTTAGGGGCAGAGAGACGCCTAGCTCAAGGTAACATCCTTCCCAGAGCAGCCTGCACTGCTGACCGAGCAAGGCCAGGCTATAAATCTGCCCATTTCCTCCAGATGCGGGACAGTCTGATGGGCAGTCCTCGCTCCAGAGCTTCCCTCTGGGTTGGTCAAGCCTTTGTCAAGCTACTATTGCAACCAGACTTTTCTTTTCAGAGGGGCTGAATCCCAAACCCCATATAAGCATCTGCTTCCAGAGAACCTATCCCAAAATCATCCCTATAGGGAAACTCAGTGTATTAATCATGTTTTTTTATTTTCTGTATTGTACGATATTTTGACATCTTGGGGGACCTTTCAGACCTGAGGAGAGACTGCCCCTACAGGGCTAGCTAATTCCTAGGGGAGGTGGACTGCTTGCCTGGAACATGTCTAGGCACGCACAGACCACCTGATCCAGTGCCATGACCTCACCCACCTGCTTAGCTAACACACACCAAGCCAATATTTCCTCTGCCCTAATCACCCCAGAATCAGGTCCCGGACAACTGAGGACAGCTCCTATGCCCCAGAGCCCACTGGAATTATTCAAAGGAGCCGATCCTAAATTGTTCGTCCTGCCTCTTCCTTCCTGCAGAAGCTCAGTAAAGGCTCTCGCTTAGGCTTTCCTCTTATTCCTGCTTCTGCCTACTGATCAAAACCTGATGCTTCCCCTGTGGGCCTGCATGGCATGGTGTGTCCCCTTCTCTTGGGAATGTAAGTAATAAACAGTTATTCAATGTCATTGGCTTCTCCCTGTCATCACTCAATCACTGAATGCCTATAACACCTTTATTTGTAATTACTGAAAGCAACCAAGATGTCCTTCAAAAGGTGAACAAACAAGTAAAAGAAGCCAATCTGAAAAGGCTAAAGGCACGACATTCTGGAAAATACAAAACTATAGTCAAAAGTAAAAGGGATTCTAGTAAAAAGAGACAGGAATAGATCAGTGGTTGGCAGCACTTTGGAGGAGGGAGGGAGGGATGAATAAGTGAAGAACAGAGGATCTCCAGGGCAATGAAACTACTTTGCACGATACTATAATGATGGATATAGGACATTACATATTCGTCAAAACCCATACAACTGTACAGCATAAAGAACAGACCCTAATGTAAACTAGGGACTTTAGTTAATAATAATGTATCAATATTGGTTCACCAATTGTAACAAATATATCATACTAACATATGATGTTTCTAAGAGGAGAAACTGTGACCAGAAGAAGGGGGTATATGGCAACTCCGTACTATCTGCTGAATTTTTTGTAAACCTAAAACTGTTCTAAAACCAAAACAAAACAAAACAGTATGTGAAAGAAGAAAGATAGGGGGAAAAATGGATGGATGTTCCGGAACAGTTGTATCTGGGCTCAGACAAGAAGCGGGAAATGGAAACTTTCAAAAAAAAAAAAAGGGCTTCCCTGGTGGCACAGTGGTTGAGAATCTGCCTGCCAATGCAGGGGACATGGGTTCAAGCCCTGGTCTGGGAAGATCCCACATGCTGCGGAGCAACTAGGCCTGTGAGCCACAACTACTGAGCCTGTGCGTCTGGAGCCTGTGCTCCGCAACAAGAGACGCCGCGATAGTGAGAGGCCCACGTACCGCGATGAAGAGTGGCCCCCATTTGCCACAATTAGAGAAAGCCCTTGCACAGAAACGAAGACCCAACACAGCAAAAATAAATTAATTAATTAATAAACTCCTACCCCCAACATCTAAAAAAAAAACAAAAAAACAGACGTAACCCACTAGAAACCACTTCACACCCATTAGGATTGTTATAATTTAAACACACACAGAATAACAAGTGTTAGTGAGGAAGCGGAGAAATTGGAACTCTCTTACATTGCCAGTGGGAATGTAAAATGGTGTAACCACTTTGGAAAACAGGTGATTCCCATATGACCTAGCAATCCCGCTCCTGGGTATACACCCAAGGGGACTGAAAATGAGGACTTGAACAGATACTTGTATTCCAAAGTTCACTGCAACATTATTCATAACAGCCAAAACGTAGAAACAACCAAGGTGTCTGTCCATGGATGAATGGATAACCAAAATGTGGTGTATCCATACACCCATGGAATATTCTTCAGCCATAAAAAAGGAAGGACATGCTACAACATGGATGAAACTTAAAATTATCCTGGTAAATGAAAGAAGCTAGATAGGTTAGGTCACATATATGGTATGATTCCATTTATATGAAATATATAGAATAGGTAAATCCATAGAGACAGAAAGTAGTTCAGTGCTTGCCAGGAACTAGGAAGGGGGGGAATAGGGAGTAACTGCTAACAGATTCAGGGTTCTTTTGGGGTGATGGAAAACAGTTCTGGAATTAGATAGCGGTGACGGTTGCTTAACATAGTGAATATACTAAAAACCACTGGATTGTTCACTTTAAAAGGATGAATTTTATATTATGCAAATAGTATCTTAATTTAAACGCACATAAATAACACAAGTACCAAACGCGTTCCTCCTTTGCTAAGATCTACGTGAAAATGGAGCTTCCTAGAAGTAACCTACTTACGGGTAATGCTGATCTATTCAATGTCAAGAATTTGTTTTTCAAAGGCTAGACTTTTTCATTTCTAGTTAGTGGTTTATTAAATAAAACTATTGTGCTTATTCTCTGCTTAAGGAGAAAATATTACAGCAAAAACAAATCCAGATACCTACATGCTTGTGACCCATCATTAAATAATTTCTTTCTGATTCACGGGATGTAAAGCAGTCACTCAATTTCTAGCGTCTGAGATTCCTGGGGAACCCCAGTTTCCAACATTGCTTGTAATTCTTTTCTCAATAGGGGTGTTATTGAGAACAGTTTCCCAGGACACCTACAAGCAAAGATTGGGTTCATAAACAGACTGCATTTGAATTTCCACTGGGTGTTCTGAGACGCACAGAGCCTGCTGGGTATACATTTTAAAACACCATCTCTAGATCTAGCTTTAGTCTCTGCCTCCCAGCTTATGCTCATGAAAATGAGTACATCCACATGACAGAGGTTTCAAGGGCAACTTTGACCTTACAAAACACACAATCCCAGTATGTTGGTAGATTTCTAACTGGTGATCTGTGGGAACCCTTAGGGATATAGGTCCTCTAAGTCTCATTCTTTCAATCTTCATTCTTCCAAATATTTACTGAGCACCTGCTATGTGCAGGCACTGTTCGAAGCACTGGGTTCAAGAAAGAAGGGGCCAGAAAGTACCTGCTTCTAGTCACAGAGTCGGTTTACAAACCAGCTGCATATCTTCGTGCCATTATTCTACAGAACAATAATCAAATGCCTTCAACGTGCTCAGCACAGTGTTAGACGCAGGTGAACGAGGCTCTGGTCCAAGAAGTTCACAGAGGGGAAAAAAATGGTCAATAAATAAAGGGAAAGTGTTAAACCTTGCTGGTGTTTATTTATTTATGTGCGGCTGTGTTCCAGAAAAAGATTTAAGGCTGCTTACAAGGATACATGAAACACAGCCAGATTGCATAAATTATAAGTAGGAGAGAAGGGAGAAAAAGAAAAACAAAACAAGAGTGAGGACTGAAATGGGGCCAGAAATGAGACTAGCACAGAGATAAATATAACTTCCTCTATGCTTATAGCCTGGTGTAGTCACTGGTGTAGTAGATGCTGCTGGGGCCCTGCCCAGAGTCCCTCAACACTCCTCTCTATGCACCAAAGGATGCTCATTGCTACACCTGTGACTCTCTGAATGAGAGCTTTGTTCTGGCTGTGGAAGCACACCCGGCCAGCAAGCAGGATGGTCTGGAAGTCCCAAAGAGTTTGTGTCCCTAGAAACAGCCCCACCCAGTGATGGATGGGTGTTGGTGGAGGAATCTCCTAGCTTCCTCTCCTTCCACTGAGATAATGTGAGGCCTGTTCTCTGCAGTCTCCCAGTGCCCCCGGGGATGCTGAGCTCCACTTGCCCGTAGCAGTCACTTGCTTGCCACATGACCTTTATTGGTTGTCTTCCTTTCTGCGTCGCACTTTCCCTCTCCCCATGCTGCTGTTTCCTGGGATCATCTCCCAAATAAACTACCTGCCCTTGGGTCCTTATCTCAGGATGGGCTTCCTGGGGAACCCAATAAAAATAGTTCACCATACCCTCCTCTGCTATTTATTGTAGAGCTCCAGGCTCCTGCAAAATTCACTCCCTGTCAGAATCTCTGGGGATGCTCAGGAGGGAGTCAGTCACACATGCTCAAAAACAAGTCTAGTCATCTACAGTGTTTATGGCTTTTTCCTCCTTTTCTCCTGTTCTGGACACCCTCCCATCAACCAAGCATGCTGTTATTTCTGCTGATTATAACTATCTCGGTTGACTTCCATTTTATCCAAGAGTCATGTCCACCTTGTATTACTGAGTACCAACTTTCCTGCCAGGCACTGCTGCCTCCTATCAGGTACCAAATAGGTGCCAGGTGCCAAAGCAGTTTGATGTTCAACGGTGATGTTCAGTAGGAGGGAATGCCTCCCAACCACACCGTGTCCATCATGTGGATGAGATGCCAGAACAGCATTGTTTGGGGGCCAAAAAGGTTTTCATTAAACAACCTCCTTGGGCTTCCCTGGTGGCACAGTGGTTGAGAGTCTGCCTGCCGATGCAGGGGACAGGGGTTCGTGCCCCGGTCCAGGAGGATCTCACATGCTGCGGAGCGGTTGGGCCCGTGAGTCATGGCCGCTGAGCCTGCGCGTCCGGAGCCTGTGCTCTGCAACGGGAGAGGCCACAACACTGAGAGACCCGCATACCGCAAAACAACAACAACAACAACAACAACAACAAAAAAACTCCTTAGTTTTTACTTATAGCCATAGCCACATAAAACTCAGACATGGTAAGTCCATAAGGACTGGTCATGAGAACTAATCTGAGTGACAGGTACACCACTCTTCTCAAAAATCACCCGTCCAAACTCTAGCCAAACATAAGTCTTGTTTTGAGACTAACTTGTTTGATCGTTTCTTTCCTTTTGATGAGTTATCTCCTGGGAGGTCCTTGGGCCGCTGGTGCCAAGATGATACATGCAACATGTACAAGGTGTCTTGACATATGGGATTATTAACTAAAATACTATTGAATATTGGAGGACATCTACCCAGAACAATCAGTTCTTAGGTCTTCTTTCTGGCAATTGTAGAACAGGATAGCTGTCCATTGAAAATACTACAAGATCATTTGTATGAGAAAAATGCATCTGGTTACTCTTGTGCTCCAAAACCATCAATGGCTCCCCATTACCCTTAAAATAAAATTTAGACTTCTTAACATGACCTACTGGCTGCTGTTGGCTCCTGCTTGCCAATCCCATCTCCTAACCCTTTCCCTTTTGCTCACCACATCCTAGTCTTATGACTTCCTTTCTGTTCTACAAACACATCAAACTCTCCCCCAACCCAAGGCCTTTGCGTCTGTTGTGTCTTCTGCCTGGACTGCTCTTCCCATGGCTCTTCCTATGTCTGACTCCTTTTTCTTCAAATGTCAACTCAAATGTCATCTTCTCAGAGAGACTGCCCAGTTACCTGACCTATATTAGAGACACACACACACACACACTCCCCACCATTTGATAAAGTTACTCTTTACCAAATCATTATATTAATTTTTTTCATAGAACTTGTCAGAATCTATGATTATCTTATTCATCGGTTTTCTGTCTCCTTTCACTGGAATGTAGGCTCCATGAGGACAGGCACCTTGTTTGGTTTTTCACTCCTAAACACTCAGCAGCAACCACAGTGTACATAATATCCACCCAAAATGTTGATGAGTGAATGTCCATAAACAAGGGCTTATTTTTCGTTTCTCAACAGCAGAAAGGCACATACGTTTGATTCATCCAAAACTGATGGTGTATCATGAAAGTATGAGTTGAAAAGCAGGGAGGTCAGCCAACATCCCTTATTTTTCCTCATTTAAAATATTTTAATGATTGTATCATAAGACATTTCCTAGTGATTCTGACTCTGTATGAGCAACAGTAACTGGCAGGAGAGGAGGAAAGCTTCATCAAACTCCCATAATTTAACCCATAACCAATTTCTGGTCCAGGCTAAAGCCTAAGGAAAGGTGAACAAAATTGGCAAACATTATTTCTAACCAACTTTTTCACATGATAGCAAAAATAAATATATAAAAGTTCATGGTAGGTGCTCGGAAATTTTTTGGAATTAGTATTTAGTTTGAGTTAGATCTTTTGACTAACCCACCACTGTCCAATAGAAACGTAATGTGAGTCACATGTATAATTTAAAATTTTCTTGCAGCCACAATGAAAAACATAAAAAGAAACAGTTGAAATTAATGTTAGTAATACATTTTATTAAACTTAATATTTCCAAAATAGTATCATTTCAATAGGTAATCAATATTTTTAAAAAAGATAAAGGAGATCTTTTACATTCTTTTTTTTCATACTAAGTCTTTGAAATCTGGTATAAGTATAATTTTATACTTACAGCATATCTCAGTTGGGATGATTAATTTGAATTGGAAATTACTGCTCTGTATTTAGATTTCAAAAATTTAGGCTTGAAAAAGCAGATTCATATACCCAAGGAATTCCAAACATACTTAAAAGTTTTTACAATAATGAAGTCAAGTATCAGTTTTAAAATTTAACATGGGGATTTCCCTGGTGGCACCACGGTTAAGAATCCTCCTCCTGCCAATGCCCGGGACACATGTTTGAGCCCTGGTCCGGGAAGATCCCACATGCTGCGGAGCAACTAAGCCCATGCATCACAACTACTGAGCCTGTGCTCTATAGCCCGTGCACCACAACTACCGAAGCCCGCGCACCTAGAGCCCATGCTCCGCAACAAGAGAAGCCACTGCGGTGAGAAGCCCACGCATCACAACGAAGAGTAGTGCCCGCTCACCGCAACTAGAGAAAGCCCGCGTGCAGCAACGAAGACCCAAAGCAGCCAGATAAATAAATTTATTTTTTTAAAAACTTAACATGGATATTAATGACTTTATGCTAAGTAAAAAAAAAAAGGCACAAAAGGTCACATATTGTATGATTCTATTTATATGAAATGTCCAGAATAGGTAAATCCATAGGGATGGAACATAGCTTGGTGGTTGCCAGGGGCTGGGGGGAGGGGAGAGGGAGGAATAATTGCTTAATGGGGTACAGGGTCTTCTTTTGGAGTGATGAAAATGTTTTGGAACTGGATAGAGGTGGTGGTTGCACAACACTGTGAATGTACCAAATGCCATGGAATTGTTCATTTTTAAATGTTTAATTTTATATTATGTGAATTTCCCCTTGATTTTAAAAATTGAAATTAATAAAATTTAATTAAAGTTACAACTTCAGTTCCTCCATCACACTAGCCTCAATCCAAGTGCTCAACAGCACTAGACTATGACATTGTACAGCACGGGACCAAGCTACTCTTATGCCGAGGCCAGGGCTTTTTAAATCATTTATTTCTGTGTTTACAGGACACAGCTTCCCAGCACTTACCAAAAGCATTCAAGGTGAAGTGTCGCAGTTTAAGCTCCAGCTGGCAGCCACTGAAGTGTCACGTTTCTATTTCACAAGAGCTAGCCATGAATCTGATTGCTACTGTTCCACGTGATTAGCACGTTTGGGGTGACAGATCGTTAGGTCCGTCGCATTTCGGGGCATGTTGTGATTCTTTAATAGTTCTTCTGAAGGGCGCCAGGCATCCAGAAGCTTGTGGCCTGTGATAACGGTTTCCAGCAGCCTTCGCCTCCACGTAGCCAGAGGGGAGCAGAGGAGGAGTTGCGTCACAGAGAGCAGGCACTGTGCTAGTCATGACACACATGAAGAGAGCAGTTTAAATGATTGCGGGCGTAAAACCTTAAGAAACCCCGAGGATGGTTCATCTGCATGATCTGGTGAGCTCACCTGGCCCATCCCAAATGAATCCGAGCAACTTGCTCTTTTCTTTCAGCTCCCCAGAGAGAAAGATCCACAATGATTCCTGTTTTCTCATTGCACGGAATCATACCTCTCCGGTATCAAGAAGTGTTTCTCTAAGTCTTTCTTATCAACACCTTTCCTCTTAGTTTATCTTTTAAACCTCGCAGCTAAGCCTGATTATCATTCAGTGTTGGCTGTTCCCTGAATATCAGGACACTTTACTTGGAAATATCTCCTTAGCGTTTTCTCATTTCTGATGCTTCTACACCTTAATATGATTATTCAGTTTGTAGACTGCCTGGACTTTTTCTTCTCTGTCTTTCTTGCTGCCCATTGCTTTTTTTCCCCCTCCCTCTTTTATCAGATTGGAGAGAAAAGTAAATCAAATTTTCACTGGTCAGTATTTTCTTGGCCAGTCCAGTAGTGGAAATGTATTCAGAGTCTACCTTTCTAATATAGAAGTGAAAGCTATCACCATATATCTATACCTTTTTTTTTTTTTTTTTTTTTTTTGCTGTACGTGGGCCTCTCACTGTCGTGGCCTCTCCCGTTGCGGAGCACAGGCTCCGGACGCGCAGGCTCAGCGGCCACGGCTCACGGGCCCAGCCGCTCCGCGGCATGTGGGATCTTCCCAGACTGGGGCACGAACCCGTGTCCCCTGCATCGGCAGGCGGACTCTCAACCACTGCGCCACCAGGGAAGCCCTATACCTCTTATTTATTCATAACACAGACCATGGGTAGTTGCTGACAAAAGTAACATCTTTCATGGATCCCTCAGAAGAAATGACAAATATTCCCCAATGAGCTGCTGTCCTTTGTACCTCTTTCAAGGTTAAACTTGGCTGTATGCAATGTCTTGCTCACAAAATTTTGACTGCAATTAATGGAAGTGTCCTATGGTTAGCATAAACCAAAAAAGAAAAACAGGGCGAGAGAGAAGGGGAAGCTAATGAAAGGATGCTGGGGGTATTTTGTGGCGTCAAAAGAAGAGCTGAACAACTACAATTTAGAAAAGGAAGAAACCAAGGGTGATTTCTGAGAATTCAGTAGCAGCTCATGAACTTTTTCTCCAGAGTACTGCCATCAACATCACTTTGTTCCAGGTCTCCTCTTACCTCATTCCTTTTTATTTCCAATTTCAGATTCCTGGGAGAGAGCCCAGGGTGGGTCAGGAGAACTTTAATAGACTTGATGCAAGAGAAAGATGAAACTAATGTTTAAGAGGGATGACATTTGATTTGCTCAAATGAGATAAAATATGTAAGGCGAATTGTGTTTTCCGAAGATGGCCACAAACATATCTTCCATCACACACACTATTCTGCAATGTGACCTTGTCACTCCCTCATCAAGAGTTGTTCTAATCCCTCTCCTTGAATCTGGGTTGCCTTAATGGCTCACTTGTAATCAACGCAGAAAGACAATACCAGTGACAAAAGTGACAACGCTCTTTGTTTCCCATTATTAGGGTTAGCAGACAAAATACAGGACACATGGTTAGCTTTGAATTGCAGATAGATGACAAATAATTTTCAGATAAACAATGAATATGTCCAAATGGGACATACTTATACCAAAAATTGTTGTTTATCTGAAATTCAAAGTTAACTGGGATTATTATGTTCTAATTCTGGCAATCTTATCCAGTATCTATTCTCCCTTTCTTCCTTTTAGTAATAGTACCCACCCCACCCCCCACCCCAGGAGTTTTAGTCCAGATAGAGACTCTTTCCATGCTTCCGTTGCACTAGCAGTGGTCATGGGACTAGTTCTTGTCAGTGAGTGGAAGTGAAGTGTGCCACTTCAGTGGCTTGTCCGCTCAATTTCTCCCTTTCCCCCATTCCCACAGGATCAAACGCTGATGCAGTGCTGGAGAGCCAGCTTGGACTGTGTAGATACAGACAGTACCCACCCTGGTATGGCAGAGCAACAACACAGAAGGAACCTGAGTCCCCATTCAGCTTCCTGGAGCAGAGCTCCCTAATTTCCTTGGACCATCTCCTACCTATGGACAAGAATATGAGAAAGAAGGAAATTTCTAACTTGATTAAGCCCCTGTATTTTTGGGTCTGTTTGATACAGTAGCTTATTCATGAAATAATAGAGTTGGGATCACAGTACTGGGTCTGAAAGGCCTTACAGCTCCTGCCTACAATCTAGTCATTTGGAAACCCAACAAGATCCAGTTTCCATACATTCAGAGAGCCTGACTTGGAAGCCTTTATCTGGATTCCCATGAGGCCTGGCAGCCTTTTGTGATCTCTGCCTTCCTTATTTCCATTCATATGCTTATAGTAATATAAAAAAATTTCTCCCCTTTGATTCTGCAATTCTCATTTATCTGTGTCCTTTCTGTCTTCCCTGCTAAATGTGGGCTCCATAAGGACCAGGATTATCATCTCTCTCCACTGCTGTTTCATCAGCACCTGATGTGGTACCTGACACATAGGAGGTGCTCAAAAGAAGATGGGTGGTTGCATGGAGAGATGGATGGAAGGATGAAAAACTAGACTGTAGCTTATAGGAAGGAAGGCTTTGTGGAATTTCTCTCAAGCTCTGGATTCCCTCTGTCTTGACATTCTCTGTGTCACTGTGACATTTGAATAGGCCACATTCCCTTTTTTATCTCTAGTTGTAGAGGGTTGCCTCAACAAAAGTGTTAAGTCAGGGAAATATGCCTTTAGGACCTTTCTTTTTAGTGTTTTCTATGATCTTACAACTTTCTTCCTAAGCACCCGGAGGCCTGATGTTAGGAACCTTCTCTTTAACATAATCAAAGATTCCTTTCCTCGGTTCCTCTAGAAACCAGAGACTGAGACAGGATTAAAGTGCTAACACCTTATTTAGGAGGTAAAACCCTACAGAGGTGAGGATGTGAAAAAAAAAAAAGAGAGAGAGAGAAAGGAGGTGAGGAAAGATGCAAAGCAATGTGATGCACTTCCGCGGTGGCCACTGATCCCAGTCGTCCACGGCAGGATGCTGAGGCTTGTTTGCTTGGCAGACAGTCTTTTCCAGAGGGGTCAGAGGAAAAACCACAGCTAAGAGCGGGTCTGCAAAGGGTAGGAAGGGGACTGGTTGTATCTGCTCTGCTCTCTCCCATCTCCGACTTCCCAGGGGTCAAGACTCATCACTTGGGAAACTACTTCCCTACACTTCCTGGTTGTGTAACCTGGCACCTTAAAGCCACCCAGGCTGGAAATTTTCCATGATATGGCACTGCATCAAAGCCAGAGGTAGAAAGACAACTCAATGTGGGTAGGAAGCTGATCAGGAGAGAAGAAAGAAGATAGTAGTTGAGGGAATCAGGAAAGGTTTATAAGGTACAGTTCCCCTGCATGACTCAGGTCCACTCATGTCCTTCTATAGGATAACTTTAGGCCACCATTGTATCTGTAAGAGACACATCACCCTTACTCTTTCCCAAAGAGGAGCGAAACAAGGTCAGTCAGATATAGAGCCTGTCTCAGGGAGGTGACAGTCATCAACTCCAGGAAGGCTGAGACAAGTTACAGTCTATGGTAGAAAGAATAATGCCCCACTCCCCAAAAGATATCCATGTCCTAATCCCTGGAACCTGTCAATATGTTATCTTACACGGTAAAAGGGGTTTTGCATGTGATAAAGTTGAGGACTTGGAGAAGGAAAGCATAGCCTGGATTATCCAGGTGGGCCCAAACTAATCACATGAATCCCTAAAATCAGAGAACCTTTTCCTGCTGTGGTTAAAGAGAAACACGACAACAGAAGAAGGGTCAGAGTGCTGCTCTACTGCTGGCTTTTACTGCTGGCTTTGCAGTGGAGAAAGGGGGCCACTAGCCAAGGAATGTGGGCAGCCTCTCAGAATTGGAAAAGGCAAGGGAACAGATTTTCTCCTAGAGCCTCAGAAAGAAATACAGCTCTGATGACACTTGATTTTAGCTCAGTGAGACTCATGTTAGACTTCTGACCTAAACAACTGTAAGAAAATAAATTTGTGTTGTTCCACAAGCCGCAAAGTTTGCAATAGGAAACTAATACATAGTCTCTACTGCTGTAGCTAGTCCTAGGGCCATAATTCATTTATCATGTCCCTCCTCCACTACCCACCTGGATTTCCCTCATCTTCAGCTAGTATTTTTGTTGGTCAGGGTGATTTGCCTGGTGGGGTGTCCAGACGTTCATCCCCAAAGGGTGTGAGTGATTGTGTCCTTGCCAAGTCACAGTACTGTAACTGTCCACTAACAGTCATCCAAAGCATAGAAGTATCTAGTGATAACAGTAGTGAATCCTCTGGGTTCCAGACATTCTCTATCCTGCCCCTGTTAAATACAGTTGAACCTTGAACTACGAGGGGGTGAATCCACATACAATTTATAGTTGGCTGTCTGCATCCATGGTCCCTCAGCAACCATGGATTCAACCAACCATAGACCAGATCAAGTAGTACTGTAGGATTTACTATTGAAAAATATCCGAGTATGAGTGGATCCTTGCAGTTCAAACTCATGTTGTTCAAGGGTCAACTATAGCAGCAGCCCTAGTAATTCCCCCGGCAATCAGAACCGATTAACCCAGGTCATGTAGTAACTCCCTTCTCTGTCTGTTGGTTCAATGACATAGGAGCCCAAAGTGACTAAGTGCTGTCACAATGTGCAATTCAGTGGAATGCTCCCTGTGTCCCCCGGCTTAAGTGCTCCTCCAAAAATTAGAAACTCTTGCCCTAGAGAGCCCAAGGTTACAGGGATGAGAAGCACAGAATCAGCAAGTGGATCATTGGGTGTAATTTGAGAAAGGCACGGTCTCCATCCCTGTCACCATGGTCACTTTGTGCATGGGCCCATGTGCAAGCTATGAGCATTGGCCAATAAACCCCACCGAAGACAGAATTTCTTATTCTTTTTTGTATAACCAGCATAACAATGCCTTACACATAGTAGTTAATCAATATTGTTGAATTTGAATTATTTATTCAACAAACATTTAGTGAGGACCTACAACGTGGTAGACAATGAGATAGGTTAAGACTGTCAGTTAAAAGTACCTGTCCTGTGTTGAAGCTCTCAGGACAAAACAACTATCCCTTTATATGCCCTCATCCTTTTAGCCCCGATGCAGGCTGCCCTGGGAAGGGCATGATCTCAGGAGAGGCTGACTCTGAAGGAGCTGACAGCTGGAGGCCATCTGCTGACCGCACTCCTCACGGCTGGGCAGCAAGTCCCTCCTTGAAGAGGGATCTGAATGGGACATCTCTGTGCCTACCAGAGTCCACCTCTCGCTCTGCTTGCAGCCCGTCTCCATGTACTCTCCTCCATGGACCGGCTCCTCATGTCCCCGTGGGTCTCTCTTCTTTCTTCCTTCCTTCCTTCCTTCCTTCCTTCCTTCCTTCCTTCCTTCCTTTCTTCTTTCCTTCCTTCCTTCCTTCCTTCCTTTCTTTCTTTCCTTTCTTTCTTTCTCTTTCTTTATTTTTGGCTGCGTTGGGTCTTCGTTGCTGCATGCAGGCTTTCTCTAGTTGCGGTGAGCGGGGGCTACTCTTTGTTGAGGTGCACGGGCTTCTCATTGTGGTGGCTTCTCTTGTTGCAGAGCACGGGCTCTAGGCGTGCAGGCTTCAATAGTTGTGGCACGCGAGCTCTAGAGCGCAGGCTCAGTAGTTGTGGTGCACGGGCTTAGTTGCTCCGCGGCATGTGGGATCTTCCTGGACCAGGGAACGAAACTGTGTCCCCTGCATTGGCAGGCAGATTCTTATCCTCTGCGCCACCAGGGAAGCCCGGTCTCTCTTCTTGAGGGAGAATTTGGAAACGGGAATTAGTGGGCTGAGCCGCGGCCCCTGCTGCTGCAGTTGGTCCCCATTCTCTTCCTCCTCCACTACCGGGTCTGGATTCACCTCCATCTCAGCTACCACCACTGCTGGCTTTGGTGTCTTAGCCGGTGATGTGACTCAGACCCTTATCTCTGAGCTTAGCAGGCAGGAAGTTTATTAGAGAAGGCTCTCAGCACGACACCTGCAGGGCAAGTGAAGGAAGCAAGATGGGACAGAGAGAGAAGTTGTGACATAGTCACAGCGAGATTCCAGCTGACCCCTCAGGGAGCTCTGAAGCTGGGCTTACCCTTCAGAGCTGTCCCCACCTGGGGCCAAGAGGACTGGGCCTTTTCTGCCCCTGCCTTGACTTCTCATTGGATGCGAGCTGCCCTCGGGAAGTGGCTGTGACACTGGGTAGGATGGCTTTCTTCTGCCGAGGGCGATTCCCACACAAGGCTGACAGCTGAGGGCTGGTAACGGGGGTGTGTCAGCTGTGACAAGTGCCCTTCAGTCCCGAAGGGGGATGGCTGGTGCCAACCACAACAGCCCCATCTGTGTCCAGGACCCAACACTTGTCTCTCCCTGTTGCAGTCTCAACCTTGGCATCAGTCAGTGTTTCTCACTGACCCCTCTTTCCAGGATTTGTTACTGTAGTAAAATACACATAACAGAAAACTTACCATCTTAACCATTTTTAAGCGTGCAGTTCAGTATCGTTAATTATATTCACAGCATTGTGCAACCAATCCCCAGAATTTTTCATCTTGCAAGGCAAACTCAATAGCCAGCCATTAAATAATTCCTCATTCCTCCTTCTCCCCAGAGCCTGGCAACCACCATCCGGCTTTCTGTCTTTAGAAATGTGACCATTCTAGGTACCTTATATGTGTCTTTTTGAGACTGTCCTATTTCTCTTAGCATAATGTCCTCAAGATTCAACCACGTTGAAGCACGTATCAAAATTTCCTTCCTTGGTAAGGCTGAATAATACTCCAGTGTGCGTATATACCACATTTGGTTAATCCATTCATCTGTCAGTAGATACTTGTGTTGCTTCCACCTTTGGCTATTGTGAAAAATACTGCTATGGATACGGATATACAGATATTTCTTCAAGATCCTGTTTTAAATTCTTTTGGACACAAAGCCAGATCTAAGATGTTTTTATCGAAGATGTTTTTAATGTTTCATTGGCTTAACTCCTTCCAGATCCAGACAGAGGTGAGGATGAACCACCCACTGTCTTCTTAGGGAGACAAATTTTATAAATCAGAGCACCACCCAGGTTTGTTAATCACAAACAGGACTTTGAGAAACAGTCTCTATGATGAAAGAAAATAAGGTTAAGAGGTAGGCAGGGGGCCAGCTCATCACCATGCTGAAGCTGAGGAGGGTGTCTTTGTGATGATGAGGGGAAAGCAGGGGCTGACAAGGGACAGGTAGACCCTAGGAGGGGAGGTTGGGTAGAGTTTTAAAAAATTTTGCCAAGAAATTAATAGTACATCATTTTGTTGGCCTGGTTGTTTTAGGCTAAGCAATACCTGAGATTTCAAACAGCAAGAATGAAAAGTACATTTTCTATGAATTTTAAAAACAATTTGGGCTTCTTGTCTAAGACCTATAAATTTGGACGAACATATACACTCAAAGCCTATTTCCTCTGTTTTCATTAAAGTTAAATCCTATCTGCATGACTCAAGCCAAAAGTTAAAAGCAGCATCGGATGTCTTTTGAGCTTTCTTTACCCCAGGTAGCCAGCTGAAATAAGAAAGTGATAAAAGTAAACTTAAAATTCAGAACTCATTTTCTTAAGGAAATTCTCAACACTGCAACTCACCCACACAGAGCTGTGTGAAAGTGGATAATTGATACTGAATACATTAATGGCAAATCGTATGCACATTTCCTAAAATAAACAGAACTGTACCATGGTGGTTAGGAAGGAGGCTTAAAAAATAAATAACAGTAAGAACTCCCTACCGCAAAAGATTCATTTTTTAAATTTATTTATTTATTTTTGGCTGCATTGGGTCTTTGTTGTTGCGTGCGGGCTTTCTCTAGTTGTGGCGAGCGGGGGCTACTCTTCGTTGTGGTGCGTGGGCTTCTCATTGCGGTGGCTTCCCTTGTTGCGGAGCACGAGCTCTAGGCGCACGGGCTTCGGTAATTATGGCACAGACTCAGTAGTTGTGGCTCGCGGGCTCTAGAGCGCAGGTTCAGTAGTTGTGGCGCATGGGCTTAGTTGCTCCACGGCATGTGGGATCTTCCCCGGCCAGGGCTCGAACCCATGTCCCCTGTATTGGCAGGCGGATTCTTAACTACTGTGCCACCAGGGAAGCCCAAAAGATTAATTTTTAATCATCATTTGAAACAATGCCAGTTGACTATACTAGATACTCCCAAGAATGTGCTCTGAAAAGTTTTGTACAAAGATTCTATACCTTAAATGACTTCCCCGGTCATTTCAAGGAGAAAAAGAAATTGACAAAACAAAACAAAAAAATCCAACACATCTCTGATTTTCTCCATAGCTCTTCCTTTAATTGGTTGAAACACGGACAAATCTAAAACCTCCTTTCTCTTATTCCCTTTAGCAAGATGAGATTATCTATAGTTTTCAAAAGAAGCTTCACTAGTAAACACAGGAAGTACCAAAAGCAAGAAAAGAAAAAAGCCAAGTTGAACAATATAGGTTTCTGATTTTCTGGTCCTATAAAAGCTTACTGAGACAGCTGGCTCTGATCTGACCCCCTGATCAAACAATTTCCTTGCTTAATTTTTCCACTGTTTCTCCTCTGGCCTCTTCCTCTCTCTCCTATATTTGCACCCACCCAAAAGAAGGTCCCACTTACTCAAAACTTCAAAGAAAAAGTGAATGGAGGGTAATTGAGGTTAGTGGCCCAAACCTGTGTGAACCTTTCCACTCTCCTCTAGGTGGCTTTGACATAGAAAGGCTTCCTATCCCTAAGAAATGGTCATGAATTCATTTCCTAGAGTAACAGTTTGTGGTAATTCCTCATTTGGAATATCTATTACACAAGAATCTAATGAGCATCCTTAACCCAACTTAAATCCTGGAGACTTAATCTTAGCTTTAAAGTCAAATTCCATTTGTGTGGGAAAAAAAAGTAATTTTTATCATGGAAGTCACAGCTGTCTTTGATATAAAATTGTATCCTTCACTTTTCACTGTCAAAACTTTCCACAGGGCTGCTCTGGTGGCGCAGTGGTTGAGAGTCCGCCTGCTGATGAAGGGGACACGGGTTCGTGCCCCGGTCTGGGAAGATCCCACATGCCGCGGAGCGGCTGGGCCCGTGAGCCATGGCCACTGAGCCTGCGCGTCCGGAGCTTGTGCTCCACAACAGGAGAGGCCACAACAGTGAGAGGCCCGCGTACCGCAAAAAAAAAAAACAACAAAAAAACAAAACTTTCCACAGCTGAGGGCTTCCCTGGTGGCACAGTGGTTGGGGGTCCGCCTGCCGATTCAGGGGATACGGGTTCGTGCACCGGTCCGGGAGGATCCCACATGCCGCGGAGCGGCTGGTCCTGTGAGCCATGGCCGCTGAGCCTGCGTGTCCGGAGTCTGTGCTCCCCAACGGGAGAGGCCACAACAGTGAGAGGCCCGCGTTTTTGTTTTTTTTTTTTTGCGGTACGCACAGGCTCCGGCCACACAGGCTCAGCGGCCATGGCTCGACGGGCCCAGCCGCTCCACGGCATGTGGGATCTTCCCGGACCGGGGCATGAACCCTTGTCCCCTGCATCGGCAGGCGGACTCTCAACCACTGCGCCACCAGGGAAGCCCCACTGTATATTTATTCTACAGATCCCTTTTGTGCCACCAAATAAGTCTTATCTATAAACATTATAAAGCCTAGCATAGTCATTATACAAGGCAATTCCTCAGTAATGTTTGTTGAAAGGAGAGTGAAGGAATGAATGTACATCTCAGTGAAAGTACATCTCAATGGCAGATGACTTAAATAGCTCTCCCATCACTGTGGAAAACAGTATGGCAGTTCCTCAAAAAATTAAAAATAGGATTACCATATGATCTGGCAATTCCACTTCTGGGTATATACTCAAAAGAATTGAAAGCAGGGACTCAAAGAGAGATTTGTACACTCGTGTTCATAGCAGCATTATTCACAATAGTCGAAAGGTGGAAGCCACACAAGCGTCTATAAAATGATGAATGGATAAACAAAATGTGGTGTATACATGCAGTGGAATATTATTTGGTCTTAAAAAGGAAGGAAATTCTGACACATGCTACAACATGGATGAACCTTGAGGACATTATGCTAAGTGAAAGGAGCCAGTCACAAAAGGACATATACTGTATGATTCCACTTATATGAGTTACGTAGAAGAGTCAAATTCATAGAGACAGAAGGGACAACAGTGGTTGTCAGGGGCTGAGGAGAAAAGGGAATGGGGAGTTAGTTTTTAATTGGTACAGAGTTTCAGTTTTGCAAGATGAAAAGAGTTCTATGGTTGGATGGTGGTGACGGTTGCACAACAATATGATGTACTTAATGCCTCTGAACTGTACAATTAAAAATGGTTAAAATGGGGCTTCCCTGGTGGCGCAGTGGTTGAGAGTCCGCCTGCCGATGCAGGGGACACGGGTTCGTGCCCCGGTCTGGGAAGATCCCACGTGCCGCGGAGCAGCTGGGCCTGTGAGCCATGGCCGCTGAGCCTGCGCGTCCGGAGCCTGTGCTCCGCAACGGGAGAGGCCACAACAGTGAGAGGCTCGTGTACCACAAAACAAACAAACAAACAAACAAAAGGTTAAAATGGTAAATTTTATGTTATACGAGTTTTACCACAACTGAAAAAAGTAGCTCTTCCATGCTGACTCATGGCTTATGTTTTTAAACCTGAGTTCTGTCTCCACAAAACCAATATATTGGGGCTTCCCTGGTGGCGCAGTGGTTGAGAATCTGCCTGCTAATGCAGGGGACACGGGTTCGAGCCCTGGTCTGGGAGGATCCCACATGCCGCGGAGCAACTAGGCCCGTGAGCCACAACTACTGAGCCTCCGCGTCTGGAGCCTGTGCTCCGCAACAGGAGAGGCCGCGACAGTGAGAGGCCCGCGCACCCCGATGAAGAGTGGCCCCCGCTTGCCACAACTAGAGAAAGCCCTCGCACAGAAACGAAGACCCAACACAGCAAAAATAAATAAATAAACTAATAGACTCCTACCCCCAACATCTTAAACAAAAAAAACAATATATCTCAGCTCCTATATTTGTCCCCTTGCAATGTAATGTTTTATCCTGTTAAATTTCATTCTGGTTGAGACTCCCTATTATACGGTATCAGTGTATCAGTTATACCATAGAGCTGTGCAACACAAAACACAACATTTCAAAGTAAAACCACAAACAATATTGTCACTACTTGCCAATTAAAAGGACAGACTTCAATCAAGAAAATAAATATATTATTCATGGTTGATAAACAAAGCAATTTGATATTGGGTTAACATCAACTTCAACAATCTTAACATACTTGTTTTTTAAGATCTGCAAGAAAGAAATGTACCAGCTGAGTGCAGTTGAACAAAATCATTGTAGGATTAACAGTTTTCTGACCCACTTACTGCAAAAGCTGAATCACTCAATTGAGACCCCAGGGAAATGCAGATTTATACCTTTGATGTATTGCTTGGTTTTTCTTAAATTCTGTAACCAGTTTTTGAGTCCTTATCATCTTCTTTTCTTTTAATTGGGCGATTCCATATGCCTTCTTGAATATAAGCCTTTGCAAACTCTTGATTTTTGTAAATGCAAATGTATAATAAAACGTGCATACAGCTTTCTTCTGTGCAATTATTTTCTAAACCCATCGGGGGGACTGCTTCTCTCCCTAAGCCTTTCCTTTATTAGATGGGGGGTGGGGGAGTGGAGTGGGCTGTCGGGAAGAGAAGTCCAGTGCTCTTTGCTTGCAGGTGGGAATTGGGGAAGATGGGGGAAATGGTCACTCCACCTGTAGTCACCCTGGCCCAGTAAAAGGGAATGCTTCCATTCCCACAGGCATGGAGCCATGGTTAGCCGTTTCCTATCCCCAGGCCTTGACTTACGTTTTTCCAATCACAAAGAACAACCTTTCTCCTCCTGTCAAGTATTCTAGCCCTTCTTTTCCATTCAGTAGCTTCCTTTAAGAAGGTTTCTTCCAGATGAGGAAACTCTTTTCATTTACAAGCCCAATGATACGATTCCTGACCAATATCTCACCAACAACTCACTCTTAGAATTGTTATTTTTATACTGATTACATGCTTGTCTTATTTCTCTGTATAGGCCACATGTCCTCAACCATAGACAAATCAAAGGGCCTATTTATGTGATTCTCTCTCTTTTTCTGGCTTTCTTGTTTCTGGCAATAGCACCATCATTCTGTTGTCCAGGTTAGTAACCTCAGAGGCATGTCTGCATCCTCTTCTTTTTCCTCACTCCCACTCACTAATCTCTAATCAGTCTCCAAGTCCTAGCAATTCCTTCTTCCTTTTCTTTTCTTTTTGGCTGCGTTGGGTCTTCGTTGCTGCACTCAGGCTTTCTTTAGTTGTGGCGAGCAGGGGCTACTCTTCGTTGCGGTTCACGGGCTTCTCATTGCAGTGGCTTCTCTTGTTGCAGAGCACAGGCTCTAGGGTATGTGGGCTTCAGCAGTTGTGGCTCAAAGGCTCTAGAGCACAGGTTCAGTAGTTGTGGAGCATGGGCTTAGTTGCTACGCGGCGTGTGGGATCTTCCCGGACCAGGGCTTGAACCCGTGTCCCCCTGCATTGGTAGGAGGATTCTTGACCACTGCGCAAGCAGGAATGTCCCCTAGCAATTCTTTCTTTTCAGCCTCTCTGACATCTTTTCTCCATTTCCATCATCCCTTTCATCTAGACTCTTCCAGCAGCCTCATAACTGGCCTCCCTGATTCCCAGCTCTCACGGTGAGCTCATCCTCAACACCAGTGCCGGATGAATCTTCCTGAACTACAGCTTTATTCAGAGGACTTCACGATTTTAAAATCTCCAGTGGCTCCCCATTGTCTTTGGCTTAGCATTCAAGGCTACATAGGTGGGAAGACCACACGTTTTATAAGCAAACTGATCTCTGTTCAAATACCAACTCTGCCCTGTACTAGTTGCAGGACTTGGGGCAAGACCCTGACCCTCTCGGAACCGGTTTCCACATCTATAAAATGGGGGTAATAATACTCATCTGGAAAGATTATTGTAAGGTTTAAGCAATATAATGTAAGCCAATCCTTTGGCCATCCATCATAGGCACTCAATAAATGGCATTTTTCCTTCTTCTGCAAGCCAGTGCCAACCTATCTTTATCTTTACAACTTTATTCTCCCTCCTTGGCTGTTCTCCAAACACAATGTCCTGCCCCTGTGTCTTTGGAGCAGCTGTTCTCTCTACTTGCTTTGCCTTCCATCTTTGCCCATAAAATCCCCTATGTCCTTTAAGGGCTACAGTCATGAAGTATTCCGTGACCAATTTTGTCAAATATTGTCAGAGGCATGCCAAGCGGGGAGATGAGAGTATGTTGCCACTGACATTGTTTAGAACTGCCAGCTTATAGTGATAATGAAAAGCACACAGACTTCTAATTTTGTGCCACTCTATCTGATAATACCTCCCTTCTCAGAATTCAAAAAATCACATAGCATAATTTATAAGGTATTTAATATACTGTTTAATATAATTCAATACTGGTTATAATTATAGTTTTTTCTGTTCATGTTTATTATTATTTATTAAATTGTAAACTTTTTGAGGGCAAGCATCATAACATATACATTTTTGTTTCCCCTACATAATATCCAACACCACAGTTTCTATACAATTAATGTTCTAGATAAATGAAGAGGTTAATACCAACCACACAGACCAAGTTAATATGTAACCCATCTGGCATTCTGAGGTCAAGGTATTTTTTTTTAAACCTCTTGAGTGAGCATTGACTATGTGCTAGGCAGTGTACAAAGTGCTTTACATACATCATTCATTATTAAAATGTATCAAGGTCCTACTCTATCTTAGGCACTGTGCTAGGCCTTAAGAACACATTAGTGAAAAAGATTATTTACTTACATAATGCATGGTAGTCAGAGAGATTAACTAATTCACCCAGGGTTATTCAGCTAGTAACTGGGGGAGCCTCAACTTGAAACTGTATTGCCCTAGAAACTATGGTCTTATCCACTATATTATATTTCCTCTGTTGTGAGCTATAAACAAGCCATAGGAGACTGGTGATGGCCCAGTTTGACCACACTCTCTTACACAAGCAATGGTGGAATTCTTTTTGAGGATAGGGATTTGTGTTTTCATAAATCCTAAATGGCTCACATAATGTTAATTCTAAACCCATACCAACTTCTGATGGTTACTTAATAAATACTTACTGGACAACTGCCTTGATAACTGTACAATCCATTGGACTTCTTTATAACTTGGGAATTTAAAAAAATTAATTCACCCATAAAAATTTAACCATCAATAAGATCTTATTTCTCCCAGCCACTGTCAAGTATAAATTAAATTACCAATATTAACTGGTGCATTATTCCACCTATCTTCCCAGAACACTTAACATGCCCACATATGCACCCCAGACACACACATAACTACAGTCTGCAGAGCATGCAGTTAAACCTAGTCCTCTTATCACAGAAAGGCCCCAAGAAGCCCACATAGGCTTTTATCAAGAGCAAGAAGTGTAGTTATAGCAATGATAACACAAACTATGAAAAATAGATTAAAAGCATTTTACCTATCCACCAGCAAAGGTTTTCAGGTGTTCTGGCACTGGATGGTACACTACTTCTACAATCACTTTACTCTGAAATTGACAGAGAAATATAAAGGAGAAAAATGGGGGTGGGGGGAATTCACTTAAAAAACAGTGTTACTATGAGCAGTATCAATAGGTATAAATAACTTGCCTGCCAACAGATTAAATCAGAGTGTGATGCAGGAAGAACAAGACATAACAAATGTTCTTGAAATGAAATAAAACTAGACAACGTCTAAAAATAGCGTCAGATGACTGATATATGTACAAAACTCATCAGTAGTGTGTTTAGGGCCAAGATCATTGAAAAGCAGGAAAGTGTGAACACAAAATTAAATCACAAATCTTTCTAGATCTGGGCATTGGAAGAACCAAAAATAGCCAACTCTTGAGGATAAAGCAGTTGTTTTCTGATGAGTTTGAGCAGTGGAGACCACCAAATCACTAGAAGAGGGAGGGGGAAGTAGGGAGAAATTTAATCAATGTTGGGAGCCATTCAGCCCAAAACAGAAGGGTTTTGTTGTTTATTTGTTTGCCTGCGTGGTCTAGCTCTATTATGGGCTGGTTTCCAGATGGGAATTCCTAAGAGCAACCAAAGGCACACTTGGGCTCACATCGCAGCCTCTCTTGTGTATAACCCACTTATGTATTTCTTGGGCAACAAATCCCATGGTCAGATTGTAGAAGCCTATTGTTTGATTGATTGATTGATTTTCTTGGCCACGCCTTGCAGCATGTGAGATCTTAGTTCCCAAACCAGGGATCAAACCCCTGCCCCCAGCAGTGGAAGCGCAGAGTCTTAACCACTGGACTGCCAGGGAAGTCCCAGAAGCCTATTGTTTTATTTTTTTATAAATTTATTTATTTTTTAAATTTATTTATTTTTGGCGGTGTTGGGTCTTCATTGCTGGGTGCAGGCTTTCTCAAGTTGCAGCGAGCGGGTGCTACTCTTCCTTGTGGTGTGAAGGCTTCTCACTGCGGTGGCTTCTCTTGTTGCGGAGCACAGGCTCTAGGCCCACAGACTTCAGTAGTTGCGGCACACAGGCTCAGTAGTTGTGGAGCACAGGCTTAGTTGTTCCTCGTCATGTAGGATCTTCCCTGACCAGGGATCAAACCTGTGTCCCCTGCATTGGCAGAAGGATTCTTAACCACTGCACCACCAGGGAAGTCCAAGCCTATTGTTTTAGATCAGGGTTTCCCGACCTCGGCAATACTGGCATTTAGGGACAGATAATTCTTGTTGTGGGAGGCTGTGCTATGCATCGTAGAGTGTTTAGCAGCATCTCTGGCTTCTACCCATTAGATGCCAGTAGCAACCCCCATTCCCAGTTGTGAAAATCAAAAATGTCTCTAGATATTGCCCAATGTCCCCAGGGTGCAAAATCACCCCAAGTTGAGAACCAGTGGTTTAAGGGATGAAGAGATGATCATCCAGCCCAACCTTGCACCATACAGATGAGGAAACCAAAGCCCAAACACACTGAACGCCTTGCTCAAATATACACAGCTGGTAAATGGTGGATCTAATCCAGGAACCCCAGGTCATCACTGTCAATAACTCCACTATAGGCCAACTTTAGTCATTTGCATACCACCATCATGATTTTGCTATATCCAATGCCATTTAATTTTTATTTATTATTTTTATATGAGTTGATTTTTTAACTTAATAAATCTATTTAAAAAGGAAACAGGGCTTCCCTGGTGGCGCAGTGGTTGAGAGTCCGCCTGCCGATGCAGGGGACACGGGTTTGTGCCCCGGTCCGGGAAGATCCCACATGCCGCGGAGCGGCTGGGCCCGTGAGCCATGGCCGCTGAGCCTGCGCGTCCGGAGCCTGTGCTCTGCAACGGGAGAGGCCACAACAGCGAGAGGTCCGCGGTTTCCCTGGCAGTCCAGTGCTTAAGACTCCGTGCTTCCACTGCAGAGGGCACGGGTTCAATCCCTGGGGGAAACAGGCATATAAAGGAAAAAAAGTCAGACATAAAAGGTATGAAGGATCATGGTGTCAGAGGGAGAAATTTGTGCTCAGTTATTTTATGTATTTTTTACTTATTTATCAAGCACCCACACTGTGCCTACCATGTACCAGGCACCATTTTAAGTGCTGTACATACATGAAATCTTTTTTCTTTTCTTTTTTTTTTTTCTTTTCTGGCTGTGCCGTGGGCATGTGGGATCTTAGTTACCCGACCAGGGATCAAACCCGTGCCCCCGGCATTGGAACCATGGAGTCTTAACCACTGGACCACCAGGGAAGTCCCCATACATGAAATCTTTTTATCTTAATAACAACCTAAGGGAAAAAGGGAAAAGGGAGTGTGGGGTGGGGTTGAGGCCCAGGAGAGGACCCTGGAGGGTGAAGGGAAAGGTGTGAGGGGCTGCCAAGGTGAGAACCTAGAGGTGGGAGGGGCTGGGAAGGAGTCCCAGCAGGGCGAGCTGGGGCCCTGTGGTGAGTAGCAGAGAAATCACACTCCGACACCAGGCAGGGCAGGGCCTCTGCTAAAGACTGATGCCACTGAGCATCAGCCACTGAAGTTAATGTTTTTCCCTTAAAAACCAAGTTGAGATGCACTGGAGGTACACACACCACATTCTGCAAACGTTACGTCAGTTCATCTCCAAAAAAACATAAAAAGCTATTGGGTAATATTTTAGGAATTTTTGAGACTTTTTATGTTCCCATGACTAGTTCATAAATAAATATAAAACTTTAAAAAACGCACACACACTTGTAATTGCTGAATGAAAATGCCAAGTGTAAAACTGCTTTATTACGTGTTTTGCCAGCTCCTCGTGTTTCTTCAACGCTTGACTTTTCAAAAACAAGTTTTCTGGAAAATATTTTGTCTTTTACACTTTCCAGTTTTCACAAATCAAGAGGCTAATAAAAATAAATTTAATGAGTGTTGTCATGTTTGGAAATGCTAGGATTTCTAAGAAAGAAATTTTCATGCTTTGTCCTTAGTGATGTGACAGCATTTATGTGGAAATCCATCCATGGTCTGTTAAGATGGGTCATACCTGAGATCACCAAAGTATCCAGGTACCCAAAGGAATACTGATGCAAATGTATTTTAAAGGAATACAAAAATGATAAAAATATGAAGCTTAGTAACTAAGAGCAAGCACTTTAGAGTTAGACAGCATCATAGTATCATGTCTTAGTATATACTGGTGTTACATACCAGCATTACAGGGTTATTGTGGGGATTAAATGAGATGTCATATAAAGGATTTAAGGAATGAAATACTAAATATATTTTAGCCACTATTATTCTAGTATGAAGCAGAATAAAATAAATAATAAGTTTCTTAGAAGTCTGAGGGTTTTCACATCTTTGCTTTGATGAGTTTTGAATCCTGGAACTAATTTCCATGTGGGGAGGTACTTGTTCATTCTTCTTAGCTTAAGGTTGACCTGTCTTGAATGGCTCTAAGTCAGCAATTCTTAAAGTGTGGTTCATCAACTCCTGAAGTCCCAAAGACCCTTCCAGAGAGTCAGCAAAGTAAGCACTATAATTTCAGTGACAGTAATTCTAACTATATTAATAACAGTAAAACTAATTTTGTAATCTCATATCTTATTTCATAATTTCATATTAGTAAACATAATACTAATTGTCTAATACTATTTTTGTTTTTCACTGTGTTGACAGTGGCATTGGTGGTGCAAAAAGAACAGTGTAGATAACATGACTGATACCTTAGCATGATCATGGCAGTGGTACCAAAGTGTACTGGTTGATGTGTTATTCTTCACTACTATGTGCTCACAAGAAGAAAAAAAGCTAGTTTGATTTGAGAATGTGCCTGACAAAGCAGTACTCTTATTAAATCCTGATCCTTGAGTACGTATCTTTTTAATACTCCATGTGATGAAACAGGAAGTATCCATAAAGCACTTCTGCTGCATACGTAAGTACGTTGCTGTATTGAGAGAAAACACTTGCACCACCGTTTGAGTTATGAGTTGAACTAGCCACATTTTTCATGGAACACCATTTTTGCTTGAATGAATGACAGACAGACTATGGTATTCAGGTTTGGGTATTTGGCAGATATTTTCTCAAAAATGTATGTAGCAGGACTGTCACTTCGGGGCTTCTCTGGTGGCGCAGTGGTTAAGAATCCGCCTGCCAATGCAGGGGACACGGGCTCGAGCCCTGGTCCGTGAAGATCCCACATGCCGCGGAACAACTAAGCCCGCGTGCCACAACTACTGAGGCTGCGCTCTAGAGCCTGCGAGCTACAACTGCTGAAGCCCGTGCCCCTAGAGCCCGTGCTCCGCAACAAGAGAAGCCACTGCAATGAGAATCCTGCAAACCACAACCAAGAGTAGCCCCCGCTCGCTGCAACTAGAGAAAGCCCGCGTGCAGCAACGAAGACCCAATGCAGCCAAAAATAAATAATTAAATTAATTAATTAATCTTAAAAAAGACCAAACTCATTAAAAAAAAAAAGACTGTCACTTCAAGGAAAACAATAGACACTGTGGTTACCAATGATAAAGTTGGAGCTTTACAGTGGAAATAAGAATTTTGGAAAACTCAAATCCACCTCAGTGAGCTTGATAGCTCACCAACACGTGAAGACTCTTCTGATGAGAGAGTGGTGATATTAATGAATGGGATTTTTTAATATATAGTATAATGACATGTAAAAATATTTGGAAGATCTGCATAACTTAGGGAACTAGTATTTTCCAAATGACTGATACATACTGTGAAAGACTCAATCACAAAAAAACAATAAAAAAGAATCAATCACACATGGGTAAAAGAGCCCTTCAAGTGGAAGAAAGATCAATGGATTTCCTTGATATGGTTTTTGATTCCACATTGCTATCACTTGTTGAGTTTTGGTATGTTATCAAGGAAAAATACCCTCAACAATCAGAAAAGGCTGTTAAAATATTCCTCCTCTTCCCAACCAAATCTTTGGGAGACCAAATTTTCTTCATATATTTCAACCAAAATGAAACATGACTACATTGAATGGAGAGGCAGATATAAAAATCCATTTTCTGCAATTAAGCCAACATTAAAGAGATTTGCAAAAATAAAAAATAATGTCACTCCTCTTGCTCATTTTTTTTTGATTTGGGAATATATAGTTATTTTTCATTAAATACATTATGTTAACATGTAATGGGTTTATTATAAGTATTTTAAATAAATATTTTTTTTCAGTTTTAATTTTTAATACAGTATATATCTAAACCCCTATAAACTAAAGGTTTTTGAGATCTTTGATTTTTAAGAGTGAGAGATTCTGGGACCAAAACGTGTAAGAATCACTATTATTAATAGTTCTCCAAACTTGGGCTGGTCTTCTTTGATTATTCACAGGAAGATAGTACTTAGGGCCACACCTGTAGTAGAAAATGATCACTTCCTAGTCAGGTTAGGCAGGGGAACATTGTGAGGAAAGATATTCAGAAAGTAGAGTTAGCATTGTAATAGTTCATTCTTACAATAACAGGCAAGTCTAATGGAGTAGGACCATTGAGTTTAAGGAAGGCAAGACAAAGACCTTTGGGGAAAGATAGGCTGCAAGTCTGTGTCAAGGAAGAATAAATAGCTGAAACAAACTTTTTTTTTTTTTTTAGAGCCCCCAGGGTAGGGCAGGCAGTGTAAACATGGCAGACCTGTGTCTTTTACCACAAGAAGATTACATAAATCATGATCTTCCAGTGTGATTTTTTAAAATTTATTTAATTATTTATTTTTGGCTGTGTTGGGTCTTCCTTGCTGCGCGTGGGCTTCCTCTAGTTGCGGTGAGCGGGGGCTACTCTTCGTTGCTCAGGCTTCTCATTGCGGTGGCTTCTCTTTGCGGAGCACAGGCTCTAGGCACGTGGGCTTCAGTAGTTGTGGCACGTGGGCTCAGTAGTTGTGGCTCACGGACTCTAGAGCGCCGGTCCAGTAGTTGTGGCGCATGGGCTTAGTTGCTCCACAGCATGTGAGATCTTCCAGGACCAGGGCTTGAATCTGTGTCCCCTGCTTTGGCAGGCGGATTCTTAACCACTGCGCCACGAGGGAAGTCCCTGTGAGCAGTTTTTTTCCTTTATTTGTCAACATAAACCCTTTCTTTCGGGGCTGCTGATCTCCAAGGCAGCTGGTCCCTTATATCCCTGAGTCGTCAGCATTAAGATGCTGGGTTTCTGAAGTCATCTCTTCTCCTATGGCTCTCTAGGGCTCCATCTCCTGACTGCTTAGCTCTCGCGGGGGCTCAGACCCAAAATCCGTGGCTGGAGGAATGTCCTCAGTCCCCTTGGAGACCACCTAAGACTGAGACCCATCGAACACAGAGAAACGCCCCAGCCCAGAAGCGGGAGCGAGGCCAGGGTCCAGGCGGTGCCTGAGGTGAGAACGAGGCTGGGGGCGGGGCCTTGTCCAAGGTGCGCGTGAGGCCACACCCCGAGGTGAGCGTGCTGGGGGCGGGGCCACACCCCGAGGTGGACCTGAGGCCCGGGGCGTGGCTGCGCCGGGGAGCTGCCCGGACCGTTAGTGATGAGCCCAGCGTCTCCACAAGTGGCGCGCGCAGCGCAGGCCTTGAGGCCGTCGGCGCCTCCTGGGCGTCGCTGAGAAGACCCACGAACCGCTGAATCCCTCGCGGGCACAGCGAACAGGTGCCCCCGCGCGACAGAAGCCGGCAAGGGGCGGGGAGAGGGGGCGCGGCAGGAAGCTTGGGGCGGGGTGCGGCCGGCCCGGTGAACTGAAGGAGCAGAGGCTGGCAGGAAGTACCTGGCCGGGCCGTGCGGCGCGCGATGTGGAGCCGCCGTTGCCGCCGCCGCCGCTGCTGCTGGGGCTGCCGCCGAGTCGAGAGACGTGGAGCTCAACAGGGCGGATGAAAACCCGTTGCTCCCTCCTTGCAACATTCCTCCCGCTTCGTGCCCCCTCAGTCTTCCCTTCCTCAGCCTTTCCTTTGCCACCCATTCCTCCTCCCCAGCGCCCTATGAGCAGCTGAGCCCGGGGGGCGGGGGAGGGGACCGTCGCCGCCGGCGAGCGGGAGGGGCGGGGCGAGGCGGCGGGGCCCCTCCCCACTGTGGCCTGGCGCGCGCGGGCCTCGTCTGCCTTGTGCCTCGGCCTAGCCGGCCGCGCTTCAGCACCCTCAGAGCCGAACAGCGCCGGCTGCACCTAGCTGACCGCCGCGGTCGCAGTCGTGAGTCCTGCCGCCGCCGCCCTCATCTCCTTCCCCGGGGCCCCGCGGAGCTGGAACTGGCGTTAGAGGAGCTGGCGTTGCTGGCGGCCGGGGAACGGCCGTCTGACCCGGGGGAGCATCCTCAGGACAGGCCCGGGCCTCTAGCCGAGGTGGCCGGACTGCAGCCGCCGCCGCCGCCGCCGCCCGCCCAGGATCCCGAGCTGCTGTCGGTGATCCGGCAGAAGGATCTGGTGTTGGCGGCCCTAGTGGGCAAGGCACTGCTCGAGAGGAACCAGGACATGAGCCGGCAGTACGAGCAGATGCACAAGGAGCTGACAGATAAGCTGGAGATGAGGACGTCCCTCCGGGGATGGGTGGAGGACGGGGAAGGGACAGGTACCCGCCTGCCAGCCCATGGTAGCTTCGGAAGCCACTCACCTACCTCACCCCACCTCACCCCTTCGTTGCTCATCCTACCTCGCAGAAAACCGCCTGGAAGGGAGGTGGAATGGGGGTTATGGATTATCAGACGAGGTCATTCATGGAACCCACCTAACTTTCCCACCCTGCTCAGCAAATGGGTCCATGCAGGGCTCCAACCGCCGTGGGCCGTTCTATATAGGTACTACACACAGCATCTAAAGTAGAGCTTACAGTATGGCTAATTTATACAGCACTGAGGTGATGCCTGCACACAGAGTAATTAGAAAGCCGGGCATATGCTCCAGGCTTAAAACATGCTCCAGGTTTTCAGAGAAGTAGTTAATCGCTAATCAGGGTGTTAGCCTAAAGCTTTCCAGCTTTGGAGTTAAAGCCCCTTGTTTTAACTTCGCAGCAGCTAGGAAGGAAACAAGTGACCCCAAAGGAGCTTTAGATAGCCTTCAAATAGTCAAGGATTAGGAGGTTTGGTTCCATTACAGAAATCAGGCCACCTGGGCTCATCACGTGACCAATGGTTATGGATTTAATTTGGACCGCAGTTTTTATATGTATTTAAACAGTACTTTTCTGTTTCTGTTCTGGGTCTCACACATGCAACTGGATGGCCAAATGCAACCTATGAGAACCGTATAACTTTAACTGTTGTCCTTTTCTGCCTGTACATTTACTGTTATTACTCAGTTTGGTTGCAACCAGTTCTTCTTATTCTTAGTTACAAGAGAATAGTACAGTCCTGAATAAGGTCTGAAATTGACCCTAGTCTGGTCCCATATCACTGCTACTTGTTGAACGGTCAGAATATAGGTTCAGAAACTTTTCTATAATAAGAAATGTGTCTGTAGTCCAATGACATATCAAATCAGGGAGAAAAAAGGAAACCAATGAGTACCCTGTAGTTCACTTGAATGCCTAGTTGTAGTTAATTAGGTTTGCCAGTTGATGAACTCCTGAGATACCTCTCTGAAAAGTGGTTTGTGAAACCTGTAGGTAGACTGCCAAAACACAACTCAGTGAACTGAATTGTTGAATTTTCACTTGAGGTAGAGGCCTAGAAATAAAAGGTGTCTTCTTAAAAAAAAAAAAAAAAGATTCAATTACAGTCTCTATATAGAAGTACTACTGCATAGATGTATGCTTGTGATTTCAAATTCCTTCAGTGAGGGACTTGATTAAAGAGACAGCTAACTTGAAAGGAACATCGTATCAGTCAGTTTGATTGGTGATAGATTTCAGGGTAATCCCGAGCGTGCAGTTACACACATCCTGGGTTCCATTTGGAAACTTTATACATATCCTCAACAAAGGAAAATGATCTTCAAATTCTATAACAAGAAAGGTTCTGTTGTAAAAGAATAAGTTACATTTGACTTTTTGCTGTTGACTTGATAGACAATAATAAAATAGTTTAAAACTCTTATTCAACTATTTTAGGGCTTGCCTGGTGGCACAGTGGTTAAGAATCTGCCTGCCAGTGCAGGGGACAGGGGTTCAAGCCCTGGTCCGGGAAGATCCCACATGCCACGGAGCAACTAAGCCCGTGAGCCACAACTGCAGAAGCCTGCGTGCCTAGAGCCCATGCTCCGCAACAAAGAGAAGCCACTGCAATGAGGAGCCCGCGCACCGCACCGCAAAGAAGGTAGCCCCCGCTCGCCGCAACTAGAGAAAGCCCGCATGCAGCAACAAAGACCCAATGCAGCCAAAAATAAATTAATTAATTTTTAAAAAAACTATTTTAAAAAATCTTCACTCCTCTCAGGTCAGCATATGAGCTCTAGTGTTAAAAGTTTATTTTAATTTCTGGAGGTTGGTTGCACAACACTGTGAATGTACTGAACCAATAGTACACTTAAAAATGGTTAAAATGGTAAATTTTAGGTTATGTATACTTTACCACAATTTAAAAAGTAATGTTTTAAAAAGTTTATTTTTAAAAAGTGAAATATTGATCAATATTAATGATTGATGAGATGGTTCAGTTATACTATTTCTGCTAGGTATGTCTGAAAGTTATTAAATTTTAGTTTTTTTAAAAAGTAAACTTAAAAATATCTTATAAAGGTATTGTCATGAGCTCCTTGTTAATTCTTTTAGTATTAATGAGAGTGACAGATCTGATTCACAGGGGACTATTTCACTTGATTCCTGCAAGTGAATTTTCCCTTGCAAATTATGCCTGCAAGTATGTTTTTTAAGCAGCCTTGATTTTAGAATGTCTGCTTGGACAAATTCTTTCTAAAATTTAATACAGCCACTCTGCTAGATTTTCAGTTAAATTCAACATTTAGCAGTAGAGAACCAGCCCTTACTTTAGAAAGCATTTGTAATTTTCTACAAACTATTAGACAGTGGAGTCAAACACATTTTCTCATAAGTTAGTTTGAAAGATAAATACATGAGTGGACTTTGAGAGAATGTTGGTTTGACTGTTACATAATGAGATTGGTTTTAGTCCCATCTGCTTCATTATGACTTCAAAATTGGCACCTTTCTAAGTTCAGGACCAACAAGTCATTTTCAAGATCTTTTCTACTTATTCATTGGCTAATATTGAATACCTCTCCAGTTCTGTACGCCAAACCTAAGCTTTTGTTTTGTCATTTAAAACATAAGGTACTTGATCTTATACTGCTCTCTCATTAAAGGCATACTCTTTAAAGTCTTTATTGGCTTAAAGACTAACATAGAAGTTTTTTAGTTATGTGTCTCTTAGGGTTAAAATGAAGATTGAATTAATTTGAGGGGCCGTAAGGTTTTGGTCATTTTTTCCACCCTTAAACTGACTATACTGTATTTTATTCACTCGCTGAATCAAATTTTCACATGCTTAAAGATCTAAAGGCATTTTAAAAAATTTATTTCTTCTGGGCTTCCCTGGTGGCGCAGTGGTTGAGAGTCTGCCTGCCGATGCAGGGTACATGGGTTCGTACCCCGGTCTGGGAAGCTCCCACATGCCGCGGAGCGGCTAGGCCCGTGAGCCATGGCCGCTGAGCCTGCGCGTCCAGAGCCTGTGCTCCGCAACGGGAGAGGCCACAACAGTGAGAGGCCCGCGTACAGCAAAAAAAAAAAAAAAAAAATTTATTTCTTCTGCATACACAATTAGCCCTTTTGCTTTTAAAACATATCCAGCCAGGTCCTTAGTTTTTTTCCCCCAGAATATGAACTAAAACAGTAACTTGCATTTATACACTTTTTTCTTCAGAGATTATATATTTAGTTTTTAAAAATACGTGTTTAATATCCAGGATCCCCCTTTTTCCCATTCTAGCTGATAGTGAATTATCCTTTACTGCAAAGGTAGTCTTTTCCCTTAATTACATTTTCTTCTCCCTTCCCTAGGCCAATTCTCATGATTCTAGCACTATTTTTTTTAAAGAGGCAAAACAAGTAAGGTGAAAATGATTACATAATGAGGTAGTAGATTTAGGTAAGCAAACGCAGGGGTCCTTATTTGCATTTGGTGCTTGGTCCACTTAAAAAGTAGTATTTTTTCTTTGTATTTTTCAAGAACCATATACTAGACTTATGAGAATAGTATTGCTTTTTTGGTTCTTTGTAGAAATCTGTTTCTGTAACAACCAATTTTAGGTAGGCTAATAATACTAACTTGTTTTTTTCAGAGTTTGAAATAAACTTTTTTTTTAGAATGGTTTTAGATTTACAGAAAAATTGGAAAAATGGTAGAATTTCCATATGCCCTGCCCCCAGTTTCTCTATTATTAACATCTTACATTAGCATGGTATACTTGCCATAATTGGTGAACCAATACTGATATGTTATTATTAACTAATGTCCTTAGTTCATTCAGATTTCTTAAACTTTGCCTAATGGCTTTTTCTGTTCCAGGATACCACCTTACATTTAGTTTCTGGATCTTCTTAGTCTCTTATTTGCTGTAACAATTTCTTAGATTTTCATTGTTTTTGATAACCTTGACAGTTTTGGTATTTTTTTCTTTTTTTATTGAGGTATAACTGACATACATTATTTTATTAGTTTCAGGTGTAGATAGTAACTTTAAAATACCATATAACCCTGAGAAACAAAGAATAGCATGGGCAGAGCCTAACCTCCACACTTGTTGATTTTCTGCCTAGAGTTTACTGGTTAATTTAGTACTTAATTGAAAATATAACTCTAGGAGGAAACTTTCTTTTCTCAAAATAGACAAAAGGCTAAATTCTGTATGTTCATTAAGTTTTGATTTTTTTTTTTCAAAGTATGGGGAAACCTGAATTGGGAAGTTTGTCACGTGTCCAAAGAAATGTAAGGACAGAATAGACTGATCAGCACCACCTGTCCTCAACCCTCCCCCCCAAGTAGATTAGACTGGTTTAGTTACTTTGTTGGGCTATTCACCAACAGCTGTTTGCTGAATATTTTTAAGTCTCTCTGTTCTTTTAGAAGAGAAGCCTGATTTATCTGGCCTCTCAGTAGCACTGATTACTGAGTTCTTGCTGTAGCCTTCTGCTTGATCTTTTCCATTTTGGAAAAACTCAATAAAAGCAAGTGTCACAGTTTTAGGATTGCAATTAGCATTTGCTTCTGCATTTCATCTTTCTGAAGTTTGTACAGTGACTAAAACATTCTCATTTTTGGAAGTTCAGCAAAATGAGGGAAGCATAGATCAGAAAATTCTCATGCTGAGGAGTACAAGTCCCTCTCTTGTCATTCCTTTTCCCATGTGTTCCAAACTGAGGCCGTATAAAGTATAACTGTAATGTGACTTTTTCAACAAATCGAGTGGCTATATCCAAATTAGTTATTCCCTTGAAGTGGTCAACTTTGGAGGGCATACATTTATTTCAGGGAAAACTGCCTTTGCTTAATGTGCTCAGAATTTTAATTTTGGATCACTGTTTTTCTTTTGGCACATTATTCTGACTGCTCTGTCACAGTAAATTTTCATCTTTGGGGGGTAAATTACACTTTAAGAAACATTCACAAGTCACTCAGATCAAATTAGGGGAACAAAATGGCAGGATGAAATAGAATAATCTCTTTTTAAACACATCTCAGATGTGAAGTAATGGGACTGTTTTTCTTGTATAACTATATACTGCCCCCTAAGACTTTCCAAAAGAGGCATTCCAAAAAACATTTGAAAGGTGAGAACTTGGGTAGAATAAGAGCATGGTTTTCCAGGGTGAAAAGATGTCTGAGTACTCTGAAGGAGAAGATTAAAATGCTCGTCTTAGGTTGTTGAAACAATCTCAGTACTTGATATCAACCTTCAGTGCATCCGAATTTCCTGTAGAACCTAGATAGGTAAGTAGATAGATAGATAGATAGAGAGATAGGTAGATAGATGCATCCCTAGGCCTCATACCATTCTTAACTGTATCACAATCTTTGGAACTGGTGTTCAGGTAGATATATTTTAAAAAATACCAGAGATTTTCTGACAGCACCAAAAATTGAGGACCATTGCTTTACATTTCATATATATTTCATATACTCCCTGAGGTACAGAGTTGACTTTTTTGTACATACTGTCCTTTGTAAGTAGGGGAACGTACTTGCCTCTGTAAAGAGGCATTTGTATTCTCTCACAGAAGCAAAAAGATGTTCTCATTTCCTTCAATCCAAAAGAGTTCTTTTCTATTGAGCTGCTGCTTCAAACCATCTGTACTTTTCCTACATACCATTTGTCACACTGTGCAACTTACTACTTTTATCAGTCCCACTAGAATGGAAACTCCATAAAGTCAAGGACCATGTCTGTTTTGCTATCACTATGACCCAGCACAGTGGCTAGCCCATAACAGGCACTCAAGAAGAAAAGAAAGGATCAGAAATAAATATGCAAGGCTAATAGGCCATGATTTAACAAAAGTAGGCCTGAACCTGAACTTGCCTTAATGATTTTGAAATACAATGCTATATATAGCAACAAATATTTATTAAGTTGTGCGTTAGAGCACTAAACAGTCAAGTGACTGAGGCACCAATCCCAGTTCTCCCATTTGGTAGTATAGACCTTGAGATTGTTACTAAAACTCTTCTGTTGCTTCATTTGTATTGAATAAGAAAAGGTGGTTAATCTGAAGGATCTCTGTAATTCTTTCTATCTCTGAAAATTCTGTGATTCTAAGTGCCTGGTATTATGCCAGGCACAATAGCTGACAGCAAAAGAAGCTTTCTTAAGGACTCATTGTAAGTTGTTTAGATGTATATTTCACCAACTAAGAGATGACTTACTAAATTTCAAGTGAGTTCCTAAGTCTAGAACCCCTATGCCCAAGGACAAGAATAAACATAATAACATTAAGTGTTTTCTGTAGGAAAGGCATTCTCTGTGAAACCAGCCTTCCCTTCTCTAGAAGAAGGGAATATTTTTGCAGCTGTGAAGTGTGCAACTTTTCCTACGTGACAGTGTTTTGTTGTGCTGACGGACTAGGAAAAAGAGAAGTTAGGAGAGTGGAATTTTTAGCAGTTTTGAAATCCTCTTCACTTATCACTCAGCAACTGGAACAAGAGAAACGTGAACTAAGACGATTTGAGAACCAAGAAGGGGAGTGGGAAGGATGCGAAGCTGAGCTGGAGAATGATGTGAAAGAGCTTCAGGATGAGTTGGAGAGGCAGCAAGTTCATCTATGGGAAGTAGATGGAGAACAAACACAGGCTGTCCAGGAATTATCAGAACAGAACCAAAGGTTATTGGCTCAATTCAGGGTGAGTTACAAGCTAAGAGTTTATGGAATAAAATAATAAAAGTTGAAACAGCTTTTGTGTAATGTCGACCATTTATATGGTAAGAGTAGTTCTGATTTTTGTTGCCTTGGGTATTGATATCAACAAATGAAGTATTTTTCACCTATAAGAATTTCAGCTGTGGTGAAATAGGCATCAGGAGAAAAGACCCTTGCCTGTCATTAGCCAGCTGTGAGACTTTGGCAATCACTTAACTTGGGAATTTCCTCATTCTTAAAATGTAAGAGTTTGCTTAATGATTTGATGTTCCTTATAGCGCTAAAAGTCTATGATTCTTTCACCTAGAGAAAATCTATTTCTGGTAAAGCTATGTTAATGCATTTAGTTCAAATGTTAAACAGTGCCATCTTTAAACTGAAAAGCTTGGGGAAAATTTCTAGAGCAAATTATTTTCATTGACGTTACATTTGTGAATGTACATTTCATATTATTTAAATATGAAAGGAGGCATGTGTATCTGTGTTTAAAATTTGTTCTCTTTATTTCCACATTAAGTAAAAGTTCCTTTTGGTACCTTTATAAGGTGGTGTCATGGAAGTAATAATTAACCAAAGTCAAGACTGTAAAATCATTGCAAAGAAGGTGTTTGAGGGGTGGATAGGTGGAAATCTAATTTAAATACAGAACATACCTTTTAACAAATGCATGAATGTTGTTAATAATTCCCTGGTCTCTAAACCCACCTAGTTTTGAAAATTAAGAGCTGGATTTATTGTTGTACCTCAGTCTTTCTCATGTGTTGAAAATGAGTTCAGTTACCAGAGGAAAAAAAGAACTTCTACTCTGATCTCATCCCTAAGCACTAACGTTCTCATGAGAGCACTGCCCTTGTCTGCATGGTTAGTGTTTGGTGCTTAGGTCTCTGGGAAAGGCTTAGCTAGAGCAGCATATGAAGTTATTTCACTAGTTTGTTTCATAGTTTCTTCCCGTGGGCACCCTGAGACTGGTCAAAACCTTCATGCCTCACAAGGAAGTGCAAAGTAAATGCTACCACTAGAGAAAGGGAGAGGAAGAAGGAGAGGTACAGAGGAGAGGATGAACAAGGGGTCCTGGAGGAGATGGGGTAGGGGAGGGGGGAACCTAATAATTTGGAAAACAGCTAGTTGCAGGAACTATCAGAATGTATGTGAAGGTGAGAATTCAGGTAGTAGGTGGAGCTAAAGATCTTGCCTGCAGGTTTCTCAGCTAGGGAATCAAATCACCATTTGATTGGCTGGAAAGCAGGAGCTGGACAGTTCTTCAAGAAGTCATTACAGGGCCAACTCAATAGCCTTTCTGGCTCAGTTCTAAAACCTCTTTCATGGATTTCCCTGGCGGTCCAGTGGTTAAGACGCCACGCTTCCACTGCAGGGGGCACGGGTTCGCTCCCTGGTCGGAGAACTAAGGTCCTGTATACCGCGTGGCTTGGCCAAAAAAGTAAAGAATAAGACCTTTTTCAGCAACTGGGGAGGGAATCTCTATTCTCATAAGATTTTATAGGTTTTTGAGTCTTCATTCATTATTCATGAAAGATTAACCAAATAGGCCTGGCCAGATTGATTTATTTGTTCAAAAACACTTATTTAATACTTACCCTGAACAAGTGTTTCTTATGGAGACATGAAAGGAATACAAGAAACCAGAACAATTTAAGAGGAAATTATTCCTGGGAGCTAAGTTCATGTTACAAAATAATGTGAGCAGAAGCCAACTCAACTCTGCTTTCTGATCTGGTGAAACGTAGGTGGCCGAGAGAGAGACAAACGGAGAAAGCAAATATTAGCGTGACGTAGAGAGAGCACTCTGATCTCTTTACCACTCTGTGATGGAAGTAGTGGTATTTATCCTTTATTTGACAGATGAGGAAACTGAGCATCAGAGGGGTTTTTTATAGTTTTGTAAAAATATTTTTATTGCAGTATAGTTGACTTACAATGTTGTATTAGTTTCAGGTTTACAGAAAAGTGAATCATATATATATACACACACACACACTTATCCATTCTTTTCAAGATTCTTCTCCCATATAGGTTATTACAGAAAATTGAGTAGAGTTCCCTGTGCTATACAGTAGGTCCTTATTAGTTATCTATTTTATATATAGTAATGTATATATATTACTCCCAACCCAATCTCCTAATTTATCACTTCCCCCCACGTTTCCTCTTTGGTAATCGTAAGTTTGATTTCAAGATCTGTGAGTCTGATTCTGTTTTGTAAATAAGTTCATTTGTATCATTTTTCTAATCAGATTCCACATATAAGTGATATTTGTCTTTCTCTGTCTGACTTGCTTCACTTAGTATCATAATCTCTAGGTCCATCTATGTAAGCATCAGAAGTTTAGTGACATTGCCCAAGGCTTTGCACTGGTTACAGGTTAACCACTGGTTTCAGGAGTGGTTTTTGTATATTTTCAAGGACAGGTAGTCAGAAACAAAAACCTCACATGTATTTCCATCTCACTGGCTTGTTTTTTAGTTGATATTTGCTGGAAGTTATTGTTTTGGTTGCCCCTTAACTTCAGAGTCACTGAGTAAAATGAATCCAAAGGTTTGGGGTCTATTTTTAGCAGTTTGTTACATCAAGGGTGTGCTGCAAAGATTGAGAAGGATTTGTTGAGAGGCTCACTTCAGCTAGGAGAGAAAAGGGGCTTTTGCACATAGGAGCTCTCCTCTGTGAAGACAGCATTTCCAGCTTTTTCCAGTTGGGTACTCTTGCTAATTAGTAGGTTAAACACATTACGGTGGTAATTGCTTGTTCGTTCAGCATATGGGTGTTTTTATTGGTAGATTCATGTCTTGATTATTTGAGCCTGTTCTTAATTATTTATGCATAGAGAGCCATGCCTGATTCAGGAGTCTTCAGGTTGGTTCTGTTAGTTACAACTGTATCATGTTCTGATTATCTTTTGCAAAAGAGGAGAGCCTGAGGTTCTAGCATATTAGGTCTGAATTTGTTGGGGGCGGGCGGTTTGCAAGGCCCAAGATTCAGATGAATCACTATGGGAGTAGATCTTAATGCTGCTAGGTTTGACCTAATACAATGGCAGTGGGCCTTTTTTTTTTTCTTAATTGACATCTGGATTCCCTTGGTCCCTGTAGGCAGCTTAACATATTGCATTGGAGTGATGAAAACAGAGTTAAATGAGCTGCCCCTGCATGGTGTGAGGTGAGGCCTCTAAGTTTTGTACCTGCCAGATGGATTGCAGGTGGTAATAAGGTTGTAGTTTCCCGGCACAGAAAAAAAAAATTAGCTGCAAATTCTATACTCCTTTGTTACCTAAGCTTGCTGACCTATAGTTCTGGCCCCTGAATATTGTTGCCTTGAAAAATAAAGTATCTGTATTCAGTGAGTAAACGTAGTCAGCAGAAAAGCCTGTAATGTTTGACTCAGATAGCGTCTTCTTCACTGCTCTTCATTGGCGTCCAGGACAGTGATCCAATGCTATCACACAGTTTTTAGAACTGAAAAAGAACTTCTAGTCTAGCTGGACTAGACTAGAAAATGTTGGTAAAATGTTTGCTTTTCACAGATTCTGCAAATTTGATTGTGTTTTAAAAACATTTGTCACACTTTGAAGAACCATTACCAAAAAACATATCACGTGCTCTCTTGAGATGAACGCCATATTAGACAGGTGAAAGACCATTGGTGCCTCAGGTTGTGCTGCCAGCTTACGTTGCTTTCTGCTTAACTAAATAATATGATGCTGTTGTAACATGAGCTGCGTAAAAACGGGTAGCATTTGTAACTACTTCACTGGGTGAATTTAAAAAATTGTGTTCAATACTTTAAAATCAAAGCTAAATCCACAAATACATCAATACTGATTAAATCTACTGCTATTATCATTGTCCTCCAATTACAAATTGTTTTTAGAAGGCCTAATTATTTTTAATGAGTTTATCAATCTTAATACAGTTAAACTTATAACGTATTCAATATTAATAAAAGATAACCTGTATCTGTTTACTGAGGCTTCTTATAAGGTTATATATGGAAAAGTATATGGGGTGGGAAAACCCCCACCTGACATAACTTGGAAAGCCATAGTTTAGATCAGTGGTTCTCAGACTATGGTCTGAGGAGCCGTAGGTCTCCAAGAGGTGCCTCAGAATAGTTACAAGGTAGTACAATTCAGTTATTTTCAGCAGATTCATAGAATTGTGCCACCATCACTGTGAACCAGTTTTAGAACATTTCCCTAGCCCGTCCCCCCACCCCGCCCCCGCCAATGGTTCCCTGATGACCTTTGCAGTCAGTTTTTACTCCCACCCCTACCCCCACCCTCAGCCCCAGGGCAACACTGATCTGCTTTTGATCTTATTGATTTACCTTTCCTGGATATTTTGTATAAACAGAATCAGACAACAGGTGGTTTTTTGTGTGTCTGGCTTCTTTAGCATAATGTTTGTGAGGTTCACTTACATCGTAGCACATATGAATAGTTCCTTTTTATTGCTGAATAGTATTCCCTTGTGTGGATATAGTGTATTGTGTTTATCTGTTCACCGGTTGATGGACTTTGGGTTATTTCCAGTTTTCGACTATTATGAATAGTGCTGCTGTGCACATGAACTTGATTCACGTACAAGTCTTTGTGTGGACATTTGTTTCATTTCTCTTGAGTGGAATTGCTGTCTGGTATGTCTCTGTGTAACTTTTTAAGAAACTGCCAAACTGCTTTTCAAAGAACATTGTATCATTTTACATTTCCTCCAGCAATGTCTGAGAGTTCCAATTTCAACAAAAAGAGGACCCTTTTTTAATATTAAAAAGATACTGTATACTCTCACATGATAATAGGTGTCATTTTAGTATCTGCAGGTTAATAAAAAGAATAAAAATGACAGGGAATTAGTAATACTCCTAGAAGGTTTTATATTCTGTAATCACAACAGCATTTAATGACTTGATGTATTTAGTCTACACGCAGCGCTTTCTGTGCACTTTTACAGCAATTCAGTGTCCCCCAAGGATCATGGTTGGGTCCAGATGACTTGTTTAGAAATAAATTTAAGCTATCTTTTTATCCATCTTCTGTAAAATAGAGACCTACCTCATAATGTTGTTTAGAAGCTAAAGCATTTGGCCCATACTAGGTACTCAATTAGTGACAGCTATTACTACTAGGGATTAGTGTGACTTAATAGGCTTTGGAGCCATACAGGTGAAAATTCTAACTTTCCTGAACCAGGCTAAATTAATAACAGTCTCTTCTTTACTCAAACTGCCTTGGAACAGAGACTGTATGGATTCTTGGAAACACCTCTTTCTATGCTTATTCCTTGCTGACTTCAAAATGCTGTTTGTATCTATCCATTTCATTTGGTTTCATCTTTTTTGGGTTTGGAAGCTTCTCACCCCCACCCTCAAATTACCAAAGCTGCTTAGCAGAAGTTGTTCCCGTATTCTAAAGCTGTAGTTCTCATCCCTGATTGCACATAAGAATCACCTGGGTAGCTTTTGCACTGAATACTGATTCCTGGGTCCCATCCCCAGAGATTCTCATTTAATTGCTCTGGGATGTGATCTGCACATCAGGATATTTCTTTAAAAAAGCAGGTGATTGTAATATGTGGCCAAGGATGAGAATTACTATTCTAATATGAAACCAGGATTTGTGACAGCTGTTCTTGCCTACTTGAGTGTCAGCAGCCAGTGTTACAAATATCTTAATTCCTTCATCAGTAAAGGCGTTAAGCAAAATAGAGTCTCTGGGATAGCCTGTCAGAATGACACCAAGCCACTGGAGGAACCTCTCAGGTAAGCCTTTCTTCCACCAGAGTGGCACAGTCAGTATCTGAAAGGAGGTTCTGTGGAATGATAAGCGAAAACTTTAAGCCACGTTGAAGTAAGGGCATGTTTCATCCATCATCACTCCTTGTAGGAGGCAATGTGGCATAGTGAGATGGATTCAAGTTTTGGCCCTAGATGAATCTGGGTTTATTTTGGTTCTGTTGATTACTAGCTGTGTTGCTTGAGATTCAGAGTTTGCAACTGCACATTTTTCTCATGTGGACAAAAATAGAGATTATTAAAAACACAACCAGAGGGCTTCCCTGGTGGCGCAGTGGTTGGGGGTCCACCTGCCAATGCAGGGGACGTGGGTTTGTGCCCCGGTCCAGGAAGATCCCACATGCCACGGAGCGGCTGGGCCCATGAGCCATGGCCGCTGAGCCTGCGCGTCCGGAGCCTGTGCTTCGCAACGGGAGAGGCCACAACAGTGAGAGGCCCACGTACTGCAAAAAAAAAAACACAACCAGAATCATACTATACACCTTACAGGGTTGTTAGCATTGTGGACTGTATAGTTCTTAGCATACTTCCTGGCTTAGTAAGTAGCAGTTGTATTGTATATACTACTCCTACTCATGCTAAAGACTGTCATTGACTCGTTTGTATCTCCAGTGCCAGTCACTGTGCCCTAATGCTCAGAAGGTTATAAAATTTGATGATATAGAAAACAGAAAATTTGATTTCTTTTTTTAAATCAGTTACTCATAGGTAAATAATTAACAGAGCTGTGGCATTATAAAATTAGTGCTCAGCAAGTAAGTGTTGCTACACGTTATTTTAATGGCAATATCCCTTCCTTTTTGTTTAATGAGATTCATGGTCAAAGTCATGCAGTGTCATACACCCCAGGGACAAAAATAGTAGCACCTCAGTATTTAGCAAGACATGCTTTAGTAGCTATACCAAGTGTGATAAAAACAAAAGAATGGACACGAGAAGACAGCTGTAAAGAATAGTCAGGCAAGAAGTCAACATCAGAAAAATCAAGAGTCAAAAATGTTAGGATAGATAGACAAGCCAGAATCAGAACATATAAGATGAGTGCAGTTCATCATGTTTTTTTTTTCCTAGCTTTGTCTGCAGAGGTCCTAGAAGCAATGAAATACTAATAGTAATAAGTACCCCTAATGCACAGATTTTACTTCCTAAATATCACTCCCAACTAAAAGGAACCAGGACTGCTAGGAGAAATGACTAATTCTAAGTCTAGAGTAGGAACTTAACAGGCTGAGCCTGAGACATCATCTTGTGCTAGAAGCCAGAAATTCAAATAAAACCACAAAAAACCCTGAGTTGCCAAAGCAATCTTGAGAAAAAAGAACAAAGCTGGAGGTATCACCCTCCAAGACTTCAGACTATACTACAAAGCTACAGTAATCAAAACAGCATGATACTGGCACCAAAACAGATGCATAGATCAATGGAACGGAATAGAGAGCCTAGGAATAAACCCAGGCACCAATGGTCAATTAATCTACAACAAAGGAGTCAAGAATATACAATGGGAGAAAGTTTCTTCAATAAGTGGTGCTGGGGACTTCCCTAGTGGCACAGTGGTTAAGAATCTGCCTGCCAATGCAGGGGACACGGGTTCAATCCCTGGTCCGGGAAGATCCCACATGCCGTGGAGCAACTAAGCCTGTGCGCCACAAGTACTGAGCCTGTGCTCTAGAGCCTGCAAGCCACAACTACTGAGCCCTCGTGCCACAACTACTGAAGCCCGAGTGCTTAGAGCCTCTGCTCTGCAACAAGGGAAGCCAACACAATGAGAAGCATGCCCACCACAACGAAGAGTAGCCCCCACTTGCCACAACTAGAGAAGGCCCATGTGCAGCAACAAAGACCCAATGCAGCCAAAAATAAATTAATAAAATAAATAAATTTAAAAATAAATAAGTGGTGCTGGGAAAACTGGACAGCTACGTGTAAAACAGAGAGCTTAGAACATTTTCTCACACCATATACAAAAATAAACCCCAAATAGATAAAGACTTAAATGTAAGACCTAGAGCCATAAAATTCCTAGAAGAGAACGTACGCAAAACATTCTTTGACATAAATTGTGACAGTATATTTTAGGATCTGTCTCATAAGGCAAAAGAAACAAAAGCAAAAATAAACAAAGGGACCTAATTAAACCTAAAAGCTTCTGCACAGCAAAGGAAACCACTGACAAAATGAAAAGACAGTCTACTGAACAGGAGAAAATATTTGCAAACGATATTGGGAACTTCTGCTTCCAGCCAAGCTAGAGTAACAGAGGCCAGATTACCTCCCTACTTAAAAAAACAGAGAGACTATATGAAACAATAGTTTTCAAGACACCAGGCATCAAGCAATGAAGGACAGTGATCTCTGAGGGATGGCAAACACGAGGTGAGCCCTGCAATTGACCCATTTTGCCTTGAGTTTCCAGGCTCTGGCATCAGGAGTAGGAAGTGAAGTGAAGCCCAGTAGACTCCCTGAGTTGACATGGAGCTGTGCGTCTAGGGAGAACAGTGCAACTGCAGTTCATGGGACAGAGTATCAGAAAGAAGAGATACATGGAGAGAACTGCAGAGATCTACAGAAGTTCTCCCTTGAATACTCAGCAGACTGACCAGCACAAGCATGTGAACAAACTAGTCAAGACTGGGAATTTGAAGAAATTAGAAGCAATGATGTCCAGTGCTCACACAGTGATAGGAACAGGAACCAGTCAGACACGAAAATTTCATACTTCATTAGGCACTGAGTGGATTACTCAGGAAGGTCTTGGTTTCATAGTAGGAAATAATTAGCTTTAGACTGAGCACTGCTCTGGACCTGCCTGACAGTCTTAAAAGCAAGATTCAAAAGGATCAAACCATGTCCAAGTAACTTAACTGTTTCCCAGAACAAAACTCGAAAAGAGTTACAGGGGGGGAAAAGCAGTTTTAGGAATTCAAATATATCCAACACCTTATAAGGTAAAATTTACAATGTCTGACATCCAATCAAAGATTATCAGGATACAAAGAGACAAGAAGACATGATCCACAAGCAGAAAAATCAATCCATTGAAACTGACCCAAAGTTGACACACACTAGAATTAGCAGAGAAGAACATTAAAGGAGTGATTATAACTTGTATTCTGTATGTTCAGAAGTTACATAGAGACTTGGAATATATAAAATAGATCCAAATAGAGCTTCTAGAAATGCAAACTACAATGTCCAAGATGAAAAATACACTGGCAGGATTAATTGCTGATTAGACATCGCAGGGGAAAAGATTAGGGAATTTGAAACCAGTAGTAGAAATTATCTACATTGAAACATGAAAAGATCATCAGTTAGCTGTAGGACAACTTCAAGTGGCCTAATACATGTGTAATTGGATTCCCAAAAGAGAGGGGAGTATGGAAAAAAATATTTGAAGAAGTAATGGCTGAAAATTATCCAAACTTGCTGGAAAGTATAAACCCACAGATCTGAGAAACTTAAGTCTTTCTTCTTCTTCTTCTTTTTTTATACAGCAGGTTCTTATTAGTCATCAATTTTATACACATCAGTTTATACATGTCAATCCCAATCGCCCAATTCATCACACCACCACCCCCAGCCCCCCACGGCTTTCCCCCCCTTGGTGTCCATACGTTTGTTCTCTACCTCTGTGTCTCAATTTCTGCCCTGCAAACCGGTTCATCTGTACCATTTTTCTAGGTTCCACATATATGCTTTAATACACGATATTTGTTTTTCTCTTTCTGACTTGCTTCACTCTGTATGACAGTCTCTAGATCCACCCATGTCTCAACAAATGACCCAATTTCGTTCCTTTTTATGGCTGAGTAATATTCCATTGTATATATGTACCACATCTTCTTTATCCATTCATCTGTCGATGGGCATTTAGGTTGCTTCCATGACCTGGCTATTGTAAATAGTGCTGCAATGAATATTGGGGGGCATGTGTATTTTTGAATTGTGGTTTTCTCTGGGTATATGCCCAGTAGTGGGATTGCCGGGTCATATGGTGATTCTATTTTTAGTTTTTTAAGGAACCTCTATACTGTTCTCTGTAGTGGCTGTATCAGTTTACATTGCCACCAACAGTGCAAGAGGGTTCCCTTTTCTCCAGACCCTCCCCAGCATTTGTTGTTTGTAGATTTTCTGATGAAGCCCATTCTAACTGGTGTGAGGTGATACCTCACTGTAGTTTTGATTTGCATTTCTCTAATAATTAGCCACGTTGAGCAGCTTTTCATGTGCTTCTTGGCCATTGTACGTCTTCTTTGGAGAAATGTCTATTTAGGTCTTCTGCCCATTTTTGGATTGGGTTGTTTGTTTTTTTAATATCGAGCTGCATGAGCTGTTTATATATTTTGGAGATTAATCCTTTGTCCGTTGAGTCGTTTGCAAATATTTTCTCCCATTCCGAGGGTTGTCTTTTTGTCTTGTTTATGGTTTCCTTTGCTGTGCAAAAGCTTTTAAGTTTCATTAGGTCCCATTTGTTTATTTTTGTTTTTATTTCCATTACTCTAGGAGGTGGATCAAAAAAGATCTTGCTGTGATTTATGTCAAAGAGTGTTCTTCCTATGTTTTCCTCTAAGAGTTTTATAGTGTCCAGTCTTACCTTTAGGTCTCGAATCCATTTTGAGTTTATTTTTGTGTATGGTGTTAGGGAGTGTTCTAATTTCATTCTTTTACATGTAGCTGTCCAGTTTTCCCAGCACCATTTATTGAAGAGACTGTCTTTTCTCCATTGTATATCCTTGCCTCCTTTGTCATAGATTAGTTGACCATAGGTGCGTGGGTTTACCTCTGGGCTTTCTATCTTATTCCATTGATCTATGTTACTGTTTTTGTGCCAGTATCATATTGTCTTGATTACTGTAGCTTTGTAATATAGTCTGAAGTCAGGGAGTCTGATTCCTCCAGCACCATTTTTTTTCCTCAAGACTGCTTTACTATTCGGGGTCTTTTGTGTTTCCATACAAATTTTAAGATTTTTTTGTTCTAGTTCTGTAAAAAATGCCATTGGTAATTTGATATGGATTGCATTGAATCTGTTGATTGCTTTGAGTAGTATGGACATTTAAACAGTATAATTCTTCCAATCCACAATTATGAAATATCTTTCTGTTTATTTGTGTCTTCTTCAGTTTCTTTCATTAATATCTTATAGTTTTCAATGTACAGGTTTTTCACCTCCTTGGTTAAATTTATTCCTAGCTATTTTAGTCTTTTTTATGTAATCATAAATGGGATTGTTTGTTAAGTTTCTCTTTCTGATAATTCATTATTAGTATATAGAAATGCAACACATTTTTATATATTGATTTTATATCCTTCAATTTTACAGAACTAGTTTATTCTAATGGTTTTTTGGTGGAGTCTTTAGGGTTTTCTATATATAATATCATGTCATCTGCAAATAGTGACAGTACAACCGCCTTCTTCCAGAGGAACCACTATCCAGACTTTTATGGTAATCATTCCTTTCTTTTGCTTTCTAGTGAGTTTTACTTGCTAAGTATGTATCTGTAAATAATACTGTTTTTTGGCCTGTTTTGGAATTTTGCATCAATGGAATTATACAGTGTGAATTATTTTATCTCACTTCTTTTGCTTAACATTTTGTTTTTATAGTTCATCCATGTTGATATTTGTAGCTTAGGTAATTCATTTGCTTTGGTGTATTGTATTCCATTGTGTGAATATATAACTTACCTATTTTTCTGGTAATGGTTGTTTATACGTTTTAGCTATTAACAAATCATGCTGTTATAAACAATCTTGGACATCTATTCTGATAGACCTGAACACACATTTCTGTAGGATATACACATAGGGAATTGCTGGGTACATAAAGCTTTGACAGCTTCTCTGATGATTATTCCTAAAGATAGATTCCTAGCAGTAAAATTAATGGATCAGAAGGTCTAAGCATGGAAGATGATTCAGGACTTCTATGAATTTACTCCATAATCAGCATCATAGCCTTTATTCTAGTTTAACTTTTCTACAGTGTAAACTAGCTACACGTTGTTCAGTGTGGGAACAAACTATAGAATCAGTAAGCAATTTCCTTGTTTTTTTCTGAAGTTCATCTGGAAATGTATTTCTTTCATGCTGCCTAATACCTATTCATGTGGGTTTATATAGTGATTATGGCCAATTGGCTGGAAAGCTTAGAAATGTTGAATCTCTTTGTATAGAAATATCAATTAAACATGATCAAATTAATAAATAAAGACATTGTTTCAGTATGCTTTATTTGAAGATTCACTTTCCAGAACTTAAATTCTGTCAACTGAATGTTTTAAAATATGTGCTTCTATGTTGTTGTTTTCACTTTAGCAAATGTGAAATCTGTTTGTTCATTTACCTGTTTCATGTCCTTCTTGAATGCAGGGCTGCATCCTAATCAATGCCTAAAATCTTGCCTTGCCTGTGATGGATGTTCAGTAACTGTGTGTTGAAACAGTATTGGATTACCACATTATTTGAAATTGTTGCCTTTTTGCATTTTTGCTCTTCCTTAGTATGTTAGGTGTATTAATGAATGATCATTTTGACTTACACAGCACCTTCTTTTCCACCTAGGAGCTCTGAGGTGACAAGTTATTTGGATTCTTTTTGATTTGGAATAATTATTCTAAGATTTAAATTAGGCTCTGTCTGGATGTGCCCAAACTTTCATTTCTATCTTGTTAAGCTTCCCTGCTCCCGTGAATTTTCAGGCTTATAAGACTGCAGTTAATTAATAATCTCCATCATTGCATCCCAGATAGACATGGGGGTTGACAGAAAGGAAGCAGAAACAAGTTTAAATAGAATAGCGCTTAACAGTGAGATAACACTGTATACCTGAAATCCTTGGCAGACCTTAATCGATTTTCCAACCCACTGGAGAAGTAGGAAATGGGTTTTTATTACGTATTTAATGGCTGAGAAGGCAAGATATGTTTTTAATATCTTAACTCTTCCTGAGAAGTGGACATTCACTTGGAAACAACTTACTTTGTTTAAAATCATGAAGACATTTTTTGTTGCCAGGCTTACATAATAAATTTCTATTTTTTTAATCTGAATTTTTTAAGAGACTCATCCCTTGACCTTTCATTTTTCTCAGAAGGCGGAAACTGAGTCAGCTTCAAAATTTATGGGTTTTATTTTCACGAAGCCAACACACTAGACAGTTTCCAGAAGCAGTAAGCGCCTCTTGCTCCCTCGCCATCCTTGGAGAAACAGGAAAATAGAACAGATGCCAACTCAGAACACAAAGTAACGTCTGATTGCCCCTGAAGGGTGGTCTCGCCGTGGGTAGGGTTAGTTTGTCCCATGTGTTTGAAGCTTGAGGAGACAGAGGCCAGATTGCTTACATGAATTGCTTATGTTCACCCAGTTAGGAATGGAGTCCGGTGACAGGTTATCCCTGTCCCAATATTTTTTGGTAGTTAATCTTTTTTTTCATCGAGATACATGTTTAGTTTGCCCAGAGGGCTAGCTCTAACTATAATACAACCTTTTCTCTTCTTGTCAAGAAAATATAGTGAGTGAACATTCTGAGTTTGTTACATTGAAATTTTTTGAAGAAATGAAATATTTATTAATACTTCATTACTTTATTAGTAATAACAAATGACTTGCCAGCATATCTCACAACTGATCATGACCAAACAGTATGTTCATAGTTAAAGCTTTACATAAGATTTAATTAATTTTTTCCAAAATAGTAAATGACCATTGTTACGTCTTTCAGTACATTTGATTTCTTAAACAAAAACAAAACAAACAAACAAAAACCCCAGCAGGCTCTGCCTCCCTGTCTGCTTATATCAAGTATAGTTCTTTTTATTTTTTTCACTGTTGGTTTTCTTTAAGTCATGTTTTTGTCAATTGATTGCCTGTTGTGAGCCAAGCCCTTTCTGAATCCTGGAGAAGTGGCAGAAGGCGAGCCACCCTTTCCTCCAGGAGCCTACAGTCAAACACCTGTGACTGCTTTGAGGAAACATTTAACTTATTGTACTGGGAAAGTAACTTAACCTCTCCAACGTTCAATTTCCTCATCTAAATAGTGGGTTCATAATACCTGCCTAACAGGTATCATTATGAGGACTTCAGGGAATAATTCACGTGACAGCACTTAGCACCGGTGCCTGGTGCAGGGTAGGCACTCAAGGACTGTTCATTCAGTTTGCATCTGGAGAGCCATGCAAGACACTATCATTAGATAATTAAAGTATGATATGAAGGCCATTTAAAAAATATGAATTGAGAGACAGAAGCAGGAACTGAGAGCTAGGGTTTATTAGGAAATGCTCTGTGGAGGATGTAGGGTTTAAAGAGGCTCAGAACTTAGATGATGAAGCTGTAGGTATTATCAGGGTAAAGAATGGATCGCCTCTGATTTGGAGGAAGAGTTTGGGGTCCACTACTTAAGTCTCACCAGCTTTTTATCCCCACATAGTATCTGTATTGCTTCCCCAGTGGCTTCACAGAAAATAATTCTGTACCCAGTGGTAAAACCCTATGGGGCTAACCCTTGTTAGCATTACTGCTATTTCCATGGCAACCATCAGATGATATAAAATCTTAGTGAGGCAAGACATGAGAAGAATTTTCATCAACAAATGCCCCAATTCTTGTTTTTTTAAACAAATGCCCAAATTTACTGGTAGAATGTCCCATGGGAGATTACCCGATCACTTAGCTGCTGTCACCAAAATCTAAACCCTGCTCTTCCACATTTCTGTGTTTGAACATTTAGTGGGAGATATTTTTTGAGAAAAAAAAGTCTTGGACGTAACCAGTAAGGTAAATTTGAGAGGGGAAAAAGTCTTTATATATCTCATTTATAGATATTTTTGTGACTATTGATAGAGTTTTGTGACTACTGATAAGTAATTAGGTACAAAGGTAAAACTGGCTTGACTCATCTTTTGTCAGTTTTACGCAAATGAAAGGAAAGATTTAAAAATAAAATTCTTAATATTTAAAAATAAAATTTTCCTGCTGAAAACTGAACTCATTCTGTAATACGGGGGATTTTATAGAATTTGTTTCATTCTCTGTGACATTTTAGGAATATGTTACAGACAACCGTAAGTTGAAAATGAGTGAATATATACATGTTTCCCCTGTATTCAACAAATTTGTCTACTGTGTGCCTGGCATAGTTCTGAGTACTGGGGTTATAGTGACAAATGAAACAAAGGCCCTGCCCTTTTAGAACTGACATCAGGGGCAGAGAGAGAAGCAATAACTCAATTAACAAAGAGCTAAGTGTCAAGTGTGATAAGTGCTCTAGATTAAAATTAAACAGGGCGGTACTAGAGATTGACACATGTAAGGGTCGGGTGAACAAAGGAGGCCTCTCTGATGAGATGACATTTGGGAAGAGACCTGAGTGAGTGAGGGAGCAGGCCTTGGGAATATCTAAGGGAAGAGTGTTCCAGACAGCGGGATAGCAAATGCACAGATGGTGATGAAGAGTATGCTCGACAGGGCTGAGGACAGCAGGGAGGCCAGGATGAGTGGAACAGAGAGAACACAGTGGATAAAAGAGCAGATCAGAGGTGAGGGCAGGTGGGGGCAGGAATCTTGTAGATTAGCTATCGAGGCTATAAGCCGTGATAAGGACTTTGTTATATTTTATTCTGAGTAAGATGGAAAACTTCTGGATGGTTTAGAGCAGTGACACGATATGTCTTGGGTTTTTAAAGGATTGCTCTGCTGCTTGGAGAGTAGGCTCTAGGAGGACAAGGCTGGAAGCAGGGAGACCACTTAGGTGATGACTTACTGCAGTCAGTAGTCTAGGTGAGCGATGATGCTGGCCGGACCTAGGGTGGGAGAGTGGGGACAGAGAGTAGCAGTAGTATGCTGGATGTTCTTTTTGCTCAATAAATACTCATAGTGCTCATTATATATGCCAGACACTGTTCTAACAACTTTATAAACATCAACTCATTCCTGCTCATAACAACCCTCTGAGGTAAACTTCAAAGGTACAGCCCACGGGATTTGTAGATGGATTGGATGTGGGTAGAAGAGGGAAAAGAAGGAGTCTGGGATAATTCCTTTGTGTGGACCTAAAATTCCTAAGAATGGACTTGCCATCTCCTGAAAAAGGAAAGATGCAGGAGAAGCATGTTTGGGTGGAAGTCCAGAATCAGAAGTTCGGTTTTCATGCGCGTTGAGTTTGAGATGCACAGCAGCTAGCCAACTGGACGTGTTGAGTAGGCAGTTAGATAGAGGAGCCTGAAGTCAGGGAAGAGGTCAGGGCTGGAGATAACTTACAAAAGCGGTCTGAAAGCATTCAGGAAGAAGTGCCCACTGGAGGTCTGGTTGTTGCTGGTAGACCTAACCAGAGGTAGGTAGGAGGAGTCTTTTCCCGTGGGTGTGGTTGTAGAGTGGCATTTTCATTGGATTTGGATCAGATCTGCATTTGAATACTAGCTGTATCGTTTACTAATTAAGTGACCTCAACCATGTGATTTAATCTCATTTAGCTTCACTTTCTTCATCTATAAAACGGGTTAACAGGACACATCCCATAGCATTGTTAAGATAAAATGAAATAACGTATGTTACCTACAGCAGTGCTTGGACGTGGAAAGTGCTTAATAAATATTCATTATCTTCCTTTTCCTCAGATTTGGTTTGCTGCATTCGACCCATACTAACAAAACATGAGCTTCTCTTCCAGGATAAAATAAATCTGAATTGAAAGCCTACTCCCACATATACTTTCGGGGGTGCCTACTTAATGACAAGCTCCAGAAAGGATTTCATTCAAATCTATTTCCTGTCAAACAGTAATGACCTTATAAAAGAAGGGACTTTTGTGAGGCTTATAGAAGGCACAGGGGAAGAAGTTGTGGGTTCTGAGTATTAAGATATTCCACACGCCAAAGCAGAGTGAAGGTATAGGTAGAAGCACCAAGCAGCAAATCCGAAGATCAGTCATAGGTAATTTACATGAAAGCATAAGTAAATCCACCTGCGTCATGGTGATGACCTCTAGGAGAAAATAGTGCCCCTTCCTAGTGATGGGCTGTTTAAATCAAAGGGAATTTTATCTTATTAATTACCTGATGATCCTGCTGGAAATTTGCTAAAGGGACACTCCTGGGGTTAAACTTAATCCCACTTCTATTTTCTACAGTCTTAGCTTGAGAATCAGTACTCACTTAAGGTGCTCAGATTTTAGCTCATACAAATGTTTACATTTATGCACCTACTAGGTGCTGTGTACATTTTTAGGCAAATGATTCCTGTCCTTAGGTCCTTCACAGTGTACAAGAGAAAACAGACATGTAAACAAATACACAGAACAATGTGGTAAACAAACAAAATAGAGTATATGATACTCAAAATAGAGTATTACTACAGGACTGCAAATAAGGTAGTCATTTTACCCTAGGAGATTATAAAAACAGTATAGTGGTCACCTCTGAACTGGGCTGTTAAGGTTAAGAATTTATCAGGTAAAAATTTTCGGGGAAAGATATTCTAAAAAAGGAGCACACCATAAGCAAAATCATAGAGTCATGTTCAGGGAAAAAAGAAAAAGGCACAATAGTTTGTTTTTAAGGTGGTGGGAAGAACAAAGTGTGACCACCGGTTTGGAAAGCAATTTTTCCTTAACCCTTCTTCAGCTCCAAACAGGAACATTTGAACTTTCTAACCTTCTTTTAAGGTCTAGATGAGTCCCCTGGTGAACTATATGACCAAGAGAAATTAAAAGCATTAAAAATACTAGAATTTTCTTTCTTTATTGGGATTAGACATGACAATTATTTTCTGAGGGAATCCTGAGTGTGTCCCTAGGACACCATTCGTCTTCCTGTGAAGGACTCCTAAGTGTTTACTTACCCCAGCCCATTCCCATCACTGACCTAAATTAAAATTTGTTAAGTAGAATGTCATTTCCCCCTTAGCCTTCCTGTTTTTTATGAAAAGGTTCTCAGTTTTCTTTTCTAAGTATCTCCGTGTAATCTTTTGAAAATATAAACATTTTCTGGGAAGTCTGCAGTGTTCATGGTATTTTCAACCCTGAGGGAACAGGGAGGCCTGTTCCAAGACAGACACGTTCTTGCAGACAATGCAGTTCCTCAGCTTAGCTGGATAGTAATTCTTTTAGCTTGGCGCTAATTCCATGTCCACTCCCCTTTTTACCCCTGAGACCTTCCAAGTTTCCTCTATGATCACCACACCACATCCACGGATAAAAGAGAGTGCCTAGATTCTCTGCAGCTCGGCCTCAGTGAGGGCTGTCATTCTCTCCAATCAATCTCTATACCAAATTTTCTTAGGCTCTTTAAGATCTGCCCTCTTTTGTATTTAATCTTTAGACTTTCTGTGCCAATGACTTGAACATCAGATCTTCAATCCAGTTAATCTTTGAGGTTATTAGAGCATTAATAGTGGCAGAGACAACAATAGCAACAGACAGCTCACACAGTACTTACCAGATGCTCTTCTCAGCACTTTACATAGATTAATTTATTTCATCCTCACAACGGCCTTTTGGGGTAGCTACCACTTTATCCTCATTTTACAAGTGAGGAAACTAAGGCACACAGAGTCTCGCAGTTTTGCCTGAGGTTACACAATGCTGTAACTGGTAGAGAAGAAACACTGTTCTTTTCAGAGCTTGAGTTTGGAAGACAGTTTTCCCACAAGAGTTTTATTTACCTCTGTATCCTCAATTAAAAGCATACAAAGCAAGTGTTCCACCCATGTTGGAGTTAGTGCAGAGTGCCAGGCCATCAAGTGTACACAGAGGATTGTGTCATTGTGGTTTAAAAAAAAAAAGGAAAAATAAAAGACTAAGTGAATCAAAAGCTCTGACTGTGAATACAGTATATTGGCAATATCTGGGGCCTATTTTATTATATGAGTCCTCATAGGACATTTAAAAATAAAAGTTTAAAAAATCTATTCTCTCTGACTTCTTCGGAAATATTTTTTTATTTAACTATTAGTAGGGATCTGACACTGAATAATGGCCCTCCTCCAGAAACAAAAACGGATTAACATTTGTCCTTTTTTCTTTTTCAGTTAAAAGCCTGTGCTGCCAGAGTTGCTGGTCTTTGATGCTGAGGGATTACGATTGGGACAATAATTTAAAAGATGATAATAAAACTGTTATTGTGCTCTGATTTTAAAGTTAGTTCAAATGAAACAAAATTAGACATGGCCCCTAAGAGCAGCTTTTCACATATCCCATATAAGCAGGCATTCCCAGGGGCTTCCCTGGTGGTGCAGTGGTTAAGAATCCACCTGCCAATGCAGTGGACATGGGTTCGAGCCCTGGTCTGGGAAGATCCCACATGCCACGGAGCAACTAAGCCCGTGCACCACAACTACTGAGCCTGCGCTCTAGAGCCGGCATGCCACAACTACTGAGCCCGCGTGCAACAACTAATGAAGCCCACATCCCTAGAGCCCGTGCTCCGCAACAACAGAAGCCACCACAATGAGAAGCCCGTACACCGCAATGAAGAGTAGCCCCCACTCGCAGCAACCAGAGAAAGCCCGCAATGAAGACCCAACACAGCCAAAAATAAATAAATAAATTTATTTAAAAAAAAAAAAAAAAAGCAGGCATTACCTTCCATGAGTAATAAGCATTGTTGGTGGCATCAGACTTTCCTCATTCCAGAGTATGAGTTTTTAGCATCCCTGAAAATCATCTAATATGTGGCTATTTGATTTTGTCTAAAAGAAGAAAAGTAGTATTAAAATGGAAAGAAACTGAAAATGGGAATCAAGTGCTAACCAGCCGTGTGATCTTAGGCAGGACCCTTACTTTCACTCACTCAAGTCATATCACAGGCTTGTGTGGCAACGTGCTTGGGTCCCCACTTGTGTGCACAGTTGTGTGTATCTGTTTAGCACACGTGTTGGTTCACAGGTTCATTTATTCTGGTTTGTTCATCTGTAGTGCTCACCATACCTCACCAGCAGCTTTCTCACCCCTGGTCCCCTAGTTTTGGGGGCCCCTCTTCCCCATGCCCATCCTACTGACTCTGCTTAAAGAAATCTTACCTACCAGGATTCAGCCCAAATTCCATCTTCTGGGGAAGTCTTCTGTAACCACACTAGCTTCCTTTAGCTGCTTTCACACAATTTTCAGTTCAAGGTCAACCAAACACTGCAGCCCAAGATTAACTGCATGTGCTGAAATCCTAATATATTTGTGGCTCCACGTGGCTCAGTCTGCCCAAGGCATTAAGCACAATTTAACTCTCAACCTAGATTTCTCCCTGACAATCTATGTTGGCTCTTCCACATTTCTTTCAATCTGTTTTCTTGTTCTTATGTAAATCTTTGTTCTGATTTTTTGTTGTTGTTGTTTAATCTCTTTTTCTCTAGGTCCAACTTTCTCTCTTATTCTCTCCATTGCCCCTTGTCTGTGGACTCAGTGCCAGGAATGGAACTGACAAAAGCAAAGTATCCTTAGATGGAAGAAGAATGAAGCTGGGAGAGGAACTAAGCAAGCAAAATGTAATGTCTTTTCAGGATGCTGCAGAGGGAAGAGATGTGAACACTTCGACATGAATAAACATTGTCCTCCCACTGTGCTGAGATCATTGGGAGAAGCACCGAATTGGGTAAGAAACAGCCATTCACTTCCTCTAAGAAGTTATACAAAGTCTTAGCCTTGAAATATTCCAAAGCATTTCATTGTTAGGGCCCAACAGTGTGTTTTCAGGTCGAAAAAAATCTAGTTCCACCTGCTCTCTAAAAACAGTGGTAACTGAGGTGTCCTTTAGGGTCCCCGAACCGTGAGATTTTAAATATTTGGTTGTTTAGTCCCAGTGCTGGGACACTGACACTATCAAATGAAAGGTGTTTTTTGGTTTGTTTTTGCAAACAGTGTGTGGGGGTGGGGGGGGGGGTGTAATTCAAAGCAACATTTAAACGGAAAGACATTCTCTCTCAGGAGCAGGAGGAAAAAGTGCGGTCCAGCAAGGGCTGCCCTCCTTATTTGCACATGCAAAGAAACTCGTGGCAGGCTCACCACGCCCCACCTGCAGCCTGGCCCCCTAAGGCAGTGAGTAGGTACCCCGGAGATTCCCCGGCTTTGGAAACACACTCACATACTTTCTTCATGGCAGGACATGCCTCTCCTTGGCTAGCTGGGACTTCTTTTTCTTCTTCCTCCTTTTCCAGGTGAGGCAGCCAGCACCTCTCAGGAAGCCCCTCAGAGATGGTAAAAATCCATGCTTCCGAGTGGAAAGAGCTCTTACAGTCTCGTAGTTTAGGTTTGAATTCACTGACTAGCTGTGTGATCTTAGGCAAGTCATGAAACCTCTTTGAACCTCCGTCTCCTCACCTCTAAAATAGCTAGAAAAAGTATCTGCCAGTTGTTTTAAGGGTTCAAAATAATACATGTGCAGTTCTTGGCACCTGGTAGGTACTAAATATCTAGGAGCTATTACTCCATCCAGGTGACGAAGTGAGGGGAGTCTAGCCATTCTCCTCACCCTCACTTCTCCAGATGGGGTCCCCAAACCAGCAGCATTAACTGTGAGCGCGTTAGGAAGGCAGACCTGCTGAGTCACGCTTGGCAGTGTAACCAGATCCCTGGGTTCATTCCTCTGCACGTCAGCCTGTGAGAGGCTGCAGCCTCAGCTGTGCCAGGCCCTGGTGGGGCCCCCGCAGGACTGTATCCCAACTGGAACACAGCCTCCTCTTTAGCCCCCTCCGGACTCCAGCCACGTGAAACACTGGCATGTACCGCAGGCTTCGTCTTTAATCTTCGTGGGTCAGCTCATTTAATCTTCAAACAATCCTCGGAGGGAATGCTGTTCTCTCCATTTTCCAAATGAGAAAACTAACCCTACATGATGAAAAATCGCTTCCCTGTCATCACCCAGCTCATCTGTCACAGAGGCAGGTTGAAACCCAGGGTCATTTGAATCCAGAAGTGTGGCTGACAAAGCCTCTCCTTGACTAGACTCTTGCTGGGCTCCTCTAAGCTCTCTTCCCGACTGGGCCTCAACCTCAGCCTATAAAAACAGCAGACTCTCAGCACGAATGATTTAGGGTCTCTGTGAGAGGCTAGGAGCCTAACTTCCTTGAGCGCCTGAAGTTAGATAACCCAGATAAGTTTCATGTGGAGCCCTCCACCTTCCCGCTTTTTGTACATTTAGCAGGAATTTCCACGTGCAAACCCCACCATTGCCCCTCCCTGCTCTCTCATTCTCCCTTTAAAATGCCCTCTGTACAAATGGAAGTTGAGGTCAGTTCATGCTGGGCCCTCTTTCCTACTGCAATAGCATATTACTGATTAATATTTGTCCTTAACACTTTAGTGTCTGTCTGTGTTTATCTGTGACACCTCTTTACCACTAGGTTATCTATCTAATGCTGATAAGATGGAGAATTCCCTGAAATCATTTCTCCATTCAGCCAACTTGATTAAAAGAACTCTGCTCCCAGAGTACTTGTCCAATAGGTGATCACAGGTTTGGACCCCGGGTCCAAACCTCTGTCTTTCCTCCGTCTTTCTGCTCTGACGCTTACACACATTAGTGAGGTCGATGGAGGGGAGAGGGCTGTAGCCGCAGGGCACCATGGGGGTATAAATATATATAAATATAAATATATTTATATTTATATATATATATAAATAATATATTTATATATATTATTATACTGATATATAAATATCAGTATAAATACTGATACAGATGCCCCAGAGATGCTCAACCAGTGCTTCGGCCCTGGACTTGCATCCAGTTTCCCTGTGACTGCAAAGAGGTGAGCTGCAGCACAGCCCTGGCATCCCCAAGGCATCCCTGGGGAACTCTAAGTCCCGGGCGGTGACAGACAGGAGCTGTCTCTTAGATGACCACTGGGGACTCTAGCAGGGGAATGCTGGTGGAGAACACTGGAGCCTGTTCTTTCAACATCACCCCCAGTGATGTCCTGAAGGCACCCCACCCAGGCGAATTACCTGGAATCCAGTCTCTTTCTTACAGCCTCTCTGGGATTATTCTGGAATGATCTGACAATATCTGAAATCAGGGCTTGGAGGAGCACAGGCAGCTGTGGATGCCAAGACCCCAAGTCGCTACAGGGAGCATGAGGTGGGGGAGAATGGGAAGGGAGGGCTGGAACCCTGAGGCCCGGGGACTGTCATGGGACCGCTGGGGAGGACTCAGCCCTACGGGAATCTAGCCCCTGATGTCAAGAGATGAGCAGAGGAATGTGTGTTCAATTGCTTTGGGATAGCAAATTACTGTGAGAAAAAACAATCACTAGTATGTTATGAGGACATTTTGTTCCCATTCCCAAGGCAGGCTGATAGGAAGGCAGGCCCAGCCACACAGGGCTGGTGGCAAGATGTAAGTGTGCCACAGATAAAACTGGTCAGGCACGCTCATCACCATGCCAGGCCTGTCCACGCCCAGCGGGCACCCACACCACACGCTGACCCCACTCCAGAGGAGCACGGTGCTGGGCGTCACCACACTAGCTACTGCGTCGGCCCACCAGAAATGCCAACTGTCTGCTGAAGGTGGGGAAAAAGCCGGATAAGGACCAGGTTCAACTTCCTTTATCCTTTGGATTTTTTGCTCATATCTTGTTAAGGCCCTGCCCCTCATCCCCCTGCCTTTCCTCCACTTTTTTTTCTTTAATTTTAATTTTGTGGGTGGTTCTTTTGGAGCCCTCTACAGCTTTAGGGAACTTTGAACCCGCTCTAGTCTTCCTTTATTCCTTCTTCATCCTGGTGAACTCTGGAGAGCAGAAGGAGCTTTTAGAAACTCAAATCAAAGCATATCGCGCTGCCACCTAAACTCACCGTTTTGTCACATTTAGAACCAACACCAAACTCCTCACCAAGGCCCCTGAGGCCTAATATGATCCACCACCTCCTACTCTCTCTGCTCTGTACCCAGACATACTGGGCTGCCCCACAGGGCCTCTGCATCTGCTGCTCCTTCTTCTGAAGCACCCTTGCCCATTCTCGTCGTGCAGGTCTGGCTCAAATGCCTCTTCTGGCACAAGTCCTCCCTCCTGAGCCCCCAGCTCCGCACCCCCAGCAGTGCCTATCACATCACCCACCACAGCACTCACCACAGCACCCTCGTCACTCATCAGTCACCCAGCACAGCACCCACATCACTCATGAGTCACCCAGCACAGCATCCTCATCAATCACCCAGCACAGCACCCTCGTCACTCATCAATCATCCACCACAGCACCCTCGTCACTCATCAATCACCCAGCACAGCACCCTTGTCACTCATCAATCACCCAGCACAGCACCCACGTCACTCATCACCCATCCCAACACCAATGTCATTCATCAGTCACCCAGCATAGTAC